>NC_086330.1:317145512-317464883 GCF_032445375.1 Bacillus rossius redtenbacheri
TCTCAGCAGTAATTGTTCAGCGTTCGCTAACTATTAAAGTGCAAATCACGTTTAACTCTCTGCTACCCATTTTAGCTTTTTTTTTTTTTTTTTTTTTTTTGCGATCGCAGGGTAAATTGGGGGCATTTTAATCTCCGTAAATCAAGTAGAATTGCAATGCATGCATAGAGCCTATTTTACATAGACGGTACCATTGTGCGAGAAATAATTGGGTAGGGGGAGATGGTGCTTTTAACAATATTAAATTAAAAATGGATTTTCAGTTGGCCGTTGAAACTGGCATTGCATGCGTGTATAACTGGTGATAAAGCAGGATGCACTGATGTTATAAATAGAGACTTCCCGCAAAGCAATTGACAGTTGTTGTTTTTTTCGGGGGCTGAGGTGTGGAGTGGAAACATAATGCTATGCATCGTCACGCACTGCCCACGCGTTCTCACCAAACTTGATTTCCGTCTAGCCTCATTTCTTGCTCTTTTAGGAACGAGAACAGGATTGCTGTAAACGATAAATAACTGTTTATGTCATAGAAGTTTTTTTTATGAAGAAAAAATATGTAGCATTCGAAGTTGAAAAAATCCTTTTAAGAAACACACAATACTAGTTTTGCTGCAGGTTACCTCGCAAAACTAAATAGGTATTGGTGCCTCAGGAACGGGAAACCATTATACTGTTATGATTTTAATGATCTATGAGTGGGAAGAACTGGGTTCGTATAGGGATAGTCCAATATTTATTTATTTATTTGCACAGTTTTATTGACTGCTAATATTTACAACACTAATACATAATCTTACTTAAAATGCCTACTAATCAATTGCTCGCACTCAGTATCTCAAGTCCTTACACACCGCACACATCGCTGGGCCGCACCCCTCGCGCAACTCTCGCCGTAGCACTCCTCGTAGAACTCCGTTCCCGAACTATTGTCGTACTCCGTCGCCGAGGAGCTCACTCCAACTCGCAGATCCACAGTCGCGGAGGCCGGCGTCCAGGCTTATATAGACCCTGGCGCCCATCTAGAAGTGACGAGCGCGGCTTGGGCCAGTCGCGTCATCCTGTGCCGACCCGACGCCCGAAGCGCCGAGAAGGGCCCGCGGAATTCCCACAGGCTGTCCGGCATCGGGGCAGGCGCCGCGCGGGCAGCGGAGGGGAGGGATGGGGGTAGCGACGACCCTTGTAATCCGGGCAGGCACGCGTGGCATGTCTTACGTCAATGGGTGGCGCATGACGTCAGTGACAGCGCGGGGCCGCCAGCCAGCACTGAACCCGGTGCGTGTCACGGCCCTGCTTGCGCCTGTAACAATATATTTGTAGAGCCACGTTATTTTGCAGGTTGCAAAGTACACTTGAAGCACACATGCATTTGCTTTTTATTGATGGTTGGACTACGGTGCTCTTGACACACCACTGACGACCCTGAGCCAGTTTTAAACATTGAGAAGTGCTTACCCAATCGCGTGTGACCCGCCTAATGATGTGACCTTGCTATCGACCAATGAGCTCTCCAAAAAACGCCTGATTATGCATAAGCAAGTTGATTCTAGCCTGAAGTGGAATGGATCCGCGAGAAATTCCTTGCCGTACACATCTGGAATAAATATAAAATAACTGGTAATGGAGACGGAGTTCGCGTGAGATTGCTAGAAGCCATTGCCGATGCCAGCGAGACTGACTTCTACGTGTGTGAATCCTTGCTTTTGCTTGTCCCAGCCATGGCAAGCGGAAAACCTACCATTCACTGAACTCGAGTCGGGTACCCGAATAATAATCGTTCGTTTATCTTTCGGATTATTTTTGAATCTTGCTTTTGTCAAAATAAAAGGTAAGTTAGGTTAGGTCGGTTACATAAGTAAAATACCAGAATTTTTTTCAGTAGGGTAAAATTTTGCGTGTATGTAAGAAAGCGTAACTGAAATGAAAGTTTACTTAGGTTTGGTCAGTGGCATTTAAATTACTCAAAGTCGTGGATATATAAAACGCCATCATATTTTCTTTCCTAAGCTAACTACAACTAAGTGTGTTTGCAAGGGTCCAAGTTAGGGGAGGTACCTAGGTGCGTCTCAGGCCTAAGCCTATGCGCCTAGTCGTGCTGGTATTAGCCATGCAGGTAAGGGTCGCACGCATTGTGTGCTAGGAGGGGATTGGCCAGCCGTGGCAGCGATTGATGCCATGGCGAACCCTCAACATTTTTATTCCGACCACGAAGTTACAAGAACTTCGGATATGTTCGGGACTGTTCGGAGGAAGACATTGTATCGTAGGCTTCCCACAATTTAGCAGCGGCTGGCGAACCAGCCTGCTGTGATTCGGGATTACGTGCGCGTGCCTGTATACACAAGCAAACTACTTTACAATGCATTACAAAGGCTTGAACTTTTGAACGCGAGCAGATTGCGATTGCGACAGCGGTACGTTTCTCCCGTACAGACCTAAGGCAAGGATGTGACGCAACATACGTGTCTGTAACGTAACCTGAGCAAGTTAAGCAAGTGTTCAGTCCGCGCTTCCGTGGTTTTTGGTTTGTTTTAAAAAGAATTGGGGGGGGGGGAGATTAGTCTTTGTAATGTAGGCCTACGTTTCGCACCAGCCACCAGTACTAGCCTATATGAATAAAAAAGTAATTTTAAATTTATTTAGGAGAACGTGTTATTTTATATTTCGCCCTGTGAGTGGGCCAATGTACTTGAAATGAGAAAGGGTGCTTAGTGTACGTTGTTTCTCCACCGACTGTCCTGACCCAGATGCGGCAGCATTGTTTCCAGCTTGCAAAACTTACATGATCCAAATTAGAACTCGGACTATCTTGGTGTTGATGTCAGCTACACCGCATTGTTTCCCGCAATGGTACGAAAATTATTTCCTGATTTATTTGAAAGGTCATGCTTGAATGTGAAAACACCTTAAAAACTTCTGATTATGTAAATAAGTCGATACCATATCAGACAGGAATAACATAACTTTTGTTTGATTATCCACGCCAAACACCTTGATGAAGGTTTTTGTTAAAAAAAAATGCATAATTTTCAAACTCGTGAACTGCTGAGCGCTTAAAGTGTGTACAAACTCGTAGCACATTAATCATAAAGTAAACGCACTAGTTGTAAAAGAGCCATAAATATTTGAACTAGGTCTTTGGCCGGTAAAAGATTTATTAAACTTCAATTGCATTGAACGAACTGATTGACTAGTCACCCGAGAATAAACTTAACGGAGACCAACCAGTTCACTCAGTGTAATATTGATGGTTGCGCTATCGTCGACTGATCTGCGCACTAATTTAGTAGGCCTACCTTTCGAAGTCATTGGAACTGCGCTCATTTGATTTCACAGGTTGTGCACATTCTGGAAAGTTAGGGGAAATCAGTAAAGTTGAAGATGTTCAGGAAAGTCAGGTAATTCAGTTCAAATAATGGAAAGGTCAATGAAATTCCCCAAAGATAGTAATTTGAGGGGAATATGTCATGCTTCCGTCTGCCATAACTCAGTCTATGTAAGCATTTTTATCGGATATAATTTTTTAGTGCATATTCATACAAATATAAAATGTCTTATGCAAGGTTCTATTTAAACTAGGCGAGCTATGTGGAGGTGTAGGCTGGAATGTTATCTTTCTTTCAAAAATTGCAAAATACGTAAACTACTAAAAAAAATCATCGGGGAAATTTTGTAGTTTATGTTATGAAGTCTAGGAAAAGTCAGGGAAATGTTATTTCAGAATTAAAGTGGCTCTCCTGTATAAGTTTATATTGGATTCGCAGTATTCATTCGCCCTCCTCAACGTGTATCTAGGCGATAGCGCGTCGGACGCGACGCGATGAACGCGATGCGAATGAAATAATCTTCTAGCCAATCACGTTCGATACATCTGTAACGTAAGCGCGATGAAATTCGTGGACGCGACAGTTTTTCTATTCCCATCGCGTTGCGGGCGCGATGTTACTCTAATAAGCACAGAATTTGGTTTTTAGTACATACATGTTCGATGATTTTTCTGAATAAATATTTAATGAAAACTATTTTCCCAAAATAGCTTGATTAAAACAAACGTATAAACATGAATGGCTATCCTATACTAAGTCAACTGTAATAACATTATATTTAGTTCTTTCTGTTTGTCGCGCCGCGTCTGTCGCGTCATTGTGATTGCTTAGAGATGGATTGAGAAATAGCAACCTGTTAAATTTTAACAGGGATGTGAAAGTAGCATTAGAAACATGTTAAGAAATATCTAGAATAACAGATATTGTGAAATATCTGGGTGATTCGTTGCTGATTCTCGTCATGAAATCAAGTATCGCATAGTGTGTCGTGTACGATGATGTTTTTACCGACGTCACAGCATTTACCTTTAGTATGGGCAGTATGTATTGTTTAACTGATAATGTGGCATTAAAAATAAAGCGATATGTAATTTATCTTCGATGTCAGCTCATATTTGTGTGCCAAAGCCAGAAAAATGTTTATATTAAGAAAAATTCTTGTATTTTTTTTTAACAGATACTACTTCTCATACACAAACGTTTTAAATTAAAATTAAAAATACCACATTTAAGCAGCGAAAAATGTATCCGCCTTGTTTCTAACTACACAATCGATTCACGTGTATATACCAATACGCAAAACTAAAAACAAAAATACCGCTAAATATACATTTTATTATTCCTGTTAGTACTAAGCCTGTAAATGCAATTTTACAACAATTCACTTAAGCTGGGCGAATGTATACTATTGTGAACAATTCCCTATACAAACAGAACAGGTATACGAGTATTTCCCGTGAAGGAATCGCAAGCAATAACAACGAGCTGCTTCTTGGCGTTCACAGTTTGGCCTAGCTCCAACTCCAGCACGGTTACACACACACACACACGCGACTAATTTGCAAACCAATTGCCAAAAAAATAGTTTGTAACACTACAAGAAAGATATTGTAACTTTGTACAGCACATGGCTATAGTTATTTTTTCATATATGAAATATGTTTTTCGAGATGATACTGAGTATTTCTTACAAAAATTAGTGCATAATATAATATTTTAATTAATGTTTCGTTGAAGCAAATTTTTTTTATTCCAATGACAAATTAACCTAATATTCAATAATTAGACTTGATTTTGTATTGATCATTTGTATTAATGTGCGCAGTTAATACTGGAAAGCTATTGAGGGAACGGGTTGCAAATAACTTTAACTATTGGAGGTAGTGGGACAACCCAGAGTATAAATTCCCGAATAGGAATCCGAACCCAGTATTGCTGCAAAGACTAATCTGTGAAGTGATACAGTTGTGTTTTCATGTAAATGTACCAAATTTACAAATACCTGTAAGTTATTTATGTTCCATTTTCAAAATAAACACAGGTTAGCGTGTTGTAGAGCCCCCCACACCAAACGGGCTGGCGGGATAAGCATCAGGGATCTCAGGGGACGAGCCAGTTTGCAGATCGGAGACTGTCGAGATGCCGCTAAGCGCAGGAAACGTTCCGGCTTCGAGCCTTGGAGGCCGCGAGGCACGGCGGGAAGTGGCGTAGCGCCGTTCGCTTCGGCGAGTTGGCTCGGGCCCGGTGCCAGCTCGCGCCTGGAAATACTCGTAAGTACGAATGTGATCAGGGCATCGTTCCTTCCAGCTTCACCAAGTAAGCGACCACTAATTTACTTGCACGTAGGGGCACGTGTGAACGTTTTCTAGACTTCATAAAAAATGTATGCTCGCGCCAGTGGTTTCTTCTTTGTAAGTGTGCATCAGAAGCCATTGCCTTATTTGGTCAGTACGTGTTTACTCCGCACAAAATTGCTTCGATTCGTATGCTTGCAGTTTAATAGTATGAACCTGAAAGAAAACACGTCCAGAAACATAGGCGATTCTACAGTATTTAAATCTATTCGTGAACAATACTTACTTCTACGTTATACCGACAATTCAATTGGTGGTTATATGTATATATATATATATATATATATATATATATATATATAAACACAATATTGGATGGTGAGATAAATATATGAACCGCGTGTGGCTACAATTACATGTCTTATTGCTAGAGTATACGCGCACACAGAACTGAATAAGTGTCACTTAGATTATGGTCAATCACTCGCTTCTCTCGTCAAGCTCATCTGAAGTCTATTTCCGGCGCATTCTTGCCCGAATTATTTTTCTCGCAGATGTTGTGTGACGCTGACCTTCAGCCGGTGTTTCATGTCGAGTACAGGCACGATGTGTGTCCGTGGATACGGATCCTTCATCTTGAATGTTGCTTCCGGATTCAGACTATATAATACGATAGTTGTTAATTTATCCGCTCCACAATAATTCCCGTAAATTTTTCTTTTGTTAAAAAGGGTTCTCAGCTCTAGTTCATTACGTACAGAGAAATAAAATATGGCGTTTCGAGATTAAATTATTTTTTAAATCTTAACTAATTGTTTTTTTTTTTAAGTGTGACAATAGTTTTGAGATTTACCGTCGTTTTTACCAATAAATGCATAAAACAAATTGTAATTGCCGTAAACACTTCCTGAATCACTTCTCGGCGCTTTGTGTAGGTACATATCAGCTTTTTATTAATTATCTCATATATATATATATATATATAGTTTGCCTCAGCGTTAATCCGCGAGGAAGCGCAGGCCTACTCTTCAAGGAACGAGATACAATCACTAGCACCGGTGTTGTAACCAAGAGGAAAGAGTCCCGGCTTGCTCGTTGCCCACGGACAGCCGTGTGTCGGCGGCTGGAAGCGCCATTTGTCAAGTCGCGCAGGCCCACACCAGAGCCGCTGCGAGCCCGCCGCTCGGTGACACACGCTGCGGCCTGGAGGCCAGGCGGTTCCTAGCATGGGCGCACCGCGCGTAGGAGGCGGCGGTGGTTATTTGTGACTGTTATTGCTCCTATAGCGCTGAAAACCTTGAATCTGTACTGACGCTGTACGTTGTGTTACACCCAGTGTATCATACAAACACAAACACACACACCAGAGAGAGAGAGATTGAGAAACTTTTACCGACGAGCCTAATATGAGAATTAATTAAAAGTTACCCAAGATCGCAATGTTACCTTTACTAACATTTTTGAAAAAAAAATAATATTGCAGCGAATACATGTACATATATATATACTACTAAATAGTATAAAAATTTAATTCATAGTGGGTATAGGCCTATAAGCGCATGCTGTGATTGGTTCAAGTATGAGTCGTGTTTGAATAATTAAATTACTTCGGAAGTTACCTTTTCGTGAAAAGTTTTTTTTTCCGTGTTGCTTCTAGAGCCACGGCTGGCGATTGGTCAGATCGCTCGCGTCCCGCCGAGGTGATCCGGGGTCGAATTCGGATTTATCGCGAGTGGAAAACGTGGCGGGCGTTACCCTGTTGACCCGGTGGGTTTTCTCGCGGTACTCTCGTTTCCTCCGCCCATTCCTTCCGTCGACGATCCAGTCTCATCTCGTCACATCTCAACGTCTCTAATGACATCAATGTTGTCCAGGCGTTAAACCCATCACTCATTCATTCCTGTCATCATTCATTCATTCCTTTGTTTTCTCGTACTTCGGCCATTTGTGCCATTCCGGAAAGTGAAGAGCTACGGAGACAAAAGTTCCAACAAGGCTACTGTTTTTGGACATCTGGTTTACGTACTAGAAACTTACTTGTTTCGTGTTTTGTCGCTATCTCGCACGGTGTTGTGTTGGTAGGCGTGACGAGCTTGTAGACGCAGCGCGACGGAAGTGCTCGGAGGCGAATCTGCTGGCGACGGAGATGAAGGGCTGTCCGAGAACAGCGCGGCGCGGAGTGGCCTCCCATGAGAGCCGCTCCGAGTGAGGAATGGCTGTCACTGAGGCTATGTTTAAAAAAGATTTACGTGCTGCTAATGACCATGCACGAACCGGTTTGTACTGCGCTTATACTATCACGTGGAGATCTGCTGGTGACGGCAGTCTGTGCGGACAACAGCAGTTACGATCTTTTTTTGTTTGTATTTATTTACTAAGCCTCAGGCCATGTACGAATCTTCCCGAAAAAATCTCATTTCCATAATTGCCCTCTGCTGTAGTCACCCAGAGTGGGATGCTACTAGCGCTGATGTAAGATTCCCTATCCCTACACAAAGGTGCTCCTTTTCAACGTTATTAGGACGATAATTTTCAATGACTAATAATCGAGGTACATACCTGCTGCGACTCTCCGGATACATAGTGTTACGATTGATTATGTGGGAAGAACTGAGTTCGTAAGGGATAACCCAATTAAGTTTTATTACACAGTTTTATTGATTACTAATATTTACATCAAAAATAAATAATCTTACTTAAAAATGCTTAGTCACCAATTAATCGCACGTAAAAAAATGTTTATTCCCAAGTCACTCATGTCTGTCAAGTTCCACAGTCCGCACTCTTCACTGGGCCGCACTCTTCGCGCAACTCACGCGGCACACCCCGCGGAACTATGTCACCAAAAACCTGTCGCCGAACTCACCACGGAACTCCGTCGCCGAACTCTTCGCCGCACTCGTGGTACTCTCGCCACTGTCGCGGGACTCTCGCCGCTCCCAAGAACTCCGTCGCCGGAAAACTCTCGCGCCCAAAAAAAAAAACCGTCGTGGAGGCCGGCGTCTCAGCTTAAATAGTCTCTGGCGCCCTTCCAGAACTCACGAGTGCAGCTGGGGCCAGTCGCGTCATCCCACGCCGACCCGACGCCTGAAGCTTCGAGAATAGCTTCGCTCCTCGCGTGACTTCACGCGGTGTCCCGCGGAATTCTCAAGGCCGCCCAGCTACAGATAACGGCGCCGAGGCAGGACGATGTGTGTGGCGAAGAAGGGGGGGGGGGAGGGGGGTAGCGACGACCCTTGTAATCCGGCCAGGCACGCGTGGCATGCCTTACGTCAGTGGCGGCCACGTGATACGCGCAGGGCCGCCAGCCATCTCCGAACCTGACATCGCGGTCTGGTCTCTCGCGTTCGTAACAATAGTAATGTTACTGTCCCCGTCCGATCGCGTGGCGGAGCGAGGCGCCCTCTGGCGCGGGACGAGAAGACCGTCTGTTCGAGACGCTGGACAAGTTCACAACCTGCTCACGAACTGGTTCAGTTCAATGAATAACTGTCTTTTATCGATCCTGCCGGCATCAAGATATTACACTTTGAAACATGCCCGCCAAACAAGAAATGCTTGGCAGATATACTACTGAAGTTGGGAAACAAACTTATTTTTTTGTTGGCAGGAAAAAGGGCTGTGTGGAATATATCAATGAAACTAGTTCTTCAACAGGTTTTGGAAAAACACTATCGCGTCCTACAAGACGCACGCAGCTTAGGCTTGACTCAAAACTCAAAAGCGTATCCAGGCGGGCAAATAAAAGGGGGGTTGGGGAGCTGCCCCCTCCCTATTTTTAGAAGTGAAAAAATAAAAATAAAACAAGAATAAGGATCTGTAGTTAGAGAAATTTGTAACTATTCCTCACAAATTATTGTTTAATGTTTTTTAAATGGTCTTCTTTTCGTTGTTTATTATTGCATGGCACCATGAACCCTCCTACCCACGAAAGATGTTGAATTCTGACCCCCCCCCCCCCCCCCCTTCCCCTTCTCCTGTTACACTGGACTTGACTGTTGCTGCATTAACGGGTTTTATCTCCGAATGTGCGTTACGTAGTATGGAAAGGGAAATCTTTGTACTTGGCAGAACTGCGTGTTAGTCTTCGGCATGCGGGGTGGATTTCATTTTCTCTGTTTTCTTCCTACGGTGATAATGGAAAGCTCTTTCGAAGCTTGAATGGTCATATGGCAACCACAGTTGATGTTCTGCTGCACGCCCGTGAGGCTACATCGACTAGGCGAACTTTCGCGATCTGTGAGGCAAAGTGATAAGTGCCTCGCTCGCTGACGCACTTACAACCAGTTGCACCATTCTGCTCTTCGATCCGCGATCCAATTACCGTAGCCCAAGAATGATATAAGGATCATTCCTCTAAACGTTGCGCCAACACATACAGGGCCTGCACGATCTTTTTTTGCGTGAACAGAACTTCATACATGTCCAATCAGCGACAGCAGGCAGCAGCAGTAGTGTGGGAATAATTTCTATTGGTGGGCCGGAACGCTACAATCGATTGTGACATGGCGTACAAGTAGTTGATGCGATTGCTACAAGATAGCCGCACATATTGTTGCTGCCTCATCTTTTGAATTTTTATAACTGAAAACACATACTGGTATTCAAAAGTGAATACAAAACGAAGCAGTCGGAAAAATGAATAGGTTTTGACTTAAAACAAAAAATAGAAAATATAGAAAGATAGAAATATAGAAAGTAATCATGACGAAATAAAATATTTAAACATTGTACTAAAATATCAAGCATTTAAAACATTTAAAATTGTGTATTTCTCCTGAAAAGGGGTTGTAACACTGGAATAAGTAAAATTCCTGAAAAATGGATTGTAACACTAGAATAAGCAAAATTTTTGATACTTCTGATATTTCGTAAATAATACTTTAATATTTGCGCCTAACTAAAAAAAAAATTAACGTGTATAAAATTTCGTGAAAATGCCTTCCATTGTCTGCTCACGCGGTGTCGATCAGAAATGAACCCACCCGAGACTCAGTTCACGTCGCAGTTCCCAATGATATTCGCCCAGCGCTCACAACACAACGTTGCAGCATAAAATGTGGTCGGACGATAGACAGGCAAACCAGCTTATGACTCGAGATCACGCCTAAACTCTGGTGCTGCAACTGGCCAATATAGGGCACAGCGTGCCCTGGTACGTGATCTCGGGCAGCTGAGCTCAGGATGGGTTGGCCGTGGTTCGAACCCGGGTGCTCGAGGTGTTGCCACTGCGCCGCCTCGCCGCGTCCCATCCTAGAGGTCGCTGCCTCGTCATCGGGACCGTGGTGGAGTTGGGAACTGTCAGGAGACGGCATGCTGTGGCGCTGTTGAAGTCCCAAAAACATTGCGCAGATGGCGTTTGGCCACATCTGATGGTTATTAAGTCCGAATTACTCTCCGTCTTTAAGCACAGCACTGTTAAAAAAAAAAATTTCACCTTAAATTTTGGAAGAACGCCTGTTACACATTAGCCAGGAATATTCGTAAATTCACCGTAATCTTCGTAAATTTGCAGGTACTAAGTTCACTTACTTTGAAAACTTGTAAATACTGCTTGCAAGAACATTCAACATTTGTATTCCGTGTTTACCTGGTTTTATAACGAAAAACAGAGCTCAAAATTTTAAATACGGCGTAGTTGTATAGAATTTCCAACTATCTGAAATTTCAAAAAGATTTCGTTTATTTTAGGAGAATTCTACTTTGAAATGTTTGTAAGTTTACTGTTATTTTTAAAAGTGTATGGCGCAGGGCATGAGCTGAGGAAATGGCTCCAATGCAGTCGTGGCCACTGCCTGGCTGGGACGCTATAGGCATCGATCGCGGCCGTAGGTGCGAGCTGCGCCTGCCCGCGAGCATGACAAAGCGCGCCGTTGTGTGTCAGAGGCGTGACTGCCTCCAGTCATCCGAGACACTTGTCCCACAGACCGCGGCCAGAAAGCGAGGTTCCTGAGATCCACTGACCCCGCGTCAGACAACCTAATAATCCGCTGTCGTGCATCTTCGGATTTTTTTTTTTCCCCTGTAATAAAAGAAAATGGTATACGTTCTTTAAATGAATTACGCAATGCGGAATTTTGATTTAATTTCTTGGATATACGCCATTGCAGTTTTGCAGACTGGTTATGCCTAATGACGGGAACAGAGGCCAGTTCCCGAAACGTCGCAACTGTTTAGTCATAGGAAACCTACTGTGTTCATTGGTGTTGGTGTTGTTGTCGTTGTGTTGTCCATAATATCTGTTTTTCTTCATCGTTGTATTCGTATAATTGTTGCGTTGTCCAGGTTTTTTGTCTGTCTGCATTTACGGTTATTGTTGAAACTGTCTCGACGTTGTTAGTCCACTGTGTTCGTCTGTGCAGTTATTATTTTTATGACTAAATTGCTTCCACGGAATTATTGTGTTGTCTTATATTTAAGTTTGAATGTGTTCTTCTGAATATGTCGTCGTTGTGTGGTCCATAATACCTGTTTAGGTTCATCGTTGGGTTTATCTGTTTGACATCAGCTGATTTTGAATTGTTATCTGTGAACTTATATGTTTTAATTTTTAATTCTTGATTTGCGTTCTTGAATTTTTTCTATGACAAACAGTGCAAACTGCAATGGCATATATCCAAGAAATTGTAATAAAACAGCAAATGTTATGTTAAATCTGTTACATAACTAACACTTTTCAAGGCGTCTAAGTTCTGGAAAGTCAAGGAAAACCACAGAAAATCCAGGGAAGTTCGTAATGGTTAGGGAAAGTAAGGAAATTCACTTGACATTCTGGAAATTTCCCAGTGATATTAGTCTGAGGGGAATATGTCATGCCATCATCCAGACTGTGAAAGCATTTTTTATGTTATTTTAGTACATAGTCATACACACTATAAAATGGCATGTGCAATGTTGTGTTTGAAATAAAGAAATTCTAGAGAGAACTAGTCTAGTAATTGTGGAGGCTGGATTTAATTTAAGTATTTAATTTTCAAAATTACTAAGTATTTAAATTTTTAAAAAAAAAATAGTCCGGGTTATTTTAAATATTGGTCAGAAACAATTCTTCGATATGTTATTGCAGATTTGTAGAAACCCTAATTTATTTATACAAAAATTCATTCATTATTACTTTTTGTGGTAAGATTAAGTCTAGGCGATTGTAACTAAAATAAAGCTGGGTTGGGTTAGGATTGCAACATTTAAAATAATGAAAAATCGTGGAAATGTATGAAATCTCGTGAACTAGTTCATTTTTTAAATTTCGATTGTGAATTTGAAAGTGCGAGGGACAACTTAGAATATTATTACAAATGCGAGAGACCAGACCACGATACCAGGTTCGGAGCTGGCTCGCGACCCGGCACGGCCACTTGCGGTCCGCTGACGTAAGGCATGCCACGCGCGCCTGGCCGGATTACAAGGGTCGTCGCTACCCCTTCCTCTCTCCGCTCCCCGCGCATCGTCATACCTCGGCACTGTTATCTATCGCTGAACGGCCTTGGTAATTGCCAGCCGCCGCGCGGAGTGGCGAGAATAAACACCGCCTTTCTCGATGTTTCGGGCGTCGGGTCGGCCCGGGATGACGCGACTCATTACAGCCGCTCTTGTCGGTTCGAGAAGGGCGCTCCAGGTACTTAAGCAGCGACACCAGCCTCCGCGAGAGTCCTATGACGAGTGCCGCGATTTCTACTGTTGAGCCTAGCTCCATTGAGGAGTGCGAACTGTGGAACTTGACAGACATTGAGTGACTTGCGAATAAACATTTTTAACTGCCAGTGACTGGTGATTAGTCATTTTTTTAAGTTCAGTTATTTATTAGTGATGTAAATATTAGTAATTAATAAAACTAATAAAAGTTAATTGGGCTATCTCTTACGAACCCAGTTCTCCCCACATAGGTAGTAACCATATATTCGGGACTGATCGGGGCTCAGTGAATCCTGCCTCCCTCCGGGAGGTGGAAGGGCCGAACACGACCGAGAAGCCGCCCTCGCCGATAAAACCGAAGCGGTCGTAAAATGGCGTCGTTTCCTCGCCGAAGAATGGAGCCGGCGACGAGTTATCTACTTGCGACTGCTTTCTCGCCACACACGTGCGACTGGCAAAGTGTCAACATCCCGCACGCACAACTGAGAACAAAGTAGCCCGCCCAACACAGCACCTGCCAGGTCTATGTATTTTAGAGGAATAGTTTATAACAATACAAACATTTCCTCACAATATTTATTTGCTTATGCTTAAAATAATTCAAGAATAGTTATAAAATAAAGCTTAACTTTTAAGTAACATTTATGTGTTTTCCATCTTGAATGTTTTACAGACTGCGGTAGTTAAACAAAAATTCCTTGATATTGGCATGGCATACAAAAATAGTATTATCATTGAAAAATAATTAAAGTTTTTCTACTATACTGAGTATATCATTTTATGTAATGTTATTGCGATATTGTTTATACTTTTAAATTTCATTGTTCCGTACTAAAACTAATTTGGGTACCTACTTAAATCTCAATTTCGGTACTTAATTTTGCCATATAAGTACAGAACGTTTTTAATTTACATCATTTTTAACGTGCTGTAATCACACAATGGCATTATCCTCGTCGAAATTTATTACTGAAAAAAACTACAAAAATACCCGACACAAATTATTATTTTACCCATATCTTATGTCGTATTTTTGTGATGGTAGCAGAGAAGCTCTGATGCGTTTTGCGGGTCGTACACCACCCTTTTACAGCAGTTCTACGTGGGAGGTTTAGGACCACAAACACGAAGTTGAAATTCGTTAAGATCTTATGAATGTAAAGATTGCTCAGTTATATATATATATGTGTGTGTTGTCCGTTCCTGGGTTTTATTTCCCGATGATAATCAACGTAAACCAGCAATGGCTGTTGTCCAAAAATGTAGGTTAAATGAGTTTTAAAACGCTGTCCAAAATATGTGTTCCATTTTTAAGCGATTCTCGGCTTTACTAATTATCTTCTAGTCCAGCTCAATCCTGTACACATACTTCCTTCCTCTATTCGTGTACCTTTAATACTAACAGAATCCCTTTTCGCCGCAAGAGACGTGGACTTCATGTTTTATCGCCTTTAATTCATGAGATCTATCTAGCCTCTCTATTTAGAGCTATAGTTTGAGATTGTTGCATATTTCATTGTTATTACATAAATATTGCATCGTGCGATTCTAGCTTTAATGGATATCCAGAAAGTTAGTGGGATTTTGGAAGTAGCAGTCAATAATTCAGAAGTTTTTCTGGGATGTCTTAATCAGCAATCCTCATTAATGCGGAGAAAAGTCGTTTAGTCAAATCACGAGCCAACTTAATATGTTGCTCCTTATGTAATGTCTAAAACTGTCTCAAATTTTAACTTGAAGTTAAGAATCCTATGGTCGTGTTTGTTGACGATAAACGAAGCTTTTAAGATGATGCTGCTGATATACTTACCTTAAAACAGATTAGTTATGGTCGATGCACCTTATAGTGAATCAAATACCTGGTATCCCAGAAAAGATAAATGCCCTTACCTAAGTAGACAGTGTTGCGCTGTCGACTCCTCTCGGAAATATCTTCGTCTGCATGGTAAAGGCCGGTCATCGAGACGTGTGTGTGCTCGCGAAGGAGAAGGAAGAAGCTGTTATTGGATCCAGACCTTGGTCCGCCAATAACCTGTTCCACGCGCCCACAGCTGTTTCACAACATATAAATTTAAACAAAACCAGACCACACTATGGGGACCATTTATAGACTCCGTCTTCAGGAAAATGTATTTTTCATCTCGAACAGTTTTATGCGCAAGGTAACAGAATACCACGCCGGTTAAAAAGGCGTAAACGGCAAAAAAAAAAAAAAAATTGATCGATTCTCAGTAATAATTTTCGCCTTCCTACGATTCCAACTCCACGCAAGTTGTACATGAAGTAATATTTTTAAGAACACACAATAAACGGATATATTATATTGATGTGTATGCATTAAGAGGAAGTTTGAATAAAAAAATCACCATTGACAGTTGGGACACAGACATGCCTTAACTTGCTTGAGATTGAACCTTACGGCGGAACAGCGTCGAGTACGAAATGAAGTTGTGCAGGAAACTGCACTGGCTACCATGAGAAGACCTTCAAGTCATTTTTAACGTTCGTCTCATTTTTTTATTCGTGAATAGGCCTATACACCATTCCCTCGATTGGTTTCAAATCATATTGCTGAGTATGTTCAAGAACAACACAAACTTTCCTTCATACCGAAAGAAATCATCTTGATGTCAGGCAGAACGTCCAACATTTTAGTTTAGTAATAAATGGACTAATATTAAAATAATTAACATACAGTTTTTCTTAACGTGCGGCCGTAAAACTAAGCGGCAACGAATGTCAGTGAAATCATTGGCCGTTCGCCATGCGTTTCTTCTGTCCCAAGAGGCACTGCGTGCAAGCGAATTATTAGCGGCCTCACGCCAAATTTTCGATATATGATTACTTTTAGGTGTTGAAGTGGAAGTAAGCCTGTTATATTATCGAATCTTTTCGCCCGTATGTGTCTGCCGCCGAGATCGCCCGAGGCTGTGCTCAGTAATACAGTAACCACGCGAGGACCCTCCGAGGGCGCGCAGATATTGGCAAAGTGGCGGCGCCCCTTTATTAGATCACCACGCCGGGGAATTGGATATCGACTGGGGGGATGAAGAATGTCAACCCTCTGACGGGCTGCTTGCTTCCCTGGCCGGGCGGGACAGCTCGGGGGGCATATATTCCCCCCCCCTCGACCGTCAGCCACCTGCCCCGCGGTCCTACGCCGCCGTCGAAGCTGGCGCGACGCGGGTCCGCCACGGATACTCACGGCCGATTGGAGCCGTGATATTGGACCAGTTATTGGTCGTGCGATCTGACTGCGTGATAACCTCGGATCGCGGCTGAAGGGGGGGGGGGGGGGGTAACATGATGTGAGCGAAGCCAGAGATGTGTAACATCTAACCTCGTTGACGAGCAAATTCACGTGTTCTCATATTGCAAATGCACTTATAATAGGAAACTCAGACACGTCATTTAATGTAGAATTCTTTAAAATAATGTCGAGCTTGATGAATACATTAAAATTGTGTTTTCGGCTGCATTTCTGGACGCGACTCACACGTAGTTTCCGCACTCGCCACTAGAATTCGTTCCCGGAGCAGCTACATCAACTATCGAATATTTCGATTTGCAGAGCAAAATTTTAAACTATATAATGAAATGAATAATTAAATGAATAATTGAATGAATAATTTTAAAAAAACTAAACGCATGCTTTGGACTTGATTTTAGAAGTATTTTTATTAAAACACTGTTCATCTCGTAATACTATAAAGTTTTCCTTTGTCTTTGTGAACTTTAGTTTATGCCATCCGCCACAGATGGCAGCACCGTGGTTACACATTTCCGTTCGATGTGACTTTCGTACCATTTATGAAATTACTCGTACCAAATTCCTTTACACATCAACATTCCTTAAAGAACTTTGAAGTGTACGTGTAAATCACGAGTTGTTGGGGAAAACAGTTCAGCAGGGAAAAGTACCAGCCGAATTCTATACCAACGTTTCTTATATACTAAAAGCTTATAGTGCTGCCTATAAGTAGTTTTTAGAAACTTATTTATTTACGAATTTAATATATATATTTTTTGTGATTGACTGCTGGAACTGTGTTATCGATCCTCACACTTTTATAACTTTCCCAAGGTCATTAACCTGTTCTGTATGATGTCGATCACTGTAGATATTTTCTTTTTATTCAGTATCCGTATAATATTGTTAACGTGATGTTTAATGTTCACCATAGTTCCATTTTCGCTATATGCATATTGTGATAAGAGATAAATCTAGTCAATTTAATGTAAACCTATATTACCGACGATAATATTTTTGTTATGGTCTTTTGTGCCATGTCTAATTCTTGTTATGGAAGTTTGTGGAAGTATACCGCGTTTTTGAAAATATGCTTTCCATTCATCCTGCTTACAGTACAGGCAGTCAGTCGTTTCCCTTTTCTAGCACTTTAACTCCATGCCAGATTGGAATTGGTTGTTTTCCGCGCCTCTTATCGCGCGGACGTGCGACCTACTGGTTGTCAGCTGCAGGCAGTACGTTGCAACGTGCTGAGTCGATTTAGGATTGCAACTACATCCAGTCACCGTCAGAAGAGCTGTTGGTAGTCTATTAAGTTAACCTAGGAAACTGATGGAGTTTGACAACGACTATGAGAGCAAAACTGTTGTACTCATTCCATGATCTGTCTAAGTAATGATAGAATTCCACTGGTACTTTTTCCTTGTGGTAGTTTTCCATGCTGGCAGTTTTCCATGCTGGCAGTTTTCCATGCTGGCAGTTTTACTCTTGTGTAAACGTATCTTCACTTTTCCGCGCTTCCACAATTTCTTCATGTCTTCGACATTTCTCTGTTCACTGGTTCTGACCAACGAACGAAGCTTGTCCCACAATAATTTAGGTACAGCTGTTGCTTTTGCAGTGTACATATTTCATGTTTGGCCTGAAAATAACAGCGCCAGGTTAAAAGTACATTATTCCAAAGGCGTGTGAGACGAGACGTTACTGTATTTTGCAAATTATCGTGGCACAATACATTTTCACAATAGACCACCGGCTCTAATTAAAGATCGTGCGATGGTATATGCTGTATGACCTACTTTCGGCAACCCTTCATACTTAGTATTTTTATCATTTCAATAAATGCTGTGCAGTTGAACCGAATGAAAAATGAATTACATTACTTCCTGATTTCCGACTTTCACCACAAATCAAAGTTCCAGGGACTTTAAAAAATAAAGTTTGGAATATTATTTTTAAGTTGCATTTACAATGCATCTAATCCGAAAAAAATATATTGTCGTGGGAATAAACATTAAAATACTACCCACAGTGTTTCCAGACTGTTAATTTAAGGGCAACATACATAACTGTTATAAAATAATGTTACGAGGATACTAGAGGTCAGGCAACGAGGCAGGCTAGTAGTCGCGGTGCTCCGGCCAGCGGAGGGTCCAGGGGAGGCCCCACCACCCGGACTGCTGCGCGCCTAATTCCATAAGCAGCAACGCCTCTTTACCCCGCTTCCCCTTGCCCGACGCTTTCCCACTGAGCCCGGAGAATTCCCTGCAGCTCTCGAAGATTCGGCACGTTCCCAGAGCCCCGTATGCGTGAAGTGGTGTAACTAAGACGCTATTGTTCTCGGGGCTTCGAGTGTTATGTCGGGGACACTTTGGAGGGCTGCAATACATTTACATGGCAGGACTTGGCAGGTATATGAACGGAGAGACTGACCTGCGAGGCGAATGAAGTGAAGAGGGTGATTGACCCCTCGGTGGGCGATAGCGACGGCGAGCGGCGCAATTCGTGTGCGAAGGTTGGTGCATCGGGGATCGAAGCATGCGGGTGTTGTGTGTGTGGCGTGCGAGTGAGCAGTGAGAGGCAGTGTGTCGAGACAGAGGGGCGCAGTAAGAGACAAACAGAAGAGAGAGCCACTGTCGAGCCGAGCTCCACAGTGGAGCGTAAATTGTGGACTTAAATAAAGATTTATTAATTTGTCTCGTAACAATATTGTATAGACACAGTTCATTTTCGTTCTGGTACTGAAGTTTTTTTTTGCCTTGCATACCTATTACAGAACTGTTTTTATCTCTTTCTCTGCTCATATTTAAGTGTAAAATTTAAATTCGTATAGGCTTTTTTCCGGCGACTATGTCTCGTAAAGCACATTTTAATTGCAGCCAGATTGTTTGCAGCGCGAGTCATAACAACAGAATAAAGCTCTTTGGTGTCATTTAGTTATTATTATAAGTAGTATACAAATGTATTTACTGGCCCTGGAGTTGGAGTGTGGAGCTGGAACCAATGTTCACCATCTTTGAGTATGACGTCATGGTGGCGTTTTTGTACGACCTTGTACTTGAATCTCAAAAAGCCAAAATTCACTCAATTGTATGAAAATTCACTAAATTGTCTCAAAATTTGTCCAAATTGACCAAAAATGCGCTTATATGACTCAAAACTTACCGTTAAAAAAAACATTTTCAGCAATAAATCTCAAAAATCCTGAAAATTCAAAATTTTCAGTTTTAGAAGGAAAATTTCCATCAATTTTTTTTTAAAAAATAATCTTAAACTCATCAACTTGTATTTGCCTTTAAAAGAACTACATTTCTCCAAAGTGGCTTAAATTTCCCATTTATCAGCGTCCAGTAAGCCTCTGGAGGCGAGCTTTGACCTTGTACCAGGACACCACCTTCGATCCCGACATTTTGTTTTCTAAAACTGTCCGACATTATATATCCCAAAACATTGAATTTTTAATCATGCCTTTAGATTACATTTATACGTGTACCTACACATATATTATTATTTAATATAACCATATGCTTAGCATTGGGATATAAGAAATTCGTATGCATATTTTAAAATCAATTATATAAAATCATATCATATCTATATAAGATTTATGCAGATATATATTATAAGCATATCAGTAAATATTCTATGCATATACATACTATATATTAATCGTCTAAATGTAATGCATTTAATTTATAAAAAACAATATACTTCATGTTATTAAGTACACGTCGTATTTTTGGCCTGCTTATTTGTCCTTTTTTGCATTTAGCGTTTGAGAAAATTCATGCTTTATACATCATAATCACTAGCCCTCATCACAGCCAATTTTAACATTTATAATTATTTGTTAAGTATTTAAGTATCAGCGTACTTGTCCTTAATATAAAGTCGATTAGAACAGGTTAGAGACAAACTATTTTAAGGTTGAATTGTCAACAATTGTTGACAAGAATGACTGTCAGAAGACAATTTAAAATACTCAGATTAGCAGGAATTCACGCTAGTTGCGAAATCGTGACATACTTATTTCACACAAAGTGGGTTTATTTGACGCTATTCAAATGTACTAGAGTGTACTACTAACTTTCAACTTTTTACAGTTAAACACTTTTAATACCCAAATTTAGCTTATTATATGTTCTTCAAAATGTTGATTTTGTTGATGATGGAAAACATATAATTTTGTTCAGATAAAAATTACTTTGATGGCGTAGTTTCTACTTAGTTTCGTTAATTTTTAATATTTTATTTTAAAAATCATAAATAAACAACGTATACTGAACTGTTTTTATTCCCTGATTTATTTTATGATTCGATTAGTAAATGATTACTAAGCAAATATTGTTTACCGAGTCTTATCACAATCAACACACTTTTTGTTATTTTAATTTGTGCGGATGATATTTTATAATAAATGATGTTTTTTTTGTAATCATCGGATGTTTGTCCTAACGAAAATACGCGAAATGATATGAAAGAAACACAATCAATTTAATCAGTCAGTCGAACATAGCCTTTTTTTTTTTTTTTTTTTTTTTTTTTTTTTTTTTTTTTAAATACAATAGACTTCTGCTCGGCAATAAAATGTTTAACGGGCACTTTGTAACTTTGAAAAGCGCTAGTATTAGTAATCGCTGTTGGCGGGCTTTATTCACTCTCGTCCCATCACGGCCCATTCTGTCGCCCCGCAGCGGGGTGGAGGAAAAAAAAAAAAAAAACAAGCGATTGCTATTCGTGACCGCGGTCGGTTGTTTCCGCTGACGCTGCAAGGACGAAAACAGCCCTGTCACAACACGGAGCATTGTTCCAAGAGTTGTGTATTATTCCGAGCCAAGGCCACGTTGGCTTCGCTTTGCCGTCACTGAGTTATAAACGCCTGCAAAGAAGGTTCAGTGTGCAAGTTGTTGTGTTGGGTTCATGCCCCTGCCGGAGTTAGTTCTCTGGACAACTGCATAGGTCGGACTCCAAGGCCATGTTTTATCCTCTTCAACCAAGTAGGCTACCTACAAAGTATTACAGCTTACCCGAACTCTCGGAAAGAACTTCTGAAAGCCATCCCCGCACAAGCGGCCTGGTGCACTTTAGCTATAACATAGCCCCTCGAATAACTATTACATTATTCTAAACACACCAGGCAAATAATATGAAAAATGCTTGGTAATGCTGGCGTATAAATAATAATGAGCTTCATTATCTTACCTTGCTATCTGAACGTAATTAATAATTATGCAACACGTCAATATTTGCTGTTAAATGTATGTATATGTTTGTATCGCAGTGAGCCGATAAGTTTTCTCGGGTTACTCCCGTTTATCCAACATATGAGTTCTTGACCCGGTTTCACGCGTGTTAACAACACGTGGGCTGTCTTTTATCTCATATGGATTTCTTTACTAAATAAGTCGTATCTGCCTTTTTGTTGTGGCCTTAACAATTTTCCGACCTCTTTGGCGCAGTTAGTTTGAACTTGCAGTTTGAACTTCGTCTTAATAAATTGTCCCAAACAAAAGTTTTAGATGATATTTATAAGCTTTACAAACAATTTGAAAGGATTTAATATCGTTCCTAGTAAGGAAGTTTTGAATTTTTGTTGTCCGTCAAATGTTTTTTTTTCACCACTTGAAGTAATTGTTGGTCCATTAAAAAAAATATTTTATACGAAATATTTAGATAATATTTTAAGGTTTTACAATAAATAAGAACTGATTTAATAGTAAATGGTACGGCAATTATGATTTTTTAAAATCTATTCTGGTTTTTTTCAACCCCTCGCAGCAATGGTTGGTCTTACCAAATATTTTTCCACATAAAAGTTTTAGATAAAAAAATTATAAGATTTACAAACAATCTGAACGGATTCAATAGTGTGTCTACTAAGAGAGTTATGAATTTGTTTGTCCTCCAACTCATGTTTTTTTACCGTCTCTTGTAATCATGGTTGGTCGTATCATTAATTCATTTAGACAAACGTTTTTGTAATTGTTCAAACGAATGTTATATATTAAAATCAATTTAAAAGTGACTTGTGCAAAATTGCGGCAGTTATCGAGTCCATAAAAATATGATATAAATACACACGCATACACACACACATATATGTGTGTGTGTAAACCTTTGTGGTTGGCGATAATTTTGGTGTCTATGTACCATGAAACAAAACACTAAATAAAATTTTCCGGAAGTCTCACCATGGTAACTGCGACAATAGGTAGGTAGTCTTTCTTGGAAATCTACGTATCAAACATTAAGAGACTGGCCTTTTATAATGGACGTATCACTTTTACTGGATATTTATAAGTTAGGCCCTTACGATTAAGTAAAAACGTCGGTAGTATTATTTATATAGAGTAGTTCATGTGTTAATGAAATAAATTCAGAATTAGACTGAACGTTACTACACCATATCAACTACAATGAGTAGGAACTGAAAAAATTTGCGTATTGTAGATTGAACTCAAAAGTACCACGAATACTCATAGACCAATATCATCGGCTTTGTCAGACGTCTGTAACTGTTCGCCTTTATTCAGTATTTTTCGTTGTGGTTTAGGTGACGAGGCAACACTGGTGACGCACAAAGGCTCGAGGGGTGTCAGGTGGTTGCAGATACAGAATGTCTATAAAGAATGTCGCAGTTTCAATGGTATATTATAACAGTTTAATTTACACTATTTACATCAAACTGAATGTAAACTAAACCTGTTTTTTTTTATTTCTTCAATATCTGCACCTTTAGTTATACGGCACACATCCAACTTATAGTCCAATTATTCCCAAACTTTTGTGTACTATTAAATAGGTATAGATGCTTACTGAAACCTTAATTTTGATATTTTATGTCAACTGCATAGAGAAAAGTAACACATTTATGCACTACAGACTTGCAATACTTACCTCTTTGGAACTGTTTATCTATGCATTTTCTTTTAGTGTCATGTTTTACAATATTTTATCTGTGTATTTTAACAGCTATTTGTTCATTGTATCAAGATTGCAGTAATTTGTATGTTAGAGATGATTATTGTGCTAGCTGTGATAAGTAAAAGCTTTTTAGCCTCCAGTTAAGTTAAGCAACCGGATTGGTTGTCAGTTTGTTTGGCGCACTATTCAAATGGTATGTTAACACCTGTTATTGGCTAAAATTGTTTTAAAATTTTGTGATAGTGAATCAGGAGGCAGAGATTAAAAAAGGGCTCTTCAATCATTATGGAGGAATGAGTAATATAATTTGGCTTGGCATATTTTATGGCCTACCGGATATTCCAGGCATATATCCGAGTTAAATGCTGTTAAATAAGTTAAATAAGTTTAAAGCCAAAAGTGTCTGAAAGTGTTTTTTGACATGCGATCGACTGTGCGATAGAAGTGTTACTACGAGGGTATTATATTATATAAAAATCAGTGGTTGATTTGGTAAATGGCCAAAGCCATTTCGGTATCATCTGGTTGAGTTTAATTGTTCACGAAATGAAGTATTTTTCACTGCTTGAAACTATATCCCTTAATCAGCAAGCTTCGATAAGCAATTTGGTTGCAATAGTTAGTAGCTAAATCCACATGTAAAGAACCGTGATTTAAGAGAACTCTGTCTCGAACCGACTGAGCTATACAATTTCATAATTGTTTTTGCCAGAAACCAAAGAATTAAGAAATAATATCAAGCGCCTAATGTTATTTTAGTAAATTAATGAACTAATTCTAAAACAACTTTTTAAATACAGTGCACCAGTAATTTCTTATCTAGGTAATCAATTTTTCTTGTTTATATTAATGTGGAATGTATTTTTTTAATAAACAGAATGTGTAATATTATATTAATAATTATAATGATATTAATTCGAGATACATGGTGCATATTTGGTGTTAATTTTATGTGGTTTTATGTTGTTAAAGAAAATATATATAGATATATAGTTACATACTGCAAAAACATCCAGAGGAAATCCATTTTAGAGAGTGGATTGATGTACACTAACTACTCACACACTTATTCAACTCTATACACTATACATAATCTCAATCCCTCTTCATTGTTTAACACGTCTGGAATAATGGAAGTAGTGGCAAATAGCTCAAAATTAAAAAAAAAAGAAAAAAATCCAAGATTGGGAGGTCTTACCCTGTTGATAAATAAAGGTTAGCGTTCCGGGGACAAGGAGGTAAAGGAGACTTAGGAACTTTGGAACAGCAAGGTGCAGCTGTGGCGGAATGAATAAGGAAACCCACCGGCAACGTGCGCCATATTTCTGCGATTGCCAAAACTCCGAGTATGACACTGCCAGTAATCTAACCCGGATCGTCTTTTTTGAGAGACGAGTGATCTTACCGTGGAACATTGCAGAGAATACAGAGAATAGCAAAATGTTCTCGAAAAGCAAGGAACCTTAGGCTTCTTTTCGTTCCAGTTAACGTAAACACTTTGAACCAACTTATAAAAGTCATCTTTGCCTCTTATAATTTAGCTGAAGCATAATCTGATAAACACATATTTCAGTTGAACACATAGTGGTACAAATAGTTTCATATTTTTTAAATATTGTGATTGAAAGCATAAATAAATCCAATAATTAAAAGATCTCATTGAAACTAGAGCCATCCAAAGTGGCCCAAGAGTGCGTATAGGGAAGAAGGGAACATGTATTGTTTGTTTTAGGCTGCTAGCTATTGTCAAATACCCGGGAAATAATTGTCTTTGTTAAAAATGTATATCAGATACATAAATACATGCTGAACTCAATCATTGCGTTTCAGAGAACATTACTGGTGTGTGTATGGTGGAAAATATGGAAAAGGGGGGGGGGGGTAATATAATCCTGCATAACACGTTTACTTAATTTTTAACATACTTCAAAACAATATCGCTAGAATTCCAAATAGTATTTTACTAGTGGCGTAGAATTGCGTGGTTTTCTGCAGCAAAGAAAAAATGTAACAACAAATTTTGGGGTAAAGGAATTTGTTTAATTGAGTGATAAATTCTTGTTTCCGTAATTTCCATGTTCGCTTTTTGTTCGCAACAACGTACTTGTGGCTGCATCAAACCACGTCCCGTGACATCGCCGTGCGCATAAAAACACGAGGTGCACAAGACTTTCAGCTCCAGCATGTAATGAGGATGGCGATGCTCATATTTCCTTCAGAACACCGCGACATGATAGTGAACTGCGTCATAGAGGGCCTACGTTTAATAACGGTCGCATGGAGTCTATTGATAGGGGGTATGTATTTTTTCGCTAAAAAGATTTAACACTGTGGTATCAATAATGTTTTGTGATTGGTTGAGTTTATTTAATGTACTAGTATAGCCTATTGTCGTAACTTGATTCACAGCAATTTTGCGCGGAAGCAACGTGCCCTAAATGGCCCGGGCAAATAAATCAATTGCTTCTCTTGTAGACAGCCGCCAATTTCAAAAGAAAACCACTGGTTGGGGTATATTTTAGTTCAGTCTAATGTGCGTTTTAATGTTTTTGACAATAAAAGAGATAATGAGTTGGTTAATGTTGCGTAGTTATATTATGATCTTTAGAAATACGTATTTTAAAATTGCTACCTAGAGAGCTTTTTTGACCAATTTATACAAATAACAAGTATACATGATGTTGGTTCTATCCCAATGGCAACACTCTGGCAAGAATAGAGGAATTGTTGAGGTAACTATCCAGGTGTTGAAGCCACGACACGGAGAGATAGAGAGACATGGGGATACAAAGACACATTAGCTGCTTAATCATGAGCGTGACGGTGCGTAGCGCGATTTCACGAAGCGTGATTGGTTCTCTGTGGCCGCGACCATTTACAACAAACGCCGCTCCTCTGCTGACTTCACAATGCGGGGGTGATAGTTTGGCATAGCGTGCTCCGAATGTACTGTTAGAAACCAAATCACAATCAATATATGGGCTGTTCAATGAATAGTGCACCTCAAATAAACTAAGTTTCTTCGTAGTTTCAGATAACTGGATTTTCTTAGATACTACGCCGAACTCTCCCAATTTCGAGCTTTGTGTTCCATTTTAAGCAGTGTAAGCCGGCTCGTGAAGATAAAGGAGTGCGTTTACTGTGAACTTGCTAAGTTTTAAAAGGTTTTGGTTTGTAAACCATGAAGTTTCTTATGAGTGTGTGTACAAAGTAATTAAACTTAGTGTCCGTACATTTACGACGATCTTTAGATGATTTAACATCGGTAAGTTTATTAAATTCACAAAACCATTTAACAGTGTAGAGTTACCCTGATATGTTTTTATATTTAAAAAAAAAAACACGCGTGAAGTTCGAATATTGTGTTTGGAGTTGTAATCTACGACTAGACTTGGTAGTATTTTACGGGAATATGATTACCTACTTATTATAGAGTTTAACATAAAGTGCTCATTTTGCATAATTTCTTTCTTTATTGGCAGCTGTCCGAAGGAGATGCTCCTTCCGCTCATAGTGGGTCAGTGAGAACAAAGTTGATGTAGGCCACTTCTGTACATTAATTGGTGATTCGCCTGTTAAGTACATCATGAGTCCGAATTCGGCCGACGAACTTCGACTGCAGGTTCATTACGACAAAATAGGATGGAAACAACTGTACGACTTATGGTCTAAAGTGTTTTCCGAGTCTGGTGTACGTCTTTGAAGTTGGAGCTGCACAAAATTTTTATTGTAAACTATCCGGAGTTACCCTCGCTTCGCTCGGACAAAGTCAGCCAGCTCCTGTCAAACCAGAACAGGAAGTCCCTTCAAAGGTCCAGAACCTTCTGGAAGTTTCTATAATATTCTGGAACATTCTAAAACGTTCTAAAACATTCAGGAACATTCTGTCCAGTCTCGGCTACTTCGGCACTCGATTTCCATAAGAAATACATTGGTGCGATGCCCTCTTTAGACCCTTATCTTCGAACCCAACCCCGGCAGTTCCAAACCGAAACCTTCTTTATAGCTTGGGGATGGAGGGCAAGCATACCATACAATCCCCATGTGGGTTAGCGGACGTTTCCTGTGATCCGGTACGTTTTCGATAGGTGCTCCACGCATTCATTTCGCCAGTGCTTCATTCTTGTATCATCACACGTCGTCTCATGACCAGAATGTGGGCAGTTCACTCCCTGACGCTGAAATCCCAATATCGCGTTATTTTGAGCCACAAACAAAGAAAAACTATTATAGATATAGTGTCTTTAGTTATTAAATAACCACTAAGCATACGACAGAATCAATGTGTACAGGTTTTTTTTTTTTAATCTACATTTTTGAAAGAAGTATATGCAAGCTATCGCGGCCATTGACTAATAATATATCTTAGCTTTGGAGGTCGAGCTGCGTGGAAGTGGTAGATTTGTACCGTCGTTACTCTGCATTGCAGTGGCTTTCTTCCGGGCTGATACATCAACTGTTTGAAAACAAATAATTTAATTAAAATTTAACGTCCATACGAAAACAAATTGCTGTACGCAAACATGTTAAAAGAATTGCACAGATATTTTAAGAGGAAAAAAAACTTGCAACATTCTTATCATTAATCGAAAACAAAATTTCGGCACCATTGTGAGTTACGTCGCGCCCACAACTGGATGAAACTAGAGAATCTTCCTGGTCAGAATCTGTCTCGCCCTTGAATTTTGTCGTGCGACTACTTCACGGATTTGGCAGTCGTGGTTGACAGGGAAATATCGTTTAGTTCGTGTCGCAGCCCATCGCGCGACGGTGCGGTGGTTCCCGCGCGATGCTGCGCGGGGAAGGCCTGGAGCCAGGTCGTCCGCGCGAGCGGGGAGCCGTGGCGGCCTAATGAAGCAGCCCTGGGCCATCAGCGTCGCAGCAGGCGAACCCCGAGGCCTGATGCCAGACGGGGCGACTGAATTGCGCCCCATTGGAAAGGGCGCCTTTCAGGTTTTTTCGAGCACACACACAATTATTTAAATCCTGATAGGCTGCCTTTCCAGAGTTGGCTGTTCGCTTTGCTTTAAGCGAAAGAAAACCCTGAATTGTGCCCCATCGGAAAGGCCGCCTTTCAGGTTTTTTCCTTGTACGCATACAGTCCGCAAAATCCTGATGGGCTGCCTTTCCAGAGTTGGCTGTTCGCCTTGTTTTAAGCGAAAGAAAACCCTGAATTGTGCCCCATCGGAAAGGCCGCCTTTCAGGTTTTTTCCTTGTACGCATACAGTCCGTAAAATCCTGATGGGCTGCCTTTCCAGAGTTGGCTGTTCGCCTTGTTTTAAGCGAAAGAAAACCCTGAATTGTGCCCCATCGGAAAGGCTCCCTTTCAGAAATTTTTAGTTTTCGTTAGATCGTTGTGGGCACTGAATTTCGCCCCATCGGAAAGGCCGCCTTTCAGGTTTTTTCCTTGTACGCATACAGTTTGTATAATCCTGATGGGCTGCCTTTCCAGAGTTGGCTGTTCGCTCTGTTTTAAGCGAAAGAAAACCCTGAATTTCGCCCCATCGGAAAGGCCGCCTTTCAGGTTTTTCCTTGTACGCATACAGTTCGTAAAATCCTGATGGGCTGCCTTTCCAGAGTTGGCTGTTCGCTCTGTTTTAAGCGAAAGAAAACCCTGAATTACGCCCCATCGGAAAGGCCGCCTTTCAGATTTTTCATTGTACGCATACAGTTCGTAAAATCCTGATGGGCTGCCTTTCCAGAGTTGGCTGTTCGCTCTGTTTTAAGCGAAAGAAAACCCTGAATTGTGCCCCATCGGAAAGGCCGCCTTTCAGGTTTTTTCTTTGTACGCATACAGTTCGTAAAATCCTGATGGGCTGCCTTTCCAGAGTTGGCTGTTCGCTCTGTTTTAAGCGAAAGAAAACCCTGAATTTCGCCCCATCGGAAAGGCCGCCTTTCAGGTTTTTCCTTGTACGCATACAGTTCGTAATATCCTAATGGGCTGCCTTTCCAGAGTTGGCTGTTCACTCTGTTTTAAGCGAAAGAAAACCCTGAATTTCGCCCCATCGGAAAGGCCGCCTTTCAGGTTTTTCCTTGTACGCATACAGTTCGTAAAATCCTGATGGGCTGCCTTTCCAGAGTTGGCTGTTCGCTCTGTTTTAAGCGAAAGAAAACCCTGAATTGTGCCCCATCGGAAAGGCCGCCTTTCAGGTTTTTTTCTTGTACGCAATCAGCTCGTAAACTCCTGATGGGCTACTCAGACAGTTTATACTCTTTATTTTATTCCAAGACAATTTAAATTGTCCCCTATTGTTGAATGATCGGCGCAGATAAAACCCTTTTACGCTCAAAATGCAATCAATGTATGTCTTTACAAATTAATATTCAACTTATGGTATACGACAAAACGAACAATTTTAGTTTCCTTGTAATATTTTATTTAAACATTATAGTTATCTGCTGACTGATGTCTACCATCAGAAACAAAATCGATGCTTATACAATCGCCCAAGAGATCATAAAGCTATACGTGAAGGAAATGCAACGTAAATAAAATTATAATACAACTTATTGCTAGGTACTATTACAGAATAAGACCACGGGGCGTGAGGACATCCAGTGGGCATTACAGTGACTTGTACGGCCGTAGATATACACACAGGCACAAGACAGCTTTGTTTTTGACATTCGGTGAGGGATAGTAGAGAGCTTTTATAAAGATTGCCGTGACAACTTGTCTATGTTCTTGCGGGTTTGTGGAAGTAGTGTTGCATTTAGTGGGATTTAAACTGTGTAACGCAGAAGGCCTACTGACCATAGTTCTAATCTACGTTTTTTGCACCCATGAATGTGAAGCCATGTAAAGTTAATGTAATAGAAAAAAGTTTAAAATAATCAAAATGAAAAAGTCTATGTGAAAGCGTCTGAGTGCCTGATTATGGCCAGTAATTATAACATACAAAATGAAGTGTACTCACCGATAAACTAAGCTCTAAGCTCTCTCTTTTTATGTGTATTATATATATATATATATATATATATATATATATATATATATACACACAAACACACACACACTCCACGGTACCAGGTTTTCGTAAAAGCTGCTGCGTGGACTACTGTAGCTGCTCCCATAACACCTTATATCATAGAAATCGTCAGACCAAGAGCAGATTTCGCAGCGGGTTTGACGATATAGCATGCTTTATTTTCTCCAGGAGGTGAACAGGGTTGAAAAATGTTTACACCATTTTATTTTTAACTCCCTAACCTGTGCAGATATGGTACTGCTATTTGGTTCAAAAAAATTGCTAAATTAAAGTACCTATATAATGGTATAGGATTTAGGAAATTATAAAAATAAGGGAGTGAAAAGGGGCGCAAACTGTCTTTGCAATTTCCTTAAAATCTCCCTCTAAATCCCCATAACTTGGGCAGAAATCGCTATGCTTTTTGGTTTCAAACATTGTTGATTTAAATACCTAAAAAAAAAGTATTTTCAGGATTTTTCGAATTTAAAAATTTAAGGGGTAGAAAAGTGGTGAAAACTGTTTTCGCCATATACTTAATAGCTCCCTAATCTGAACAAATATACAAATATATTTATACTATTTGGTTTCAAATCACTGCTTACTTAAATACCTACAAACTAATTATTTATTTTTTAGACATTTGGAAATGTAGGGACTGAAATTGGGGTAAACCTGTTTTCGCAATAAACTGGACATATATCTTTATCCTCTCTGGTATAAATCTCAACTGGACATGTATCGTTTTTCCCTTAGTATATTAAACTCAGAGTAAAACATAGACTAAAAAATTTTAATGCGGGTAAAGTCGCGTCAGGACAGCGTCAGGACCATTATAATAATGGCGAAAGTTTATATTTTTGTTATTCAATCACGCCTGAACAGGTTTGTATAATATTTGGCATAGAGAAACATTATGTCCAGGAATAGAACATACGCTATTTTTATCCCGAAAAATGGGTTTCTAAGGGAACTAATCAGACATGATCTTTGTTAAGGCTCTACTATACTTTTTGCTAGGTGATATGATATTGTGACCATACATAGGCCTACATAAATAATTTATGCAAAGTTCGTTTGCCTTCCGTTACATAAATGTACGTATATGTTCATCGTTTCTTATGGCCGTAGCATGTAGTGTTAACATTTTTACAAGCTTTTATTTAACTTGCAATGTTTGTATGTATGTATGTCTGTGTGTTCGACACTAATCTTGGAAGCAGAATTAGAACCACTTCCCTATGTCCGATTAAGCTCAAATTTGGTGCACATATGTATCTTCGGTGACAATACAACAATATGGTACCATGAAGTTCTGATAATGAAGCCGGAAGATGGCCATAGTAATTTCTGAACTAAATAAGATAAACCCATCGAGTTTGGGCTCGATAGAATCGTTTTGAGGAGTATGTTTTTAAACCTCAAATCTACACTGAAATAAAACTTAGTTTGTAAAAACAAATTTGAAATATAGCAAATGAATTAGGCGCAATGATTAGGTTTATACTATCTCAACAATAAGCCAAATTGTTTTATTAATAACAAAAAAAACTAAACATCTATATTATAGTGTTTACATAGAGAAATAATATACACCAAATTTTAGAGTACCACAGGGCAAAAAACACAAAATCTGCTTTCTGTAAAAAAGTTGAAGGTCAAGATGCGAAAGTGGAAGACGTTCATCTACCTTAAGAACTTCAGAGGCTCAGCGGCATATTGGCGTACTGCATTAAACGAACTGTTGGCCCAAATTCGGTGTCTAGGACCGCAGACTTACTTTTTGACATTCAGTTGCAATGACATCAATTGGCTAGATATGTTAAAAGCTCTCCTCATCGTCGTTGGACAACCTATGGAATATCCGGATGATTTGGATATGGTAACAACACAGCGGTTAATTGAACAGTATCCCGTAATTGTTCGCAGACATTTCATGTATCGCCACAACGCCCTTATGAAATTTATGTTAAGCAAACATACAATTTTTAATGGTCGTATTAAATATTTCTGGCGGAGAATCGAATTTCATAACCGCGGAAGCCCCCATATTCACAAGGTAGTTTGGGTGTTCACATTATTCAACCTAAATCTGTGCAATTCCCGATAAATTTTTGTCACGGCACTGCAGAACGAAATTATGAATTATATTACGCTAGGCTTGCGCAGTACACAAAATGCAAGGTAGCACTGTCGACCACGACGTCGTGTACCTACTAAGGTTCAAAGCTCTTCGCAGCTGGTCAAGCCATATGTGGCCCTAAGTAGAGTAAATTCGTAAGAAGGTCTACTTATTGATGAATTAGACTGCACCAAAATTGACTGACAAACAAACAGTCAATATCGACGCTCTAAATGAAATGAACAGCTTAAGAAACATTTCGATATTTACAATGATAAATAAAAATTATGAAATAAATTAATTCTAAAAAAATAAAAAAAACTTTTATTTAAATGCTCTAAAAACAAGAAAATAAATTAAATTGATTCAAAATCATCTTTTTATAACATTACACAACACCACTATTTTTATGAAACTAGCGACGGGTCGCCCCCAGAAGACCGTAGTGACACTAGACCGTACGCTACCTACCTGGCCAATGGTAGTGGGGGGGCGGGTCATGCGGGTGGGGGAAGGCTTTCCTCACGCCAGTTAGCCAGTCATTTAGCTGTTCCTTCAACACGCCTGCGTTCACAGTCCTGACAGAACAACCACGCAAGTCAAAGTTTATGTTTTTAATGAAATTATTGATAGTTTATTATAATTTTTAATTAACTGTTGAAACGCATTTGTTTAGTCACTTAAGCTAATAGTTTAATTAAAGGTTACGGTAAGTGATGGTTTTTTAATATATCGAAATGCGATATAATTTTTATAGCTTAATAGCCCATGAATTTTAGTGTTCTACCTGAAAAAAAATAATGCAGTTTAGAAATTTGGCACAGATGTTCCTTTGGGTGTTAAAAATTGATCCTAAAAAGTCCCCATCTCTCAGATGCTGGCTTCATACATTTTTAAGGCAATAAGGGCGTAAGTGCCGAAATATGCATATCACGACTGTTGCGTGAAAAAAACTCATTCTAATATATCAAAATTTGGTCAAAATTTTAAAGTTAAGGGCCCTTAGTCCTTAATCATTCGTTTTTATTACTTTATACATGGCAAAAATTATCTTATAACCTAATTTATACTCAACTAATGGAAGTAAAATATATCACTGCTCTATACAATCACCAGTTACATCAAATTCACCACTGATAGGCAAAAATATACCTATATAAAAAAATTTCCGTTATTTTATTAGATTTAAATCGGTTGGTCAAACATGTATATGCGATAATAATTGACTGACGTATTAAGGATTACAATGAACTACTGTACAACAATGGGTTTTTGAGCAATTTAGGTCAATATTGACTATAGCATATTACCTGAAAAAAAATAATGTAGTCTTGAAATTTGGCACAGATGCTCCTTTGGGTATTAAAAATTGATCCTAAAAAGTCCCCATCTCTCAGATGCCGACTTCATACTTTTTTAAGGCAATAAGGGTGTAAGTGCCGAAATATGCATGTCACGACTGTTGCGCGAAAAATTTTCATTCAGTTGTATCGTAACTTGTATAAGATGTGAAGTAAAAGGCACTTAGTTATTTAACATCCATTATTGTTGCATAATACACAGCAAAAATAAGAAACCTGATCTAAAATCAATTAATGGAACTACAAAATAAAAAAATAACCAGTCCATTAAAGTCCTCTTCATCAGAACGATCATTGATAAACAACATTAGTGCATGTTGCCCCATGACATTTGGTGCACATAATACCACACTGCAATCCACACTTCATCCGCACACACTCGCATTTGTGGCTGCAATCACTTTTACAGTTACATGATATCAAATTCAGGAGCTGTTCTGGAGCTGTAGGAAGGGATGTTGTTATAGGAACAAGTGTGCCACTCACACTTTTCCATCCCCACTCAACAGGATCTAATGAATGGCCCAGCCACTCTTGCACCTGTAGGTAAACCCGAAGAGAATGCTGTTCACATGCGGCACTGGTTGGTGGAAGAGAGGCTAGCTGGAAAGAAGCACTAACAGGCATCTTTGCTATCTTGCAGGTATACATATATACTCTCATTTCATCCAAAGTGGAATACTTATCATGTCCCTGATACATTGCAATTGCAAACTTTTCTCCAGCTGCAATAACTATCTTCTTGTCCGCATGTGGACATGTAAAAACATGTACTGTTCTCCGAATGGAAACATCGTTCTTGATGATGTTCCATGCTTGCTTCTTTCCCTTACCGAAGAAAGCACTGGTTGTATCTGATCCGGTCATAGCAAAGATCTTAAAAAGGTGTGAGGTAACCAATGAGAGCATTAGTGTAGACTGCAAAGTAGTTATCGATGGAGGATACCTCTTGCATGTACTTGTGTGGCCAAGACCTACTACATTTGGTCAAATATGTGAGGTTTATGTTACATTCGTCCAAAAACATTTTCTGTGACAGCAACTGTAGTGTTTGATGGTTATGACAAGTTAACCACTAAAGAGGAAGAGCGAAGGCGGCGTTCTGCAGGGAGGTCTTCCACCGATATTTCAATAGCTGCTAACAATGTTGTTACATCGACGCAAATGGACTTTCTGAGGAATGGCCATAACAAAAATGGGCTCATCAAATTATTAGTAACTTATTTTCTAACTTCAGGTCATCACGCAATTCAGTGCTCAGGAGATGCTGATACCACTATAGCAGCTATTGCTCTTCAGTATTCAACAAGCTGTTGTGTAAAAGTAATAGCTACTGATACAGACATCCTTGCGATGTTGACTGCGAGGTTAGAAGATGCACACATTGAAATTGTCCATCCACCCTCAAGCAAGACAACAGGAAAGATTTACAGTATATCAGCTATTCAGCAGGACATTGGTGAAATGAAAAACTATGTTTTGTTTTGTCATGTTATGTCAAGTTACGATACAACTGAATTAATATTTTTCGCACAGCAGTCGTGATATGCAGATTTCGACACTTACGCCCTCATTTCCTTAAAATAGTATGAAGCCGGCATCTGAGAGATGGGGACTTTTTAGGATCAATTTTTAACACCCAAAGTAACGTCTGTGCCAAATTTAAAACCTGCATTATTTTTATTTCTGGTAAAATGCTATAGTCAATATTAACCTAAATTGCTCAAAAACCCATTGTTGTGCAGTAGTTCCTTGTAATCCCTAATATGTCAGTCAATTATTATCGCATAGGGTAGAGTGGGGGAATTCCGATCACTTAAGCAAGATTGTCCATATTATGACAATTTGTTACGGAATGGAGGTGTAAAACAGAATATATATTCTCCTATATTATGACTTGACTTGTGGGTATTAGAAATAAAGAAATTGTTATTGGTTTGGGAAAAAAAATTTTTTAATAAGTCATATGTTTGGTCGGAATTACCCCGACGTTTGGATAATTCCGATCATTTATATTCACCAATATATTTAAATTATTTTGGACATATGGCTGTCACTTAACTAATACTTAAAGCACAAATAAATGCATAGCACACTACAAGCAAATGAATTAAAATATTTTGTGTGAAAAAAAAATTGTTCAGACAAAATAAAAATTATGTAAATTATAGCTGATAAAATCAACTCTTAAGTGATTGGTATTTATGACTTCCAATAGTCACAAATATAATTGTCTGGTGAATCAAAACCAGTGCACTCTGCATGAACCCACTCTGAACACGAAGTGCACCTATACCAAAGTTCATTGTCATGTCCTTCATCTCCACAAAGAATGCAAAAGTCTTTGGCATTGCTTATTGTTGGTTCTATGTCATCACAAGGATCAGCAACTGCATCATCTTCTGAGGAACTAACTGGAAGTATCTTTTTATGACTGTTTCTTTTTTGGCCGGGAATCTGGGCCTAATTCTCCATGAAGTCCTTTCTTCTTTCTTATTCGAACTTTTTTTTTTTGCAACAGCCCTTTTTGCCCTAGCATCTTCAAGACATTTATTTTGCGGAGTTGAAGTTAGGATCTGAGAATGCAATTTTTTCTTCTAGGCCTTGTCTTTGACTCTATTGCGACCCGAGAAATTATTTTTGGCACTGGAGCCACATCCTGGAAAGAACACGAAGGACCAGCACAACTGGAATGTGTAAAATCCATATTGGGCGAGACAATTCTGTTCCCAGTAGTTGAACTTGAAATAAAATGAGAAGTGACAGTGGTGACATTTTCAATTCCTCCTTCTATGATAGACCTATCCACTCTTGCAGGTTACTGGGAAAGAATTCCTCTTCAGAAAAAATATCTGGATCTAGAGGGAAAATTTCAGTTTTCCGAAAACCATTGACTGCCTTCTCAATTGTTGCTACCTTCATAAACGCAATGTTAAAGAGTCCTGAAAGTTCATCTGGACTGAGTTTTTCGTGGGGATGATTTACCATCCATCTTCTGCATGCTTCGTGGTAGGCCTTCTTCAGCGGTGCATAGAAAGCAACATCCAAAGGCTGGATTCAATGGGATGTTTGTGGAGGCAGAGACAGCATGATTATTCCATTGTGATGACAAAATTCATATGACTCGTGAGATATGTGGCTGGAATGGTTGTCCAGAACAAGCAATACTGGATTGTTAGGATCTGGTTTACAAAAGGCACTGAAATGTTTTAGCCATGCTAAAAATAGTTCCTCGTTTATCCAGCCTGACTTCGAACACTGATACAAAGAACCTGGGGGACCATCTGTGATTTCGGCACTTACGCCCTTATTGCCTTAAAAAAGTATGAAGCCGGCATCTGAGAGATGGGGACTTTTTAGGATCAATTTTTAACACCCAAAGGAACGTCTGTGCCAAATTTCAAACTTTTTTTTTTTTTTTCAGGTTTGCTCGATTTTTCCCCTAAAATGCCTGGGCTATATGTTTTGGGTGGTAAATAAACCTACACATGTGTAGATCTAATTTACTATTCACTGTTATTTAGAATGCGTTTCTATATTAACTTGCGGTAAATTATACTATCTTGTTTTTACTTGTAAAATTAACTCTGTTTATTTTTGCACCTTACATAATATATCTTTGAAACTTGTAACTTAAGTTACTTTGCCCATACGTTTATTTCAATCAGTTTTCGTGTATTTAATAAAATGTAGAAGTAACTTTTAAATACATCTTTCATTGTGTGAAAAACGCTAGGCGTTAGTTATTCGCGCGACAATTTTTCACCCAGTGTAGGCCGACTTGTTTACTTGGAAAGGAGGGCTCCCTCCCCGGCAGACTTCTCTCTCCTGCCCTGGGGGTGCCGCACAGCTAGTACGACTTTCATGCTCCATATTATGTCTGTTGTACTTTTTAACAGATTAAAGCGGCTTAGCCCACCCATTCACGTTAGTTTATACAGTTTACATTTATTTTTGATAAATGTCATGGTTACACGATTTGTTGATTAAGTTCTGTAAAGTTACAATTACGCCTAACAAAAGCTGTATGTAAAAATTTGTTAGAGACTTGACAATGACTGTTATTGTTGTTATTATTATTAGGTACGTATATAGTCTTAATAACAGCTTCAAATTATTATTGTTATGATTATGTATATCGTCATAATAACAGCTTCATATTCTAATGTTAAATGCATAATTATTTTAAAAAAAAATCTTTTTGTAACAAACATTCTACAGGCGTAGGTAGTTTCGAAGTAACTATTCTTCTGGAAATATTTTTGAAACTTCTATAAAATCCTAGAGCATTTTAAGAACTTAATGTAGCTGACATAAATGCCTATCTGTTCGCCAATCTTCAAAAAGGATTGGTGTAACATATTCTCATATTACATGAAGCGAAAATATTTTGAATGTTTTTAACTTATTGTCTTAAAGATATTCATAATATGTCTACTAAGGTAGTCATTAAATTATTTTTGATTTTCAAACACTGTTTTATATATCTTACACTAATGTCATATAATTTTTTTTCGGACAAAGGTTTAAGATAATCTTAAGATTGTTATTAATAAATTCCAACGAAATTGATACTAAAAAATTTACTTTCTTTTTAAATTTCGAACCCTGTTTTTATGTTAATAGTATGTTTCATCAAATATTATTTAAACCAATTGTTTTAGATAAAACTTAGGAATTTTTACAATAAATTATATTTAATTTGATAGTAAAAGTATTTAAAGAAAGTAATGTATTTTTGTTTTTCTACCCTTGTTATTTCCAGCCCTTGAAGTATTGGTTTGTATTATCAAAAATTGTTTCAAACTAAAGTTTTAAGTAACATTATATGATTAACAAACAATTTGAACGGATTTGAAAGTGCACCACTAAGGGAGTTATGAATTTTTTTTATTCTGCCCCTTATTTTTTTAACCCCTTGTAGCAATAGTACTTCCAATCAATTTTATTGTTTCAGACAAAGGTTTTTGATAAAAATTATAAGGTTTACCAACAACTTGAAGAATGTTATATTGTAACTAATGAGAGTTATGAGTTTTTTTTTAATTCTACCCCTTATTTTTTCAACCCCTTGCAGTAATGGATGTTCCGATCGAAAATTGTTTAGACAAAAGTTTTAGATAAAAATTATATGATTGATACACAATTCGTACGAATTCTATGTTGTACCTACGAAGGAAGTTATGATTTTTGCCACCAACCCTTGTTTTTTCAACCCCTTGAAGTTGTGGTTGGTCGTATAAAAATTTATTTAAGATGAAAGATGTACTGAATACTTTAAGGTTTCACGATAAAGGGATTTATGAGTGTACATGGTGCATTATGATTTTTTTTAATTCAACACCTTTATTTTTTCCACCCCCTGCAACAATGGTTCGACATATAAAAAATAATTTCAGACAAAAGTTTTAGATAAAAATTATAAAATTTACTAACAATTATAACGATTTTGATGGTGTACTTACTGAGGGAGTTATGAAATATATATATTTCTTAATTTTTATCGTTATTTTATTTACTACATTACTGCAATGGTTCGTCTAATCAAAAATTGTTCCAGACAAAAGTTTATATAGAAATTATAAGAAAAATACATAATTAGTACAAATTTGATGCCTTACCTACGAACACAGTTATGATTTTTTTTGTCCGCCAACCCTTGTTTTTTCAACCCCTTGGAGATACCGTCGGTCGTATCAAAAACTTATTCAGAGAAAATATTTTGGCATTACTCCTAAGAATTTTAATAAATTCAAAGGATGTGATATTTTCCATATTGCGTGATTTAGAACGATTTTTCTGTTTTTGAAAAAACCTTCCCCATTTCTACCCCTTTCTTCGGATATTGCTCATTAACGAACTCGATCGAGATTTTCCACATTTAGATTTTCTATATTAGTTTGGAATTGATTTGAGAAAAATTAGGACAGTTATCGCGTCCACAAGAAAGTGATATATATATACACATATGTATAAATATACAAGCTTTTGAGTTGACGATGGTTTTGGGGTCTATGGACCATGAAACGAAAAACTATGTAAAAAAAATTCCGGAAGTCGCACCTTCGTAACGGCTACAATAGGTAGTACCTATTTCTTTGAAATCTACCTAAAATACGTAGGTATTAAAATTCTTCTATGCTAATGCACAAAGCTGTTTCGAATTGCTGGCTCCCTTGAGTCACGCGAGACAATTCATATGCTCCTGGGGTTCTCCTGAAACAGTAAAATCTGCAGCTGTGTACATCAATTTAATTTTACCAAAAGAAATGCATTTACCAGTGGTGATTCTACTTTGTTTCTAATTTCATTTTTGGTCAATGTTACTGCAGAAAATATTCTTTCAGTTGCTGCGTATGAATGAGGCAAGCATAGCATGGCTTTAATAAACACTGTTATAGAAGGGAACATTTGGTCTCCTACAGCATTTTTCATTCCAAAAACTGTATTCCAAAAATCCATTATATTTCTTCTCTACTGTAACTTATAGGTAGCTATATTGTGTGTAGGTGTTGACACTGCATTAATAATTCAATTATTAACTTAATTTGATTGTTAGGTAAAAAGTGTAGGACTAGGCTATATGTATGTACAAATCCTTATTTTACTTAAAAAACACAATAAACATTTATTCAACACAACACAGTACACTATAATGACACAAGGATTTCCAACAATAAAATATTAGAATTTTTCTTCCTAAATTTATATATTAAAATTATTATTTATATGAATATAATATCACGGATGAGTCAGAAGTAGATGATGTACACCCAGGACAATACGTTGAGCACTATTAGATAGAACTCCAGTCAACAATACAATATATGAAAACAAACAGGAAATCGATTAGGAAATATTCACAACATAAAATTAGTGTTATAAATTAAATTAATCATATATCATTTCCAGAGGTAAATACAATTTTTGGGTTATGTCAAGTGGCTTTAACTTGGTTTGTTCAAATTTCTATTACAGATGTTGTTGACAGCTTTTAAACATGAATGCATGTAGTTAATTGGCATTTAGACTGAGCATAAATAATAACAATCAAACGAAATAGTATGGTAAGAAAATAAATAAATAGTACTTAAAATAAAATCTGTGTGGGTCTTTGTTACCGCACACCATAAATTCGTCGTCTTTCTTCAGTGCTTCAACAGTCTTTAATAAACGCCATTCCCTATCCAGGTTATCGAAATATTTTTCTTCAATAACATTAAGAAAACATTTGGCAAGTGGCATTATACTGTGATTGTCATCTGATTTATACTTTTCTGGACTCAGCAAGGCTAAACCTTTTAGAACAGAGTCATTAAAATTTATTTGTTTTAAAACTTGGCTCCAAAATACAACATAGAAGGCCAAACAATTAACTTTCAATAGTGTTAACCTACATCACTTGGTCTAACTATGCTCTTATCTAATCCCATCAAAAAGAGCTTCCACTCTCGCTCCTAGATAAACTTTGCTTATGTCTAAAACTGGCCGTTGTCAGCTGTATTTTCTTTTTCAATTGGATTATTTGAAACATATTGATGTTTCATGTAAGATTTCATTGTCAGTTTCATTTTTTCTCCCACCGATGAAACCAGAACATGAAAACGATATTAGTACATTGATAATCTAAATTTAAATTAATTATTACTGTCGACAGAATAAAAGCCAGGAACAAAAAATATGACTTAATTAATGCCGAACGACCGAATTGAGTTCCTGACCTGACTCGTCGTCGTCAACTGAAAAATTAGATTCCCTTCCACTCCTGTGTGTGTTTGAATAACACTTAATAATAAAACAATTTAGTGTAAACATAATATTATATTCAAGGCAAAAAACTCGAAAAAGTACTAGCTGGGGACACCCTGATTGTGTCTGAGAGTTGGCGTACTTATGTTGTTCTTCTCCTGGTCACGTTCCCTTTCCCCTCTAGCTACCGGCCAATGGCAGCGAGGGGGCGGGGCTAGCAGTGATTCTGACACACTTTTCTCTGATACGGTCTAATGACCATACGGTCAAGCGGTGTCGCCCCACTAGCGACCTTCCCCCACCCTGCTTCGGGTACTGTTGTGTATAGCCTTTTGTAACAAAAAATTAATTAACTGATAATAAATACCACATTAAAATCAGTTGCATTTTTCAGAAGAAGTAAGCGGAAATAAAAACAAACGCGTACAGCGACACTGTTTTATAGATATTATATAGAGATAAAAGCTTCCTTGAGTAGATACACAAGAATAAATGGTAAATACACCTACACTACATAATTAAATCACTACACCCGTGCGAAGCAGGGCAGGATAGCTAGTAATTCCACAAAAAACGTTTCAGTAACAGTAAGTCGTAGGTTACTGACGAACAGTAGGTAGTAGGTTACTGAGAGTAACAGTAGGTAAGAAGCAACTTCTGCTGCTGCCCTGAAGATGGAGGCTGCAACGCACTCCGAAACGTCAGAAAGAACTTCCATTGTGACGCGGCTAGAACCCAGAAGACAAGAACATTTATTAAAATGTTTCTAGTTGATTTGATTACTTAATGTATTTAAGTAAATTCTTGCTTATTGCCATAATGTTCCTGATTTGTTATGAAGTCGCTTGAAGTCTCGATTATCAGTGACTCCGACATCTTATCATGTTTATCATCGGCCAAACATTATTACATTTGCAAGAGGAATTACCTCACAAAATGTGCCAGCCAATTTCAAACTTACCATACATAGTTTATCAAATACAGACACAAATGCAGACTTATTAGTACCTATAAATAAACACATGATCTTTATACAAGCATTCATTTTTCAATTATTGTTTTTATACATTCTAGATAAAATGGCTTCTTACATTAAGTACTGGTTGAAATACACTCAGCCGAGTTAACACTGATATTGCAATTATCTTTTATTTAAATGTAAATACGAATAATGTTAAAGGAATATATCGCACATATCTATCGAATATTGGATTATTTCATATATACAATTTTGAGACTGAATCTCTCCCCACACAGTGCTGAAATAGCAAGTTAGAACACATCAAACGTATACTTAGTGCAAAATGAAACCTTTCTTACAAGCAGAAACACTTTCCCAAAATGTACATGTTAATAATTTATGCAAAACTCGATACAACGATTTTATCTTTAGTGAAATTCTATCACATGCAATGTAGTAAGCACATAACTAATAAGTTACACTATCGCACTGAAAATGTATGTATGTAGTTAAGAACTGAACAATGCATAAAATGACATACCCAAAAACAATACAGCTATATCATGCGTTTGTACTAAAGAATCAAATGCAAACGTCTTGTAAAGTTCAGGTGAGTGTAACATGTGGTATATTTATAATGACTTACATGAGACGATTTCATTATCAATAGTGATAAATCATATTCAAAAACACAAATTTCTTCTTGTCTTCTTTGATTCGGGTTCATCATTGTTGGCAATAGCTTGTACACTTTTATTTCTTCTGGAATTTGATGGTTTCTTGACACTAAGTTTGTGTTGTCTTGCAGCAAATTCGTTCATAGCCTTCCTTTGTAATATAGTCAAGATCTCGTATGGGCAACGACCGCGGTCGTCGCGGGTCTACAAGTTCTGGCAGCATACAGTTTAAGTAAAACTTTGTCAATTGCTGATCCATTTGATCCTTCCAGAACAGATAATCTCTGTCAATACGTGTGGTTTTAATTCCATTTGGAGTCCAGAGCCCGAAGATGCAGTAATTACGCCTTGTCACATGAAGTTGCCCTTGAACTTGGTAGAAAAAATGGTGATTCTTATTAATGTCTGTAACAGTTTTTTTTTGTCTCGAGATATGTTCCAAAATGTGCATTTCCTTTTAAGAATTAACTCATCAGGACTTAGAACTTCTGGCTTTACTCCAGAAGATGGACATTTTACTTCCACGATACGATCTCTTTCAATCAGTCCATCTGGGCTGGCCCCTAGAAATTGTATTTCTTCATCAACAAACAGTCCACATGCCTTTACTTGTACATCACAAGTCTCTTCCAGATTTTTCACTACCTCTTTTTCGTGATCTCTAACCCATATCATAGCATCTGTATCGAAATCCTCATACAACAATGTAGCCACCAATTTTTGGCATGAAGTATGTGGTTTACGCCTACAAATAGTGCCAAAATTAGAAGATGTCAACAATTTTCTCCTAGTTTATTTCCACAGGCCGCACTCCCTTTGTAAAAGGGTACCATTCTGCAGTTTCTAACGCTCTTCAAATGTAGAGGGTAAGGATTTAAAAAATCCTTCCTTAGCTAGGTTGTAACCTTCGTAAGTCATGTCTGGTTTTTGAGATTGGGGACTTTCAAAGGGAAACCTTGAGGATTTAGAGCTGTAGGTGGTAATCTTGCGCACATACTGGGTTATTAACATTTTGAGATTACAAGTGAATATAATGTCATATGTTGAGCGGACATAGGACTGAATTGTATATTTAGTTGTGAAGCCCTTTCATAGCAAACATTATATAAAAGCTATATTCAAGTTAAAATCTCTTAAATATGCTTTTATGGTATTAAAATGACATTAATTTGTGTAGCATAGGGTAGTAACATGTTATTATTATTGGTGACTGTAAGATATGGATGGACGCTGTGATAGTGTGAGTATGCGGAATTCCCCCGACCTCATATAAATATTTACTACACCTTCACGGTTGTACTGAAATAAGCTAAATGAGTATAGTTTCAGGTACATTGCATATATATTACATTGATTTATAAGTTCTTTATTTATATTTAGCTCTCCGACTATTCCACGTTTTCCTTGTTTTTCTCGATGATGGACACAATGATTCAGCCACCTTGAAATAATTTTTTCTGTGTTTTGTTTTCAGATAGAATTCCTGAATAACTTTTCATTGAAAACCAAATTTTTTAACAGCCATTTGCTCTGATTTTTGTAATGACTCCCAACATAGATATTGGTGGAAAGTGTGTCTCATATTGTACATGTACACATGAGCATGTGTGTGTTCCCTATCTCTCTCTAAAGCTATCAAGTGTACATAATGGGAGTGCGTCGTTTGCCCTACAGGCGTTTGCCCTAAACGCATTTTCAAAGCATATTCTCGCAGTCCTTATTCCAAACAGGCGTTTGCCCTAAAAGCGTTTGCCCTAAAGGCGTTTGTCCTAAAGTCGTTTGCCCTACAGGTGTTTGCCCTACAGGCGTTTGCCCTAAAGGCGTTTGCACAAAATGTTTGATAATCACATTCGGACCAAGCTCCGGCATTTGCCCTAAAGGCGTTTGCCCTAAAATAAGTTTTTCGACAGTCGTTTGCCCTACAGGCGTTTGCCCTACAGGCGTTTGCCCTAAAAGTTTGCGAATTTTCAATAATCCGAAAATAAATGCTTGCCGGCGTTTGCCCTAAAGGCATTTGCCCTAAAGTCGTTTGCCCTACAGGAGTTTGTCCTACGAACCTTTTCGAAGATAGATGTCCTTACGTTTGTCGCCCCTGTTGACAAATATTGGAACCATTCTCCAAATGAGTACAAAGTACAAAATTAAAAAATTAGATGGCAGCACATACGGTTTGCTTTCCCAAAGTTGAAGTCTAAGAATACAGCTGGTAATTGAACCTTACAACAGATGGTGCGCCAATCTCAGTGACTGGATTGTGTTTTTTAAATCATTTTTTAACACAGAGGTTGATCATGTAATATGTTCCATGGTGGGGGGGGGGGGGGGGGGAGTGTTAACTAGCGAACAAATTAACTTAATTTAATATTGCTGCTATATATAAAAACAAGCGTTAACGAAAGTAGCTTACAAAATTTTATTATCCTTGCCTGCTGGAATTTTCACTTAAAGTTGTCCTAAAAAACGATGACCCTAAAATAATTTAAGGCAGAGGATTATGCATATGCATTTATAAAAACATTTTTAGTGTTTAAAAGTTACTGTTAAAATAGCCTCCGAGACCTTCATGCCTATTTTCAATTTTTATATAATATGTGCCTAACTGAATCTGTCGTTTTATTAATATGTTTGTAGAATGCGGTGAAAATACTTCCATCGAGAGAGTGCATATTTTGCTAATTCGCCCAGATCATCTATAGCTTAACCCCTAATAAGTTTTATGGGAACAAGTGAAGTAGGTATAATAAAAGACTGATTTAATGTGTGACAGCCAATGAAATGTACAACTTTTCAAAATGCATTTAATCATATCATCCATATTGCCACAATATTTGAATGAATGTCATAGGTATGAGTGTAAACTAGGAACGATTTTGATATGTCGTGGAATGTACAATAATGAATTACGTAAAAGTATAATACACAAAGAAAGATCATTAAATATAACTCTGTTTCATATGCTAATGAATCAGCATATTCGCAAAAAAAAAGTGCAATTTTAGTTAACATATTTTCAAAACAATTAAACAAACAGAATTTACTGGAAAATATGTTATTCATAACTTAGTAGGAGCAAGTGACGTCTATTCACCATCACCTATGTTTAATAAATAAATACGTTATTTGTTATTTTTGTTTTGTCTCATTGCTATGTACATGCTGTGCTGAAAGACTATTACTTCTAGATTTCAATGACAGTTTTTCTTGAGCGCGCGGTGTATGCCATGTCTACGTGTCGTCTTTGAAATCGTACAAATGACTTGTAGTTTTTATTAGTTTAGTTTCATATTTTGACATGGTTAATGAATCAAAACAAAACATCAATTTGTATACAACCTCAGTACACATAACATGGTAATTGTATGGTTTCTCAGCCGTATTTATAGTTATATGCGATTACGTAATGGAAAAGGTGTTTTCGTGTATGCTGCTGAAAGAATTCACTCCTTAAAATTTCATTTATGTGCTATGTGATAAATGCCCCATTGTGATACTTATGTAGGCCCTACCCAGCAGCCTAGTATCGTGAGCTGGGGCGGTTTAGCATTGAGCTTGAAACCATTGTCAACAAATCCCACTCGCAGAAAGCAGTTTTTATTTCGTTCTTATTCATGGACACTATTACTAAAATTATTTATTACCGCGAATTGTAATTTTTTTATAAGTATACATAAAGGTTTTTAATTTTTTAATAAGACATTTTTTTGTGACAGATATCTCAAAGAAAACAAAACCAGTAATTCGGTAGAATTCTATACGAGCCTCGTTGCCAAATTTAATGGACGCAAAATAATAAATTACCTACACATAGACACAGCGTAAATGTTACATGGCAGGACAAGATTCAAGAAAGGTTTAGCTTGGGAGAAGAGTCCTTTAAAAAAAATGTCAGGTAGGAGCCCTGGTTCAATACACAAGAAAGTCATTCGTAAAAAGATTCGACACTGCACAACTCGGCGTAAACTGGCTTACCAAGAAGATAGTCGGATGAAACTAAAACGGCGTGAACTCCAATCGACTAAACCAAATGTTAACTATGGATCCTCATCAGGGCAAGCTACGGATGTACAAGGGTGTGATCTTCCTGAAAATGAACTATTAAGTAAGTGTGAACATCACATCGCGTCACTGCAAGTCACTTTGGAAGAAGGAAGGAATATTGTGTAACAAACAAATATGCATACAATCCCGCAAGGAAAGTCGTTCTGTGTGCGGTGGACTAAAGTCACATTATTATTATTGAGAAATACCATTACATATCTTCATTATTTTATTTTGGGAATATAAGTGGAATCCACTATGGGAATATGGGAAATATTAAGGATAAATTCAGGGTTTTCTTTCGCTTAAAACAGAGCGAACAGCCAACTCTGGAAAGGCAGCCCATCAGGATTATACAAACTGTATGCGTACAAGGAAAAAACCTGAAAGGCGGCCTTTCCGATGGGGCACAATTCAGGGTTTTCTTTCGCTTAAAACAGAGCGAACAGCCAACTCTGGAAAGGCAGCCCATCAGGATTTTACGAACTGTATGCGTACAAAGAAAAAACCTGAAAGGCGGCCTTTCCGATGGGGCACAATTCAGGGTTTTCTTTCGCTTAAAACAGAGCGAACAGCCAACTCTGGAAAGGCAGCCCATCAGGATTTTACGAACTGTATGCGTACAAGGAAAAATCTGAAAGGCGGCCTTTCCGATGGGGCGAAATTCAGGGTTTTCTTTCGCTTAAAACAGAGCGAACAGCCAACTCTGGAAAGGCAGCCCATCAGGATTTTACGAACTGTATGCGTACAAAGAAAAAACCTGAAAGGCGGCCTTTCCGATGGGGAACAATTCAGGGTTTTCTTTCGCTTAAAACAGAGCGAACAGCCAACTCTGGAAAGGCAGCCCATCAGGATTTTACGAACTGTATGCGTACAAGGAAAAACCTGAAAGGCGGCCTTTCCGATGGGGCACAATTCAGGGTTTTCTTTCGCTTAAAACAGAGCGAACAGCCAACTCTGGAAAGGCAGCCCATCAGGATTTTACGAACTGTATGCGTACAAGGAAAAACCTGAAAGGCGGCCTTTCCGATGGGGCGAAATTCAGGGTTTTCTTTCGCTTAAAACAGAGCGAACAGCCAACTCTGGAAAGGCAGCCCATCAGGATTATACAAACTGTATGCGTACAAGGAAAAAACCTGAAAGGCGGCCTTTCCGATGGGGCGAAATTCAGTGCCCACAACGATCTAACGAAAACTAAAAATTTCTGAAAGGGAGCCTTTCCTATGGGGCACAATTCAGGGTTTTCTTTCGCTTAAAACAAGGCGAACAGCCAACTCTGGAAAGGCAGCCCATCAGGATTTTACGGACTGTATGCGTACAAGGAAAAAACCTGAAAGGCGGCCTTTCCGATGGGGCACAATTCAGGGTTTTCTTTCGCTTAAAACAAGGCGAACAGCCAACTCTGGAAAGGCAGCCCATCAGGATTTTACGAACTGTATGCGTACAAGGAAAAACCTGAAAGGCGGCCTTTCCGATGGGGCGAAATTCAGGGTTTTCTTTCGCTTAAAACAGAGCGAACAGCCAACTCTGGAAAGGCAGCCCATCAGGATTATACAAACTGTATGCGTACAAGGAAAAAACCTGAAAGGCGCCCTTTCCAATGGGGCGCAATTCAGCGTCCCCTGCCAGACGAGGGCATCGAACCTCACAGTGGGGTTCAGAACCGGGGAAATCCCGGTCCCGGTCCCGAAACATTCGCGATTATACATCGACAGCATAAAATTTAGTTTTTATAGCGCGCTAAGGTTACTTCATTCGACACTCTCCTCAGGCGCGGGATCTCTGCGGGCGGGGGAGGGGAGAGTCTGCGCTCCTCGGTCGCCAGTCGGTGTGCGGACTGCTGCGTGCTGCTAGTGCCGGGGGATGCTGCGCCAGTGTTCTTTACATGACGATAATTTTTTTTTAATTTTAAATTTGTTGTGCAAAGAAGAAATGTTATTTGAGGTTAATAATGCTATGATTTTACATGCGTCAAAACATTTCTTCTTCTTCAAAAGTTAAATATTGAGGGCGATAAAAAATTATAACACAAATTTTTATCTTTTAATTTTGTCACTAAAACGTATTTAATCGTTTAAAACTAACTATTATTAATTTTATCACCAGCTGCTGCACCATTAATAACAAAAACTTACTAGTACCGAAACTACCGGGAATTCTCGGTTCCGTTGAAGACTAGTACCGGAATCTCCGGTTTTGAAAACCGATTAAGGTTCCGAGCACCCTACCTCAGAGCCCGCGAGAGAGCACTAGGCGGCGGAATGCCGCCCATGACCTCCGGTGATGAAACATTAGAGCTTCGGATTCATTGATTTATTTGGAAAGAAGAGTACTGAGGCCTTAGTTTCTAAGTAAAGCGTGTAGGTTGGTAAATTTATTGTGTATTTATTTTTCTTGAGTTGTTAGTAGTTTTCTGGTAAGTTTTAATTAATATGAAGTATATTAAATTTGGTGTCCTGGATATTTTAGTTATCTGCGCAGGGATGTAGCTGCGCAGTTAGCTGTTTTTTAAATTAATTAAAGTTGGTAGATATTTATTGCAGGGGTTGTGGTGTTTGCGTGCCATGCGCGTTGTGCAAACTGGGATAGTCCTAGACCGTGACCCACTTCCCCTCTCCTTATAGGCAGCGGGGGCAAGGTCTGCGGAAGGAACGAGAACCCTCGACGTCGACCCACGGCCGACTCCGTGTGCACCTAGGCCAGGGGTGTGTAGACCGCGGCTCGCGAGCCGCATGCGGTTACGGCTCTGCAGCTCACTGTGCTACCACAGCACACAAAAAAGCTGAACAAAATCAAACAGTACAATCACGACGCATGTCCTCAACCTGTGAGCTTGCATCCCTACCATTATTTTTTTTTTATTAGTTGAGCTCTACTAATGACTACCATATATTTTTTTCCCTAATTAGTCTTTTTTTTAAGACTTTATGCTGAATTTGTGAATAAAATATTTTTATTTTATCTCCTAATTTTTATCGTCTTAAATACCACGTAGATAACATGTTGCGGCTCTCGAAACAATGTGAGAATCTGTTTACTTACTATTTGGCCCATCTCGCTGGAAAGTGTGCCGACCCCTGGCCGCAGCCAGCACCGCCTCTCTCTGGCGTGGCACCTGCCATGTCTCTCGCTCGGCTAATTAGCTCAGTGTCGCGGCGCGAACCCGTCGCCGTCGCGACAGACCTGCGCATCGCTCCCTTGCTCCACGTCATGTGCCCGGGGAGAAAAACGAAAAACCGTTAACGGTGCCGGATCTCAAAACTTGGGGTTCCCAGCAGACTTTTGCTAACTTGTAAAATTTTTTGTCGCCTCACTTACGTTTATAGTTGCACATTAAATAAAACTAGTAATAGTCTGTGTCCACTTAAAACATGTGGAGATTATCCCTGAAAAATGTCTGACATAAAAAAAAACTTGAATCATTCCGGTGAATAATAGATTTAATTGTAATTATGTTTAATTTCGCTTATTATATATATATAAATTACCTTGTGATACAAAATTCTTGATATCGGTTCACTAGGGATTTATAGACACCCTGGTAAAGCACGGTTTGTAGTGCCGAAACTATGGTTTTTAATACTTAGCAAGTTAGAGTTGCTGTGAGCAGAAAGGTCCCCCCCCCCCCCCCCCCCCCATTTCGGATTTTAAAGAAAAATATTAAAAAATGAGACTGTATATTATCTTTCTTTTGCGGTAACCCAGGTGTGGAAACCCAGAAAATGAACGTCTGATGAATGAAGGCTACGTAGTTTTCCAGGCAGACATTTTGATTATGAATGTTTGCCTGACATTATTTTATGTTTACAAATTGTAACATTCGAGACAAAGAAATCATGAAAATGCAATTACACTACAAGTCCGATGAAGCTTAAACTTCACAAATGAACACTTGTTTTATAATCTCGCGGTTTGTTTTTCTTTTATCTGATGGTAACTACACGATCTTTACTAGAATGTTCTTTTACTTTGATTAACATATAATATATCCTGAAGTGATTTTAAATAAATATTTGAATTTGATTACAGAATTTTAAGGATACGGTATTTTATTCGTTGAAATATGCCAAATATGAACGAATTGAGGAATGTAACATATCTCTTTTTGCATTTTTGTTTAGTTTTAGTTTATGTGCTAGGATTTAGACTTACACTTTTACCAGTTCATGCATATCCTGGTTGACATTTAAATATCCTGACCACTGACAAACAATTACGAAGGTTACAATTGTTACTTTTTTTCAATCCAGGCTAGACCCATCTGTTCTACACACAGAATAAAACCATTTTGAGTGTGCTTATTAGCCGATACCAAGCTCAAAGAATTTTCATCCTTTGGACTGGATTGTACATGATTAGTTCAACATTTCTTCTCGTTGTATGTGATTGGCCAAGTGCCATTTTGGGCATGTTGAGAGAATCGTGGACAAAACATCAAAGTAAAACAGACATAGGTAGTCTACCTACATGTGCTCGAAGTTTACATTTCTACAGAAACTTTGCGTATTCGTAGTCAGTATACGCTCTAATTTGTTAATATTTTTTTTAAATAACGTTTTAAGAATCAAAACATTTATTTTGCTTCAATTTTTTCTATAACGCTAATTTATTTATATTTTAGTCATCTTTACTAGCTTTGTACGAAAAAAAGTCAGTGTCCAAAAATGTTAATGTTTCTCTCTGTGCATTCATTATTTTTTTTAGTAGAATTGGTTTGCAAAAGCAAATTAGTGTGTGTGATGTGTTCGCAAAAAACTATTATTTTTTACTTTTTCTCCGTATTCTACACATTTCATTTGTCATGATGCATAACAAATAAATTTGAGTACGTAGGTTCTATTAAATACTAGATTTAAATAAAAACTTTCGTAAATAAATTTTAAAAAATCTTTGCGATAGTTTTTTTTTTAATTTCAGCTAGATGCCTTTATACAATTAATAGTTAATATTGATACACTTAATTTAGACTATTGGGAAGACAGCTGATTACAAGCTTGGTAGTAAAAAAAATTTTTTTGTCACTATATTGCTATACTGGGGAAGAACCCCAAATATAGGGACAACCGATGTATTGCACTATATTTCTTCATCATATTACATGTGCTATGTTGCACAGCCCTACCCTGGAGACCAGCGGGCTGATCGAGACACTCCGTGCTCTCCACGGACTACCGAAACATGCACCGCTGCACATGATCACAATAAAGCCAAAACGCGGAGTGTTGTGATTCGTCATCATCCAGGAGTCTTGTGAGCCACGGTATAAGTCAATGACGTCAAAGAGCAAGCAACCTCTGACTAGTTCGTTTTTTTTTTTTTTTTTTAATTAAATATTTTCTCGGTAAAACATGACTATTTTATTTCACTCAAAACCGATATATCTGGTTTTAGTGTTGTTGATTTGTTTATTGTTTATTCAAACAAAAGATGCAGTACAAAAGTCTGTGTCGTAAGGAGTGCTAACATAGTGAATTTCCACAGCATATATATATATATATATATATATATACACCTATATATATTGTCAAAATAAAAGAACTATAGTGACATTTCCTAACCTCAATTGTTGTTTTGTTGAACTTCAGTTTTAACAAGTTTGGTTCACCAAAACAATCATCTTAAAAAAAATCGAAGCAATAAAATATCACATGAGTTCGTATTCATTTTAGTTAACATTACATTGCTACTTTTTATGCGCTTCATGCCGTCAGCTGATACACTCGTGGAATATAACGTAGCAACTCTGCGATCCGAAATGTGTGACCGTAATAAAAATTTACTGTGTATACTGTCACAACTTTATCAGTAGTCCCTGAGTTTAGCGACAGATGGAGTAACAGGCGATTTGCCTAACGGCGGTTTGCCTAAACATGAATTCGTTACGGCGATTTGCCTAAAGTCATTTCGCCTAAAGGCGATTTGCCTAAAGGCGATTTGCCTAACGGCGATTTGCCTAACGGCGTTTTCCCTAACGGAGTTCTGCCTGATGGCGATTTGCCTAACGGCATTTTGCCTAACGGCATTTTGCCTAACGGAGTTCTGCCTGATGGCGATTTGCCTAACGGCGGTTTGCCTAACGGCGATTTGCCTAACGGCGTTTTGCCTAAAATGTTACTATGATGACAAAACCTCGTTTTGCCTAACGGCGAATTGCCTAACGCCATTTTGCTAATGGTGATTTGCCTAACAGCGTTTTGCCTAACCTAAACTAACCTAACCTAGCCTAACCTAAGCTAAGCTAACCTAAGCTAACCTAAGCTAACCTAAGCTAACCTAACCTAAGCTAACCTTACCTAACCTAAAAGCGTTTTGCCTATCAGCGGTTTGCCTAACGGCGATTTTCCTAACGGTGTTTTGCCTAACGGCGTTTTGCCTAAACGGCGTTTTGCCTAACGGCGATTTGCCTAACGGCGTTTTGCCTAACGGCGTTTTGCCTAACGGCGTTTTGCCTAAACGGCGTTTTGCCTAAAATTAGGCAAAACGCCTTTAGGCAAAACGACACATGCCCGACAGATGTGCTCGTCCTCACGCAGTATTTGCGATAGATAACCTGCACTGCCTTCGTTGTTGTGCCAGGCGACCCACGCAGCTGCAAGCGGAGGACGTCTTGTCTCGTGGCCAGGTCGACACCAAGGAGCACTGTATATTAGCTCCATGGTCGACACACGAGTGGTTGGTTGTTAGGGCAGGGAGGCGGAGAGGGCGAGATTACCGGGAAAGATAAGCCTCGCAGAAAAGAGCTGCCCCCATCGTCTCCGCGGCTGATGGAGGGTGGGCGGAAACAGGAAGTGGCGGAGGGTGCAGCGGGCATGCTGGCGCGAAGACAATGGACCGCGCCAATCAATGCCGTGTCAGGCTTCCTTTTGTGTCCTTCACGTGCCGAAGGAGGGAGGGGGTTAAAAGTGTTAATTTACCAGCATCTCCGGCTGCTCTGATGTACGCAGTTGCCCGGTTTACGCTTCTACAAGAATTTTCCCTTCACTGATGTTAAACTTCGCAAATTTGTATGGGGATAGGTTTTACATTAGTTACAAGCAAGATGATTCCCTAGCTTCATTGGATAGCAAAGTGTACTTGAAGCACATACACATCTGCTTCATGTTGATGATTGGGCTGCAGTGGTTGATTGTATATCGGAATATTGAATCCGCGTCATAATTGTGGTTCTAGCATTTGAATAAGTAGAATATTACGAAATGTAAACGGCACCTAACCCTTTGTGTTGGAAAACTGAGATATAGACGTCTGAGACGGGCAGGACACGTCGCTAGAATGACAGTGAATAAGGAACGAAGGCAGTGGGTGACGACTGGAAGACCTGAAGGCAGTGTATAACTAGGAATACCCCGAACAATGTGACAGGATGACGTGAACAAAAGACCTCAGATAATCGGGGGTGCCTGAAGACTAGACTAGTGGCAGGTTGCTCTGGACAAAAACGAATCGTGAGGTCGGCAGAGCATGGACATTGCACCTGCTCGCCGGATGATTAAATAAACAAGGTAGAAAGTATGACTACAATTTTAAACCAAAGTGATTGTACTAAAATTTATTTCATTTTCAATTGTTTGAACAAAAAAAATGCTTCCCGTGTTTACGTCGATTTTTCTTTTTTGCTCATTCGAAGTCTTGCTTGAAATTTTCTTCAGTATCATATAAAAACCAACGGTGCTGTGGTTTTAATGATATGCATTCACAGATGGCTCCCGTTGTACTCCTGAACTGGTAATAAAACCTAATGTTGGCACCAGTGCGACACACCTCTTTCTGGTGGACATTAGCAAAAAGGAGCAGATTCCGTTGGGTAGTGTGCAATTTACAATTCTTAAAAATAATTTCACAATGAGTTTTCAGTCTTCTTTTTTACAATAACTAAAATATAACAACTACTTTTTCCTAGTGCTGAATGTCCGTTACGGCCTTGTAACACTCTCAAATATTTGTCTCCAATATATTTAACAATAGAGTTAGAGGGCTAGTATTGGACGGAAAATAGCTAGCTTCCAATTTTCTCCATCAAATAAATTTGGACAGATAAAAATATGTTTTGAATCATTTCACACTATCAAAATTAATTTTTTCTGAGCTAACTAATTTTTTTCAATTTTAATTTAAATTTTGAAATTAAGTAATGCCCTACAGTGACGAATGAAATTTTTTAATTTGTTATGCTGTTCGTGCATTTTTAAATTTCTAAAATTTCTAAATTTAATTCAAATGAATATTTGATACAGAATGAAATAAATGTTGAGTGATTTATTTTAAGGTATAGAAACATAATTTCCTTTTTAGACTTTTTTTTCACTTGGCATTCATATTAACATTATATTAAAAATCTCACTTTTATAACTTTATTAATCGCCCATGTCTTCTTCGCAATTTAAAATAATCGTTGTAACGGAAACGGATGTCATTTCCGTTTTCGATTGGAACGATTTTGATTGGCCGATTGCATCCAACATTCGAGATATTTTAGAACTCGTCCTACACGCAAAATATTTGATGTCAAACAAATATGGCTGCGTTAGTGACTTTTTCGTTGACGTCATAACCTTCCAATTTCATTTGACACAACATAACAGAAGGTGTTGGAAGCGAAAATTTGACAGTGTGACAGGGCCTTTAGCCTTACGAGTCGGAAAAGGAGAGGCAGAGAATGGCTTGCCTACACGAGGGACCCTTCGCGTGTCGTGACGTTCGTCAGGATCTTGTTAGTTGGTAGATGAATGATGCTGTGACTGTGAGGGGGAGGGGGATATAGGTTTAAGGAGGGGGGAAGTGAGGGGCTACTGCACGCGGGTGATGATATCATTATCCCGGTAGCCAAATATTTGCTCTCACCAGCAGCGCCTACTAAACGAATCGCGTGACGTCACGTCTCTGTATGCGTGCCAGTCCGTGTGGTTTCTGTGCACTTCCTCTCTCCCTCTCTCCCTCCCTCTTCTCACTCACTCTTCTCGGCGCTCTTCTCGTTTTAGCCGGTGCTTTGGGCGTGGGTTCGAGACCCGGCATGGGTGTAACATATACATACTGATATTTGATTACGATTTGATAACGAAGTTTGAACGGGGACAAATTGACCCTTTGGCTGTTGGCGACAAGCTGTATCCCACTTAAAAAAAACGGTCTTGCCAGAAACGCGAATCAGGACTCGTGAACGCCCTGTGCCGTCCGGCGAGGCGTTTGATTCGCCGCTGTTATTGGCCCCTGCAGGCAGCGGGAAACATGGCTCGCCAGTCAGCTAACGCCGTTCAGGATGAGAGCTTGAATCTCGTAGATGAAGTCTTGTATTCGTTAGTTTTTTGTTCATAAGGAATTTGTATCGTTTATCATCGTAGATTGTACTTCATAAAGACATAGTTCATAATTTATTAGAATTACTGAAGCTGCTTGCAATTAGCTGAAATAAAATATATTCTCCTGCGGAAAACATATTGGAGTTCGTGAATATTCTTATTTTTTTTTTTTTTTTTTTTAGCAAAAATGCAACAGTAATAATAAATCTAAATTTATTGTCAAAAATATTCTATTAGATTCGAATTTTTTTTCAGTTATTGATGTTAAAATAATTAATATCTAAATTGAAAACGGGGGATATATATTCCTTATTTAGAGTTGTTTGGCTCATTTTAAAGGGAGAAATTCCGTTTCAGGTCATAATTTTATATTTAAAGTTGTTTGTTTGAGAAAATAAAGCCTCCCAATTGGTATTAAAGTTAAACAGTGTTCAGCAAGGAACGCCTCCTCCTTAAAAGGTGCCACAGCAGGTTGCTTAAGGGCGACGCCGCACGCGCTTCAAGTGACTTGTGCAACGCTGTGAAGATGAACGCGAGTGCAAATGCCGAGTTTTATCAGACCGCTCGTGCCTTAAAGGAGTTCGATTCCTGAGAAAGACGACGTATCGAGGTTAAAATAACGCGACGATTTTACCTTTCGCTTTAGTACACTTTGCTCGTGTCTGGAGCACTAACGTCGTCACTGGGTCCGGTTGGCGAAATAAGCCTGGTCCGCGCTTGACTGGGCCAATAAGAGTGCAGCCACTGCATGTTTAAGACACCCGTGATTGGCCTGAAGATGACTCGCAATTCCTTCCGAGCGCGAGAGTGAGGAAGGAGTTAAGGTGTCCGTCAGACGTCCTCGACACCAGACTGGGGCCTCGGTGGTGGAGTCCCGGTGGTCAGGGTTCGAACCCCGGCGGATTCTCGTGCAGACCGTGTCGGGCTCTTTCGTGAGCCGGGGGGTTTTCTCGGGGTTCTCCCGGTCCCCCACTCTCATCTCGTCACCTTCATGACCTCGATGTCGACAATACGTAATAGTCTCGAACTGTATTTTTTTTTTGTAAAATGGAAGAGAAATATTCATGTAAATTACATATATTTGTAAAATTGTACATTTGCATGAAAACAACTGTATCGGTACAAAATAGTGTTCATAGTAACACTGGATTCAGTTTCTTACCAGGGAATTTATGCTTTGTGTCGTCCCAGTACCTCCAGTAGTTAAAGTTAATTGTAAACCGTTCCCTGAAGAGCTTCCCAGTACTAACTGCGCACATTAATAAGCATAACAAAAGAAAAGTCAAATTATTGAATATCCGATTATATTTTCCATGGTTTAAAAAAAATTATACTTAAACGAAACATCAATTAAAATATAGAATTATGGGCCACTTTTCGTAAGAAATGCTCAGTATTACCTCGAAAAACGTATTTTAACTATACAAAAAAACCACAGACATGTGTTGTACAAAGTTGCAATATCTTTCTTGTGGTATTAAAAACTATTTCTTGGCAATTGTTTACCAAAGGAATCTTTTGTAAAAGTACAGCTTTTTTTTTTCCTGTGTGAGTGACGATAAATATAACTGTCGAGTTTACAGTACGTGTTGGATTTTAAAGCATTTTGTATTCACAAGTTGTTTGTCTATCAGATCAGTTTACCCTTATCTTATTCTCCTTTGAAGCGAGCATTGTTTTGTCACCCTATTACATGCCGTCTATTTTTGATTCGCAAATTAGTTCTGATTCAATCACGAAACCAAAACGAATTGTCACTGCAAAGTCCCGAATTCAAAGGACTGGAGCAGGAATGTATAAATTATCAGGAAACTGGCTGATGTTCTTTATGCGGTGCTCTGTACATAGTGGCACGAGCGTATCATCAAGGGATGGCAATCAATTCCAAACTAACACGTGAAATCCTTCCTGCTTTTTTTTTGTAGTTTTTGTTTTACATGTATGTGACCTAATTTTTTTCTCTCCTCTTACAACGACGATTTCGTCGTTTTTCGCGCATGCGGCGTGATATATGTCTGCACTGTGTTGGTCCAGCAAGTGTCCCCGTGTGATGTGTGCTTCGTGAGCGTGACAGAGTGTGCTGCAGTGCAGTTGCAACGGCGGTTAATGTAATCAGTTAAATTACGCTCGATGCTTGATAACTTTTCGGGCAACGTACACCGCCGTTCCATAGGATGAGACCGTGATGATCTTGTCATAGAGTCTTGATTACTTTGCCCTGAGCTACTGAGTACTGAGGAGTAGGGTTTAATTCTTGCAAGGCGTATTTATTTTCTAAAATTGAATTGGAATGCGAAAAAAAAAAAAAATTGGTCGCTCACAAGCTCTTTTGAAGCATGTTTTTTTTTAAACCTTTTTAAGCTGCTGGGTCGTTATAGTAGCGTAGACAATTGTAGACTTTTGTTAAAAACTATATATACAGGAGTTTTTTTTAAAGCTTATCGACTAGATAATTCTTTAAGAAAAAAAGAATTACAAAAATAATAGTAGCTCTCTTATTTGTAGTCTTATTTCATTGTGAACATATTTCGCCCAAGTTCGTAATGGTGTTAATAGCTATATCCAACCGTTAGAGACTGGAAAAATTCGCGTATTCATTTTGTGATACTTGAAAGTCTAATACTTTAATCTTTGAACTGCTACTACTATTGGCTAACAGGTAATATCGGAGGAATTTCGCCAGTATAGAATCAGAAGTTACCCATTTGTGAAGTATTATAAGTCAACAGCCAATGAAAATGTGACATGTGCCTTGTACCCTGATGATTGTTGAGTCTATCCCAGAGCTCATTCAACCGGCGAATTTTTTCTGTCCGTATTCAACCAACGTGTTTATCATCTGGAAACAAGAAACTAGTTAGAAACTTGTTCAAGTGACATGTACCCAACACCGCAATTAGACTGTGGTATAGTTAGGTGAATGTGAATCGTGATAGATGGATCTGTGAAATAAGCAGGGTCTGTAACAATTTGCGGGTCCATTGACCTCTAGGATAGACTCCACAGTCCTGTACATACTCGGGCAAATGTCATTGGTTCATTGGCTGCTCATTTCGGGAGATATGTGCTAGCTGTACTGCCCGTGGTTTTTTGGTTGAAGTCTTCTCAATGACACACGTAAAGTTTGTGTCAATCGTAGATTAATCTGATAAGTAAAAAAAAGTGTCTGAATCATACACTTTAAAAAATGTTTATATTTTTTACAATGAAAATTCTTGGAATCCCAGTTGCCAACTATATCACTTGTAAAACTACAAGGCAGAGCTGTGTAAAATTGCACATGGTACAAAAGCTCTGTATTTCAGTTTTACAAGTTATATCGTTGGCAACTAAGTTTCTAAAGACTATCCTTGTAAAAGTACAAAAACAAATTTTTACAATGTGTCTTATCGGTAGGGGCAGGCATTTTTTGCGAGCAAAAGATCTGACCGCCTATTAGACTGCAACAAGGTATACGCGCACCAGCGGTTTCATTCTTGTGATTGGCGGCCGTCTGCGAGAGAAGTCGTTGCCTTATTTGACCGAGCCACCCAGGATGTGTTTGCTTCCGCACTGAATTACTGTGATTGGGGTTGTAACACTTGACATACACCTGAAATAATCTCACAAAATCAAGAAATACGGACAATGCTACGGTGTTTTAACTTTCAGCTAGTCTCAGAATCTTTCCGCAAAATATGCATGACCCTACTTATTGGCAAACGAAACTGCATAATTTACCGTCTCAAGAAATGGGTGTTGAGAGGGTAATAACAATCAGAAAAACTCCGAAACAGCCGGCTACGTCACTAGTTTAAATCTCCGAGATTAAATAACATCCGCAAATAATTACGCCTTCAGATTCTCAAATCACAATATGCCAGCCTAGTCGCTGCCAGTCTGCTAGCCTATTAAAATTCGTGCCTTGTTTGATATCAAACAAGAATTTAAAAGGCTTGCTTTTTGTATTACGGCCTATCCTTTGCACAGTTTTCCTTCTCTCTCTCTCTCATTTTCTCATCGAGCAGACGAGAAACAAGTGGTTTAATGGGACGGATCATTTCATTAAAACACTTGTTCCGCGCGTGGGAAGTCAGCAAACGGCACTAAAGGAACGAAAGCCAGGAAACGAGCTGGAAAATAGAAAGTCGTAAACGCCTCGCGCGAGAGCAGACCGAGGCTTGCGCGCTCGCTGTGAAGTTCAAGTGTTAGATATTCCCGTAACTTTCCGTGAGCGCGCATTCTTCGTGGCGCGCATCCTGACTGCGATTCTCAGCTTCTTCGTTCTTATCTTTCTGGAAGTTCTCTGTGCGTCTGTATTTATTTTGTCTTCGAGTTTGCTTTTGTGTGTGTGTGTGTGTATATATATATATATAAATTCTCTGAATCCTGCTTTGGAGTATCTCGGAACGTTTTGCAGTTGTGATTTTGTGAACAATTCCAAAGTATATTTTATTTGCTTTCCTCCCTTTTTTACAACAAAAATAAGCTTTAAATAGCCTTTTTATGTATGTATAGATGAGTAAGTATAATTACATGAAATACGTGTCTATTTGTATATCTTAATATATATAAATCCAGTGTCCTGATGTTTGTTTCCAGTGAACTCTTCACCAAGTCAACAGATTTCGATGAAAATTGGCATTATGTGTAATTTTTTCCAACTTGAGGGATAGGATAGTTTTTATTTCGATTAATGGTCTTAATAATTTATAATTAATAATAAACTGATTATCAATGTTGATTGGTGTTTAAGCCCGGGAAACAGTGGGTACTTCGTCTCCATGACAACGTTGCGTGCTCGAGAGTCGGAAAACCATCGGTGGGTGCTATTCGTTTTTTCTTCGGTACATTACAAAGCATTGTATTAAGTTTTTGTCAAAATTAATTAATTTTCATTTTATTTCATTTATTATAACTGTAAATAAGAGATTTGGTCTCATTTCCCCCCCCCCCCCCCCATTAATACAACCGTGCGAAGTCGGGTCGGGCAGCTAGTAAAGAATACAATTATAAAACATACTACTTTTTTTCATAAATTATGATTAGAGCCACGATTGTATTCCGCGAAATAATCGTGGCTTCATGCCTGCAAGAAACCTGATAAACCAGTGATCCCACAGTGCCACACGCCGAAGAGCATCATCATCAGTTAGGGTATTCAGAACTGAAGGTTTCGGTACTAGTCTTCAGCGGAACCGAGGATTCCCGGTTTTTTCGATACTAGGTAGTTTTTATTTATTTATTAATGGTGCAGCAGTTGGTGATTGAAGTACTAATAGTTAGTTTTGAACGATTAAACAAGTTTTATTGACCAAAATTAAAAGACAATCGTTTGTGTTACAACCTTTTTTATTGCAAAAAATATCTACTAACGTGAACAAATCACTTTATTCCCAGTCTTACTCTCAAACTTTGACTTTGGAGAGATGAAAATTAAAATTAAAATTAAATTAAAATTTAAATTAAATTTAAATTTAAATTTAAATTTAAACATATAAACGGTTTAACGCATGCAAATTCACAGAATTATTAACTTAAAATGACATTTCTTCCTTTCATGACAAATTTAAAATATAAAAAAAAATTATCGTCATGTAAAGAACACTGGCGCAACATCCCCCGGCACTAGCAGCACGCAGCAGTCCGCACACCGACTGGCGACCGAGGAGCGCAGACTCTCCCCTCCCCCGCAAGCAGAGATCCCACGCCTGAGGAGAGTGTCGGATGGCGCGCTATAAAAACTAAATTTTATGCCGTCGATGTCCAGTCCCGAAAGTACCAAAAGAACAGTGAAGAGATTTTAAATTCCCGGTTCTTTTACTATATCAAAAATACGGAGGAATTCCGGGTACTTTCGGGACCGGGATTTACCGGTTGTGAGTACTATAACCAGTGACAGTGGATGAGCTGTCTCAAAGCTAGTTGCTGCTGTTCACTCCGGACCGCACAGACTCGCTTCCTGGCGGACGTGACAGCAGTTGACAGGCGCCACGCTTACAGGTCCGGCCACCAGCCGCCACCGGGAACCACAGACCACTCTCCAAGCGTCGCCGCGCCGAAGCTGAAATAGCGTGTCTTCCCGGAAATACCAGAGTCGTTCGAACAGCACTGCGCTCCTTGCAGACTGCCTGCCGGGTGGACGGACGTAGCCCACAGCTAGAGACCGGAAAAAATTCGCGGGTTCAGTGACCTGTATGATGGCCTCCACAGTGCTACATGTACTCGGACAAATGTCACCCACTCATTGGCTGCCGTCTGGTGAGACGTCCCAAAGTATTGGCCTGTGATTCGATCCATCTTTAGTTTCGTGTTTCTCATTGGACCAGAATCCTCCAGAAGAGCTGTGCACCAGTAGTAAAAACAGCACTAAGGAAAAACTATTTTAATTTTAGCCTATCTCAAAATTAATCCGCGTTATTTTCCGTCTCTACTTACAACCTATAGCCAGTTTTTCCAGTTGCAAAACGTTAAATCAAGCATTCGAAAAAGAAATGAAACTTTACAAGCCTCTGTTATGTAACTTATATTTTGACACAAGGTATTTTATTTTTAATTTCAACTTTATGAATCTCTCAAATTTTTATTACTTTTAAATATGAGTAAAAATAAATTTAATTGTTTTAGTTATTTAATGGTTGTATAGAAATCATGCTTGCTGCAAGGAATCTCATACAGAGGTTAGAATTTATGTGAAATATGCGTGGGTTTGATATCTACTGTGTGTCGTACCACAAGGACAGAAGACCAAGCACCAATGTCTTAACACACTGCCCCGCACTACTCACTCTTTCGCGCACATACAAAACTGTCCCGATGCATCAATCTCCGCACACGCAGCGCGCAACTCGCCGTCCGCTATAGCTCGCCAAGGGGTCACTCGCCCTCTTCACTTCACTGCCTCGCCAGTCTCGTACACAAACCGCTGTCGCCACCAGCTCCTCCCTCTCTCACTCACTCACCGCAGGCTGGTCTTCGTCTTAATACCTGCCAAGTTCCGAACTGGAAAGGTCTCGTAGCCTTCCGGATTGTTGCGTCATTAGAATCCTCGACTTAACACTCGAAGCTCTGAGAACACTGGCGTCCTAGTTACGTCACTTCATATTGACGAGGCTCTGGGAACGTGCCGAGCACTCGAGAGACATGGAGAAAGTTGTCACTCCTCCTGATCGGAATACCTCAGAGGGACGGGTGCTACTTGTCAAGGAGGTGGGGCCGACTGTCCTGCCTCGTCATTTCGCCTCTAGTATCCTCGTAACAGTATATATACATGGTTAGTCATATTTATTAATGAAATAGCGAATTAAATTTATTACTATGCGTTTATCGTATTTTGAAAACATGACAAAACCGTTTTTAAGTTTGTGATTGTCTATAGAGACTACGGAGGAAAAAAAACACGCAAATATTCAGTAGGATTGAGTGTTCCCTATGTAATAGTAGTCTACTTACTCTATATCGCAGACTTCGCTTTAACACTTGCATGTCTGTGTCCAGCATTCACGCTTCTTCGCGTATCATCGGATGTGCAAGTCTAAGAGGAGCCACCGCGCAATCCATGGAAGATGGTTTGAGAAAAATGGCACGGAAAGGACAACACAAACAGTTTTTTAACAAGTTTATATGTTTAGCAATCTTTGGTTCCAGCAAAATAATGATCCGCGCAGTTAATATAGTTTATAACAGTTATGAGTAGTATAGAAAAGGGGCTCCGGGCACTGGGTTCTGGGTATGGTGCCTGGTGCCGACCGCCATCTTGGATTCTGACGTCACGGCGGCCATCTTGGATGACCTTGACCTTGACTTATGACCTCCAAAATTAGCCAAAAATCGCCAAATTTTACTATTTTTTTTTGTAAACAATTCCTCCAAAATCCTCAAAAATTTCCACAATTCAAAAATTAGGATTTCGAAAAACCTCTAAATACTTTTTGCCTTAGAAAGAACACAATGTCCTAAAAAACGGCTTAAGCATCCATGTCTAAAGCCTTCGATAAGCCATTTCTAGGAATAAGATACCATAACCGCCATCTTGGATTATGACGTCACCGTTGCAATTTCCGTTACGGCCGCCATCTTGAAAATCCATAATTTTATGTTAGGAAATCGGGAAAATTTTTTAAAATTTATAAAAAAATTAAATGTACACTTATGCCATGGAGCTTGAAGTCCTCGGTTCGAACCCGACAAGGTCAAAAATAAAAAAAACATCAGGTCCTTCCTCCACGAAAGTCGCCTGCAGGCTGACCTCCCACCACTTATGTCAAGGTATATATATCGTCAACAAGTATGAAGTCATGTCCGCCATCTTGAAAATCTATATTTATTATCCGATGTTAATGAAAATAGTTTTAAAATTTATAAAATAAAAAAATTTAATAAAAAATCTTTAAAAAATCGTTGCATGTTTCGTTACGACCGCAATCTTAAAAATCCGTAATTTCAATGCTAGAAATTCGGGAAAAATTCCAAAATTATTTAAAAAATTGTCTACTTCAAATGTTTTGCTAACTAAACGATTTCGGTCCTCGGTTCGATTTCCGGCGAGAGTAAACCAGTAGGCCTATATTAATTAATTATTAAAAAATTCTCAATAAAAAGTAATAAAAACATCTTATGGCACACCCGACATTTTGAATTATGTCACCACTTGTATCATTATCGTTATGGACGCCATCTTGCAAATCTTTATTTATTATCCGATTTTAATGAAAAAAGTTGAAAATTCATCAAAAAATTAACTTATTAGAATACTGATTAATTAGATCGATTCCCATCCTTCGTTCTAAACCGGTAAGAGCAAAAAATAAAAAACGACAGATCCTTCCTCCACGGAAGCAACCTACAAACTGACCTCTCACCACCAATAACAAGATATATATCGTCATCTGGTATAATGTCATGTCCACCATCTTGCCTTCGTCTGCTGGAGGCCACCATCTTGTTTTCATCTGCCAGAGTGTGCTGATGCCATGTTAGTATCATTTTCTGTTCACCATACCTTTGACCTCGACTTTTGGCATATCAATTTGACTTTGACCTTGAACCTTGACCTTTAAAATTGACCTTGGCCTTGAAATTTGACCTTTTCCTGAAATTTGACTTGGACCTTGACGACCATCATGGTGCCAACATTTTGTGTTCAGTACACACTACTCAGTAGGTTGCGTTCGTTAATTTTACGTTAGGATTCAATGCCTCCATCAGTCATTGGCTACAACAGTGTTTTGGCTCCAACAATCAATGAATTCAAAAGTATTCGACTCGAAATAGTCTTAGGCCTAATGCTTTTTGACTACAAGACTACGAGGCTTCGAAGATACATGGCTCCATCTGCTCCAACTGCATTATGTTATAAGATTACAAGGCTACTTGGTTACGTAGCTACAAGTCTACGGGGCTCCAAGACATCATGGTTACTTGACTGCGAGCCATGAGGTTACGAGAATATGGGATTGCGAATCTGCGAGGTTACGTGATCGCGAGGCTATACGACTACGAAGCTTCCAGGACACGAGGCTACGTGGCTACGAGACTACTTGGCTCTAACTGACTACAATAGCACCATTCAGCGGTGACAGTTAATTTATATCATGCAAAATAACCTGTTTAAAGTAGTGTCGATTCTTGTCAACAGATGACACCACGTGCTGCTTACAGGTAAATATTATTTAGTTATTTTATGTGGGATGCAGGATGTTCACTATCGATCGCAAAAGAAGGATGGCTTCGCTAAGCACCAAGGAGAAGGAAGTTTGTCTTGCTTTTTAGTGATTTTCAGATGTCTCAGAGCATATATGACTGAGTAATGGTATTTTTGTTTGAATTCCACCTGATAAAAATATTACAAGTGTTTATTTAGTATCAGAAATTCAATTAATTAAATTTATCTCTGAATAAAATAACATGTCTCATTAGGTAAAAAAATCCTCCATGCATAGATCGGTTTCTCAGAAACAACCAGAAGCACTTGGAGAAACCAAACCACAAGATTAATAACCAGGATCACACGGAGAAAACCATCATAATACTGACAAGAATAATCGGGAGCACACGGAGAAAACCGTCACGCATTTTCTTCTATATAAGAAAAATTACAGAAAAAAATTAAAAATAATAAAAAATAAATAAAAAATTAAAAAAATTACAAAAACTCCTTCTGTCAGCTTGCGAACTTCTCATTTGTAGAACAAGGATAGAGTTCTGCATAGAAAAAGCCTGAATTATTTGTAATTTTTTAATTTTCAGTTTTATTATTATTTATTATTATTTTTATTATTATTTTTATTATTATTTGGTTTTGTTTATGTTTAGAGAAAGAAAACTATCATCTAATATTTCTTTGACTTTTTTAAGTTCGTTAATTACCGTTTAAAAAACCGAAGGCCAATTGTCGGATGAATATAAAATTGCAGTATCATCTGCAAAAGAAACTATCTGCCCCGTTATGTCTAAGTTACATAGATCATTTATATACATCAGAAACAAAATTGTCCCAAGAACACTACCTTGTGACGCCTTCAGTACTCCTTGGCCCTAGTAATGAGTAACGTCGCACTATGTTTGGGCTGCTTGTGGGTCGTTATAGGGTCGCTCGGCACCCCCTCACCCCTCTCGCTTCGAGCGTGCGCCGCTGCCGAACCTGTTTCGGACGTGCAGGTCTCGGAGCAGCGACTGCGCAACGCCTGTGCTGTTGTTACAATGAACCTGAGGTCCTTCATTGTCCGCCAGCCCGCGCTTCGACGGCTCCCCGCTCACACCGCGCTCGGCGGCTGTGGTTGTGTCTATGGCAGTGTGCCTCCAAGGATTCCTGTCTACCCTTTCCACCACGGGCTTTGATCCCGGGGCAACGAGGGCCCAGTCCGCCCCTGGAAAATTAAGAAGCCCCTTCGGAGGTATAAGCCTTTTCAAGTAATTGTAAGCATAGTTATTCGTAAGGTGCCTAAGGCGCCCATTGGAAAACTGAAGAATACAAAAAACCACTTTAATTTAATAACTAAGGGGTATTCCACGTATGTAGTTATATTTCAAATATTACTCTACTTTTAAACTTCCATTTTCTATTCTATACACATCTCTATGGAGTAGCTAATATTTGTGCTTCATGATACGCCTGTATCCAAGGTATACATATCTCTTTGGCTTTACAGAGTCAGTGAGTCAGTGATAAACGTAACTATATATAGAATATTTCATATTTCATTGCATACTAAGTTCATACCAACCAAAAAGGAAAGATCATCCAAAAATCCAATCACATAAATCATTTAAACACAGAATCACAAAAGGAAAGATCATTAAAACACAGAGTGACATAAGGGAAGAAAACGGGCATAAATAAGGGAATATCAAGAGCATCTAATCCTCGACGATCAAATATAAATAAGTACCATTCATGATGATCTTTAGATCAGTTATATTGATTAACTGGCTAAAGTAAAAAACAATGAGTGTGTATGTTAACGTTACTGTGTACTTTAACTTCTAACGTATGCACGTTAGAAGTTATACATATTTTTGATTAAAGACACTAAACAATTTTTAAATGAAAATGAAGATCGAAATGTAGTTTCCCAGGGTCTGCGTGGATGTTAGTGATGAGCGTAACTATATTTAGATTGGTGACTTTTTTTTTCGCACAAGTAAAAAGTAATATTATTTAACTATCGTTTGAGGTTATTACAGCGGTGCTAAATATCTTTTTTTCAAATGATGAAAACTCTTAACGTTACACATGATTGTCAGTTTACTAGAAAATAGCTACTTGAAAATATAATTAAGACAGATCAGGCCGTAGTTCTCTGAACAAAGGCATTTAATATACAAGTATGGTCATAGCATTGAATGTTAAGCTTGCAGAAAAGTATTGGTAGGATTTGCGCGAGACTATAGTTTGTACATTTCGCGCTCAAACCGCATTGACCTTGAGCCCTGGAGAGCCACCTAGGAGAAAAAATTGAGAAAAAAACCGTAACGATGTAGTTCCTAAACCTGGAAATAGAGCGTCTCGCCCGAACACCACTTTGCGTGGAACCAAAACAGGCTTTCACTTGCAGTCGCCAGAGATTTCGCGAGTGTGGATCAGACTTTTGGAGAACTCTCTGATTCTCGTGTTTTTTTTTACCTGTATTTCCCCCCTCGCTGTGTTGCAGGAGCGGCCTGCCCGGCGAGAGACACGGCGGAGCAGTGGCGCGGACCACGAGGGGGAGTGAGTGCCTTCTCGCGTTTCCCCGGCGGAGTCGTGCGGCACCCGGGGGACCGCCACCCTCGTCTGCGGACACGCACGTCGCGCGCTCTCGCCCCGCGGCGTCTTCCGACCGTCCCTTCCCTCTCTTCTTCTTCTTTCCCTCCGCGACGTCTTCATCGACCTGCGTCGAGGTAAGCCTCCTCGGCCCGACGTCTCTTCTTTCCCCCCCCGGGGGGGAAGAGGCCTTCCGTAACCGCCGACGAGGGCTTGTCGCGGGTTCAGGAGGCACTTCAGGAGCGAGGCGCTCCCCACCCCTCATCTCCCGCGACACCTCCCCTCCTCCATCCCCCCCACTCCGGCGGCGTCGCGGCCACTCGCGCGCCTCAGTAGCCGAGGCGCCGGCGGCCCGTGCGGGTGCGCGTGTCTCGCTCGCTCGTCGGCGCTGGTTCCGCTCTGAATGGCAGCCGGCCCGCGGGAAGTGACGTCCCCATCAGGGGGCCCATGAGATCCGCGAGGTCGCGCGCCCTGAAGGACATGGCCGTCAAGGTCCGGGTGAAGAGGTGAAGAGGCGTGCGAGCCACGTGACTAGGTGCGTGCGTGTGTGTGCGCGTGCGTGAGCATGAGCCGCAGGGCGCCGGAGCGCGGCCCGCTCATGGCGGACTACGTGGACCCGGCCTTCGTGAGGGCGCTGTGCCGCGACCCGGAGCGCCGCACGCTGCAGGTGAGTCCCCCCTCACCCCTGCCGTGGCAGATTCCTTTGTAAACCAGTTATAATCCAAGAAATAGTTTGTGATACTGCAAGAAAGATATTTGTAAATTTGTACAACACATGGCTGTGCTTATTTTTTGGCATATATGAAATTACGTTTTTCGAGTCTAGTCTGAGTAGTTTTACGAATATTTGCTCATAATTTCTTTATTGTAATTGATGTTTCAATATTTTTTTTTTTTTTTTTACCGTGGACAAGATAATCTAATATTTAATTATTTGACAATATTTTGTTCTATTATACCTATTAATGTGCGCAGTTAATACTGAAAAGCTATTCAGGTAACTGTTTCCAAATAACTTAATTGGAGGTACTGGGACAACACACAGCATAAATGCCAGGGTAAGATATTTGTAATTATACATGAATATTTATTTTTCATTCACACACAAAAAAAAAATACAGTGTATGGAACCAGCCCAGTGTTTGCTAGGAGTGACTTTGAGAAACCAGGGAAAACCGAAGTAGTAATAGTCGGCTCGGGATTCGAACCCGGGTCACCTGGACTACTGGTCCAGAGCTCACCGCCGCACTCCACGTGCTCAGTCGCCCGCCGTCTGGTCGGCGGTACCTCGAGTGCTGGTCACTTGTGCGTGGGCTGTCGTGCTCGTGAGAAGTGATATGGTTGTCGTCAGACCGTTCAGGGTTGTTGGCTACTTATTGGTTTAGTCTTCCTCTTGACATGTCGAAACAACTGTGTCCTCTTTTGAATACGGCCCAGAGTAGACAGTAGTTCGGGGTTTAACTTGCAGTTAGATAATCTGTGAAATATTCTGAGGTCTTCTTTCATAAAGAACGCGCATGATTGGTAGGAGCAGTTTTCGACTTTTACATTTAGTAAATTAAATCCGATAGCGTTATTTTTTCCTTTCTTTCAATGGATGATAACTACACAATATATATATTTTAATGGAATAGAAATATTGACGTAAAATCACAAATATTTGTAAATTTTTCCTTTTTACATTAAAACAACTGCATCACTAAAAAATAATTGAAGTAATACTGGGTTGGAATTCTTACCCGGGAATTTATGCTTTTGTTTTTTCCCAGTATATACCTCCAATATTAAAGTTATTTGTAAACCGTTCCCTCAATAGCTTCCAGTATTAACTGAGCATGTTAATAATCACGGTAAAACAAAATAGTCAAATTGTTGAATATTAGATTATCTTTTTCATGGTTGAAAAAAATTTAATAAGAAACACTCAGTATAATCTCGAAAAACGTATTTCAAATATACAAAAATAACCATAGCCATGTGTTGTACAAAGTTACAATATCTTTCTTTTAGTATTACAGACTATTTCTTGGCAACTGGTTTCAAAGGAATCTTTTGTAAACGTACAGAAAATTTTTTATTTTCGTTGTATGACAGAGTTTGATGGGTTGCACGTGTTTCTGACTTTCGTTTGTAGCAGAGAAGTAACTCAGTGAAAGCGCGCCGGAAAATGTCAAGCAAGCTCTCATTTAACTTTATATGTATGTTGTAGAAACTTACAGATGTTTGGCTGGAGTTTAGACTGCTGCGATAAGTCCTGGCATATGATTGGCGAAGAGACAGTCCAGGGAACGTAAATTCGTAAGGAAAAGCAACTCAAGAATAAATATTAGGGACTGCTTGAGTTATATAAATTTTCTGCTAAAAGGGATAAACAAATTTTTACGGAGGGAGTTGTTACAAAAATAAATGAAATTCACTTTACCTATCGAATAGTACAAAGTACTCCTCGCTTCTCATGTAAAATGGGAGGCAGCTTACCCTAGACAGCGTCGAACCGGAGACCTGACTCACCAACCGCGTCTTCGTGCCCTCCAGTATCTCTATTGATTGGCAGAGGCAGAATGGTTTCAGAAATAGATTTGGCAACAGGTTAAATTACAGACTCCTTACGTTTTTGTTATGTCCGTGAGTGGATGCTCCTACTATTGGAACAATAGCAAACCAGTTTTTAAAAATGTGCCAATCCTCGTCTTAGTAAAATGCATAAAAGGCTTTGGAGTGTAACATAAACGTCTTTAAACTCGTAAAAATGCATAATCCCCATAGATATTGGTAGAGACAATATTGTATTTCACGCGAATATTTCGACGGCTTGTAATGCTTGGAAACACTGTGTTTATTTTTGCTAAGCTTCTTTCTTTACTGGCTTAGACCATTCAGGGAATGCTTATGCTACGCTTGAAATGACAAATTAGAATGTTGTCGCCGTGTTATTAAACTTGTGTAGGCCTAATCCGTCTGAAAATAAATATGCTGTGTTAGACACGATTCTACTGACCGCAGACGCAACAAGAATCTTGCGACGAAACATTTTCACAAAATAAAATCATCTCTGATGACCGGCTAATGGGCATATTTGGCTTTTAAGTAGATCCTCGTTTTCTTGTGCTCACGATTTTGAGCCAGAGGATAACATTTTACTTTGCTACGCTTCATAACTACTCCAGGCTGGGTTGGACACTTCTACCGTCGAAGTCAGCGAATGCGTAACTGACCAGTTCGCCAGCCGTTTCTGTGAGATGTGATTTCCGGTCGAGTGTCCCTTGAGCCAGAGGAGGCCTTGGTCGCTCGTGTGGCGAGGGCCGTGGGTTCGATCCCTGCCCACGGCAGAGCTCCGTCCACGAGCACCCAGTTAAGTCATCCCGGTGGGTCGGCGCCCACGGTAGTCCTGAAGGTCGCGTAGCCTCGAGGGCCCCGCCTACCAGGCACACGTGCGGTGCGCAGGGCTTCAGGTGGAACCACGCGATATGAAAACTGCTGTTTTCGAAAAGCATTTAAGAATAAGCTAGGCTGCGGATGAATAGTTCTCGTTCCGTTTCCTGTTTCGCTTTAAAAATGTATTTTTTGTTACGAGTGAAAACTGCTAAAAACGTGTTTTAAAACATTCGGTTCAGATCCTTGAAAGCACTCAAGGGACTTGCATTATTACACCTTTATCTTCTTATTCCCCGCCCTATTATGCAATAGTTAACCACTCTTATCTCGCAGTTGCCCCACTGCACGACTAGAAGTTGGCACTCCAGTTCGGAGCATTGCGCTTAGAGACGATACCATGCTAGAATCCCCATCGAGCGTCGCACTTATCATCCCGCCTCGCTTACACAAATTCACTCGTGACTAGGCGGGCTCCTTAAGCCTCTCTGCACAGCTTTGGGACGCGAAATCCTGCCACGCCAATCGCTACAGTGACATAAAATAATCGCATTTTGAAGGCCAGTCTACTTCCAACATTGACGTAAAATCAATGTGTCCGTTCACTGATGGGTAGAGGCAAGAAATTGTTTCTGTTATTAACTTTTTATTTTATTATGTTGCAATCTACAGAATACAGTACAGTGATAAATTGTGTGATTACATCTTTCAGTTCATTATTAACACTTCTAAAGAGTATTGTTTAGAAAGTCCTTAAAATAAACTTCATGGCATATAAATTTATTGACGAGCAATCTCAAGGAAAAGTAACGCAAAAAGTTCTTTAATTTAATAAGACAAATTATTATTGCAATAGTTATAAACCGGACACGAGTGAAACCATTCCACTACCCCTACACCACATATTTTTCGTGTCATTGACATTAATAATGCATACTAAGTCCAACGTAATTTGTTAATTACTATCGTTTGAAGAGTCTTTTTTTTAAATAGTTTGAGGGCATTCAATATTATTTGTTACGGATTTGTTGTTGACTAATATGTTGGGACAGGTATTTTTTGCGAAAACAAAATCTGTACGCTCGCTAGACTGCAAAAATGTATGCTCGCACTAGCGGTTTCGTCCTTGCGTTTTTAAGTGTTTCGTTTATACACCAAGAATGTTATTTTGGATCCGTATTCTACGTAAGTGAACTCAGTGTCCGTAAATTTACGAATAAAGACTGAAATTAATGAAATTCCCTGAGCAATGTATAACCAGCGTTCTTCATAAATTGAAGGTGAAAAATTTTAACAGAGTAGGAGTTTCATCTGAAGTCCCGGATCTCTAGGGCATGAGGTTCAGTTGAGTTTTGCGCAGAAGAGACGTTCTTTCTGGGAGGTGTCTCCCTTCAGTTGTTTTCCCTCGTAAACTGCTTCGGAATGTCGGATGCTGTAAAGCGGGCTTTACGCGACGGGCACACTTCTTTAGATTGCATCCGGAGATGCGTGCGCAGCGCAGACGAGGAAGGATAACATCGCGCGATCGTAGTCGACTCGGACGGAGATCTGAGAAGATCAGGAGATATAGCACAAGTGCCAACAAAATGGTGGGAAGTTTCATAGGCTATTGACGCAACTTACCCCGCAAGCTGAAGTGGAGCGAGGCACAAACAACTGCCTAACATTTTACGAATGCACCAACACTGGCTGCTGCGACATTTTACGTCCCGTACGTATAGCAAATGAGTGGGTTGTATGCGTTTTGAGATTTTAGTGGTTTGTTGCCCTTCAGGGCGAGTATAAATACCTATAATTGATTGAGAATGCCGTTAAAATAAACAGTGATAGGTATGCATTTCAGTTTTTCTCCAAATTTGCAGCGAATTTTGCAGGTTTCTACCTATTACGAATAAAATTTAGGTGTTTGATGTGTTTAAATTTGTTTTTAATCCAGATCATATCTATAGGCCTACATATATATTCACTTAGGAAAATATATATAATATTATTACTGATACACTTAAACTCAGAATAATTTTTGTTTTACTTCAATTTAAAGATTTATCAAGTATTTAAAACTTAGAATAATATGGTTTTTATTTAATGAAAAAAGTTATTTAAGTATGAAATATATATTCAGAGATAGTCTCTCTTAAAATAATTTGAATGCAACGAGACATGTTAAATCGAAATACGACACATGCTAGGCTGTAGGAAATGACGTTTGTTTACGGGATATTTTAACTATTAAATTTGTAGTAAAACGTAAAATGTTATATTTTTGTAAAAAAAAATACTTTATTCTATTTTATTCGAATTTTATAATATCCTGGGCATAACGTAACTTTTATTATGAAACAATCTGAAAAATTGCATGAAAAAGATGTAAATATAAATTCCTCGGAATTCAAGTTAATAATATTTTTAATACTAAGATATATAATTTATTTTGCCCTACCGACTAAGTCTTTTTTATCATCACGCTACATAAATACAAATTAGGACCAATTAGAAGTGTGAACACTGTTAAGAAATAATTCTCATTTTTTTGGTTGATTTATCTCTTCCCTCCCCTCTTTGCATTTCGTCTTTAAAGTGTGTTTTTTTTTGCGCCATAAAGGCATTTATTTGCACAATAAATGTTTTTAAGTGTATATTTTCCCGTGGAGTTACTTTCAGCTGCTAAAAAAAACCTTCAGCATACTTTTAGCTATATTTGTTTGGCATTAAACAATAGGATTACCGTCTGAACACGGCACTATCTCACACGCAGAGGCGGGCGAGGCATTTGATGCTTGAGCCAACTTCGCCCTTAATTACGCTTCCTTTCTCTGACCTTAAGCGCACCAAACACCCAAAGGCATAGTCCTCGTAAATATTCTCATTAAATTCATGTCTTTAATGATACATATAGGGACTAGAAAATATTCTTGGATTCATTGACATCACCTACAGAATAGACTCCATAGTCGCCCTTATATCATTTGTTTATTGTGTTGTGGTGAGAGTCTCGAGTGGGTACCGCATGATCCCTACAGCAGCATGTTTGCTATTAGCGCAGATATATTTGCATTAACTATGGGCCAAACGAAGATGAAGGAAACAAGTACAAAGGTTTGAAATCCAACCTATTACGAAATGAAAAGCGATTTTGGATATGTAAACATCTCAGCTCTCGGTATACGGCATTTGGTGGGAGTAATTTCGTAAGAATGTAATGGAAATAGATTAACTGAAATGCGACACAAAGATGGCGGACCCACATGTAGCAACATAAACCTGTATGTAGTCACTTTCGTAAACAATACCAAACGTTTTGACGTGCTTAATGAGACTTTATGATAGTGAAACTACCCGAAAATATATTTAGTAAACTAATATAGACATAGCAAAAAGTAATACCAAGTTTTAAAAAAATGTAAGAAAAATGACATTACAATGTATAATATATATTCTCCTTCTATTTTTCCAACAGACTTAGTAATAGTTTAATTTATAACGAGTGTGGAAACTTTGTATTAGTAACTGTTCAATAATTTTAACAATAAAGAAAATATTTTAATAAAATTCCTTGTCGAAAATCAGGCCTAAAGCCGGGGTTTATTTCACAACCTGTACGTATTAGGGTTGAAGTTCCCCTGCCCTGCTCATTGGTTGTTCGTTTTATAAATGTATGAGCTGGGTTGTCCGTAATTTGATATTTCGTTTGTTGACGAATTCTCATCGACTAATAGTCATCCACATAAAAAAATAAATCTGTAGACCAATAACAGAACCAGGCTGAAGTTAAAAATGTTAGTGTTTTAGCCTATTATGAAATGAAAGCTGCGATATGTCATTGTCGCTACCTACAGTATGTATGAAATAAAAACTGTTAGACGTTAAATAGAATTGCTGGACAGGTAGGAATGAGAACTGTAAAGGGCCTGTCACGGTCGCGTAGTCGCGTCTGAATGATGAGTCGGAGCTGGTGGTGCATATTCGGATGTGGCATTTGATTGGTTCACGTGACCTCTGGCATCAGGTGCTGGCGGTACAGACGCGCGGAGCGGACCTGTCTGGCCAAAGCTGGCGATATTGAACTTCCGAGGTCAGACATTTCAGACAGCATCATCTGCGTCTGACGTCATAAACAATATTCGCCAAACAAGATGCATGATGCGTACAGACTGTACGATAGCGCGAAATTAATCATTTTCAAAACAAACATTTTTATTTTATGTATTTTTTTATAGTTTTTTCCTTCAGACCATGTTTTTTTGTAACGGAAAACGAAGTAGGCCTATCCGAAAACGTAAATAAAAAAATTAATAATGGTGTAGACATGAGTATAACAGATTTGACTGATGTATATGTTAAAATATTATTTAAATGTTAAATAAAAGTATTTAAATTGTATTAATACAGATCTTAATTAATCTCTCTTATGTTTAAAGCCTTCGAGAAAAGCCAAGATAAATAATGTATAATTATCTACCGTGCTGTCCTCTATCTGTTTTCGCGTGAACCATATGCATCAAATTGATTATGGCACGCTGCTACAGAAAACTCATCAGGCAGCATGGTCGGTCAGCCAGATCAGACAGACGCGAATGCGCGAATGTGGCAGGGCTGCGTGAGCTGGTTCCTTCTGACTCACGTCGGGCCACGTAGTGGCGATGACAATGCCTCCGTGGAATGTCGAGCGCCCAGACTTCCATCTTGGTTCCAGTGGAGCCCGCTGCAGCATCGCGTGGATCACGTTGACTTTTGAAGTTCTCAAAAGCAAAAACCGATGAATTGTCTACATGTCATTCTGCCACTGTTGTTCTGTCAACAATGTTGTTTAACAACTTCATGTGGTTGACAGTATTCGCAAAAAAAAAAAAAAAACGAGGTGCTCGGCAAGATACAGTAAATGGGTACCACCGGTACTAACATTTTAGAACGATCAAATTTGAGAGAAGTAACATGATCCAGACTATACCAGACACGAAATACTTTTGAAAATAAGCATCCAACGTACAGTTCAGGATATGCGAAAGCTTGTATTGGTAACAATTGAAACTACCTTTGAACAAAGGGCACGATTGCTAGATTTTTTTTTTGTTCAAACAGTCGTTTTGGAATGCCTTGCAAACGTAAAACCAACAACGCAACGTATTCGCTGGCCTTGTTTATGAATATTTTAGGCAAGCAAACGCATTGTGAATACGTCTATTAGTTTTCCTGTAAAACAAAACTGATATTTCAAACTCTCGTTGAGACCGGGAAAATTCGCATATTTTTCGTGCCGTAATAGGCTGAAATTAAATACATATACCTGTTTGCTGAATCTTTGATTGGCTTCAGTTGGTTCGTGAGGTGGTCTGCGCGCCAGTAGAAAACCTGTCATCATAGAAGTGACGAATCACGAGCAACCCAGTCAATACTAGCAACTTTAGCAGCCAATGAACTGATGACATCGGCCCAAGTCTATGAACTTTATCTTGTAGATCATTGAACGAGCGAAATTTTCAGTCCATATACCTAGGGACTGGAAAAATTCGCTGTTTCAATGACCCCCACAATCCTCTCTGTACTTTGGAAAATTACACCAGTTCATTGGCTACTGACTCGTGACACCTTGGACTTTTTGATTCGATATTTCTTTTATTTAGGTTTTCCATTTTTCCATTGGATCAGAGTCCTTCAGATAAACTGTAGCCGGATCACTGAAGCAGCAAAAAAGGCAGACATATTTGGATTTATATTCTACCGCGAAAAAATTCCGCGACTTTTTCCGGTCTCTACATATACCACTGCGTCATTGTGTCGGTTCCGGACAAAGTATGTATTCTCCAAGACAAGGACCTCTTTGGCTGCTGGAGTGTCTCCCGACCGAGCGGGCACCATGGTTTATTAACCACGCAATCACGCGCGCTGGCAAGGAGGCAGGTGGCGAGCCCCCGGGACAGACGCCGCCCCGTCATGTCAGTCCGCGAATAGACGCGGCCGGGGGTGAATTATGCACTGCCGCCGCTCGCTCCCAGCTCCCAGCTCCCGCGGAGCAGAGCTGATTAGCGATTTATGGCCGCCAAGTTGGGGCCGCGACCACCTTGAAGCCTTGCTCGCGCGACGCTCTCGGGGCTTAACAGTGCGGTGTCGCCGCTTTGCGCCAAGATCTCGACCCCCGTCGACGGCTTGCAAGAGAGTGCGCTGCAGACGTTATGTAGAGGTGTTGCTAATGGCATTCGCCTCTACGCTTAGGGCAGGGAACGGGCGTGAATTTTTCGTTCATGCTGCTGGTGCAGCTACTTATAAGTATAACTTGTTGCATTATAATCAGCGATCAGATTTTTTTTTCCGCGTAAAATACGCGCCATTACCTTTTATAAGTACAAGCCTGCGAAATTCGTGGTTTTTTCTTGTACACAAATAGTCGGTATCTGTTGTCCGTTGGCTGCTGTCGATTTTATCTTCTGTCGGGAGATTCATAAGAGTTTTGTTAACTTGTTATTGTTTTCTTCTTGGTATCAAAACTACTAATGGTCCAGGTTCAAGGTTATAATGGTATGCATTCCAGCCTATATCTATGAGACTTCAAGCGATGACTATGTAAACCGTCACTATGTTTACAGTTTTTCTTTTTCTTTTTTTCATTTTTTTATGAGATTATGAGTGCAAAATTGATGTAATTTATTTAAAATGTTTTATGTTAAAAAAAGTAAGAGGAAGATGTGAATAGAGAGCCTCAAATCTAATTAATGATGCTATTGCAAAGCTATTTTATCTATGCATTTATAAAACCATTACTATATTTTAGCGCGGTTTAAATTCTCGTTATTCCTACTTGCATAAGTCTGTGGATTTTCAATTCCAGCTTTGGTTAATTCATCTATGGTTGCTATAAACAGGTATTCGTTCGATAGTGGTTTTTCGAATATGGATGTGTAAAAAGCAAATAAAATAAGGAAAAATTATCTGGAGAGGAAGATACGTACTGAGTGAGGGTCGTACTTCTATTTGCATTTCCGTTCAGCTCACAAGAAGAGACTACAGCGGAGTTACGTTATTTTGATAGACGTCAAGTTGGGTTCATGAAATTCTGCATTCATTTGACAGAATTATGGATTTTCCGAACTTCAAGAATAAACTTACTCTTCGGTCGATATCTACATTCCTGACCATCCTGGGTTCGAATCTTCGTAATTCCCATCCCTGAAGGTCGATGGTCGGTGCCGTCAGTCGCTGTCACAAGAATTCTGAGGCCTGAGTTCCCGACACAACCATGACGACCATACATCTAAGGTTCCATGTGGTCTACGTCGGTGAGATCGTTTCAAATTAATTATAAAGACTTTTCAGGATCAGAGAAGGATGCTGGACTGCCGTCATCTAATTTTACAACTAGAACAGTAGTATTCGTAGTTTTCAGCTGGTCGAAAACGTCCTTGTCTCTGGTTACCGCAATCCAGATGTCCAGTGCTGCAGAGTTTTAAGTGTCTCCGAACAACTGAACTAGACGTAAGGTTACGTGAATCGAGGCATTACTAGTATGAAATACCTTTACTTAGATTTTTGGCTCTCTAGGAATATATGTCCGCATACAGATAACTATCACTGATATAGTATATATGTTATTGAGACGATTTGATCACCTAAATAGATGTCATTTATGTTTGCTTGTTCTTTTAAATCAAGATAATAAAAATAAAAACTAATATTTTGGAAGGTATAACTAGTTACGTCAAATTCCTAACCTTTGGCATTACTTTTAAAATATACATTTTACAAATCGAATTCATAAATGAATATTTAGTTTATGATTCACTCTACACTTCCTTATTACACATTTTTGACACTTACATGTCTTGTTAGCGGAAACAAATTAGCCAGGAGCAAATGAGTGTAATAACTTTGATAAAACAATATTAATAAGAGGAATCATAATCAATTGTTTATTTCTGGAGAAGCATATATATAAAATTAGGCGCCCAATTTCAATAAATAAATATACCACGTTCTACAACTAGGGGCAGGCAAATTTTTTTGCGACAAAATCTCAATGCTCATTAGACTGCAATATGGTATGCCCGCACCAGCGGTTTTTTCCTTGCAATTGGTGGCCTTTTGCGAGAGAAGCCATTGCCCTATTTGACGTAGCCACTCAGGAAGCCTTTGCTTCCGCACAAAATTACTATGATTGGTGTGCTGACAGTAGACATGTACCTGAAAGAAACTCATCCAATCACGAAAAACAGACGATGCTACAGCTAGTCTCTAAATATTTTCGGTAAAAACCCAAACATTTCATCGCCAAAACGTGTGTAGCCAAGTCAGCGCATGCCATCATTCATTTTGTGCCTTCTCTTTTTGTTTTGTATTTGAATCTGGATACATTAGTATGATACAATATAAATATTATAGACGATAATCACCAATATGCTATCATTTTATGACTAAAATATTCATTAGTGATTAAATATAGTACTGTCTGATACTAAATATTTTGAAAGATTTTAATGGCAACATTGATTGTAAGCTGCGTTTACTTGCTTCAAAAAACAAAGACCTCATTAATACGGCCATAAAATTAACCAAAGCATTTTTTGTCACGGTTGCGCTGAGATAGGGTTGCAAATGACACACACAAAATAAGGGCCAGGTGTCTCGCTCAGGATAATGATGTAATAATGTAAGCAGTGTGTACGTAGATGGGCCTATTAATTCAACTAGAAACAAGAAGAAAACGAATGTGTAAAATAAAGGGCTGTTAAATCACTAACAACGTATAAATTCAGTGTGTGTTAGTCACTAACAATAAAGTAACAACTCTTGATTCTGATACACGCCATCAAATCAGGGAACACGAGAAGCGAAGCAAACAGCTATTATTAATGTGTGAGAGGTACATTAATTTTCTTTAAATGTAGTTGTGCCCACGGTTCCATTGGATCGTTCTACTTGAAAGATTTATACTTAATGTTGTCACTGTTAAAGAGGGGAATTCAGGTAATTTTGAACTGCTATTAATCAAACTAGGACCTATCTTATGTTACTTCATTATTTACTTTATCCAAGCGAATCGCTCATATCCTAAGCCACAGCAGTGTATAGGTCTTAAATCCTATATGTGTGTGAATTTCTCAAAGAAAACCACGAAAACAAATCCTCTGTTCGTAACTTAACTCTGGTACGCACGAATCAGGTCGGCAGCAAACTGGGTAAGGTAATCATTCTTAGGTGCGTTTAATTCTCTTCAGTACTACCATAGGTGAAATATTCCGATCGCTTATTATACTGCAATAAGGCATGCCCGTGCTGGCGATTTGTTTCCTTGTAATTGACGGCCGAATGAAAGAGAAGTCAGTGCCGTATAAATTTTGGCCGGACCATTCAGAACACTGCTTCAACACTGGATGTCCATGACTGGTTTGCTAACAGTAGACATGTACCGGAAACAAACCCAAGGTACACACGTAATGGTTCACAGTTTTAACATACAGCTGGTATGAACATATTTTCGTGGAAAGTGCATGGTCGTAATAATTCGTATTTTTAGGAACCTTGCGTAGAATTGCGCTTTAGTATGTTTGAACCACGCGTCTTTGCTTGAAACTACTAGTTAAATAATTAATTAGGTAAGTCACAAAAGATAATTAAAAAACAACTTACAGTGATAATCACTTCAAAACTATTTTTATTTCTCAATGTAATCTCCACCAATATTAATGCAATGTATCATCATTTTATCAGTGCCCCAATACCAGCTATAAAAAATTCTTTGGGTAACTGTCTCAGCCAAATTTGGATTCGCTGTTTCTCTGTCGTGCAATCATAGAGCAACATCGACATTATAAAACTAAATTGTTCATGCGTGAAAATGCTACCTTGTAAATACGAAATGAATATCATTAAGCTGGGAGATTCTGCCATTTAACAACATTCTTGAAATTTCTTACTGCTACTTTAAGATGCCATATAAATTTCTGGCATCCTTAATGAATTTTCCTCACACTTATTTATATATAATTCTTATAATGGCATTCATTTGTTACTTATGGGGGAGGGATAGGAAACGATTTATGCCATATTTTTTCAACAGTTTTTATGCCATAGCACTTATTTAGCGTTTGATATTGAAAATTTGCCTCAAGGCAAGATCATAAGTTAAGAGATTTACAAAGGCTATAACATAGTGTTTATTCACAGTAGGTATTATTACAATTGTCGACATCCATAATAATTAATGAAATATTAAACACCAATGACTTCACAGGAAAAACTATTTGTAGCAGTAAGTTACTATTAACTTCAGGCATTCCATTAAGTTGTATACTATGGTTTAACGAAGTAAAATTTGGACAATAAGACAATACATTAGTGTTATGCTTTAATATTTTTGAAACGAAGATGGCCTCTATCGGTTTCTCTATCTACCTGTTTCTCTTTTTTTAAAATAATTAAGACAATGTTTCACGAATTTCGTAGCATTTGGCGCGAAATTTCGACCACGAATTTTAATCTTTGAGCATGTATGTATGTGTGTGTAGTTTACAGTCCTAAGAACATGATGGTTTAGCGTGTAGTCCTATTAGGACCTCCACCACTATTAGTTTTCCTGCTAAAATAAAAATCGAAGCTAATTCGTTCAGTTGTATCAAAGTCATTTGTTTTATCTTACTTTCGGTTGTATTTGTCGGTAATGGACGTGTAGAGAATCGTTCAATCCTCAATCGCTGATAGCCCGCATTGCTTCTGACGCGACAATAGGAACCGGGTTAATGACTGTCAGGAGGGAAGAAGATGGGTTGAAAATGTAAATGTTAGTCTTTTAAATCGTCTCTGCGTAAGTCTCTGATAGATTATTGTGGAGAAATTACGCGTTTAATTGTCCAAACGAATGATTTTTTTACCGGACTTTCATCTATGGTAGGGTTTGAAGAGAATTAAACGCAAACATATAGGCTATACGTACGTGAAATCATAAATTAAGATATTGCAGGATCAATTAAAGATCAAACCGTTACAGAGAAAAAAGACCTCTTTCCTTCCAATGAGGTGGCGCAACTGTAAAAGCGCCACTTGCTCTTGGGATGGCCGGGTTCGGATCCTATTGCAACAGTTAGTGCAGGCATACCATATTGTAGTCTAATGAGCGTTGAGGGTTTTTTTTTTCAGCAAAAAAAATTGCCTGCCCTAGTCATCGCTAGAGACCCGGAAAATTCGCGGGTTCAATGACCGCCAGGATAGACTCCAATAGCCTCTACACACTCGGGCAAATGCCAACTGTTCATTGGCTGCTGACTTGTGAGTCGTCTCGACTGGGTGGCCTGTGATTCGACACTTCTATGAGTGAGGTTCTCTAATTGGCCCTCAGTCCTCTAGATTAACAGTGAACCAATGACAGAAGCAGCACTAAGGTATAATTATTTGAAATTTAGCATAACACGAAATGAACCCGCGAATTTTCCGGGTCTCTAGTCATCGCTTGAAGTCTCATATAGATAGGCTGGAATGCATACCACCATACCCTTGAACTTGGGCCATCAGTAGTTCTGACACCAATAGAAAAGAAAACAATCACAAGAAAAATTTTCAGAACCGCTCCAGGTAAATGCTAGGGTAGATCCTTACCGTAAACTATGGCAGATTCCTTCCCACTCACGCAGCTGCTCGCATGGTGTGCTGTCTCAGTCCTCGCCAGGTGGCGTGAACCAGCCTTGGGTCCAGGGACGCTGGGACGCCTGCAAGACTGCGGGGGAAAACACGTGTTTCTTTTGCGAGGGAAGAGATTCCAGACATTCGTATCGTGTTAACAAACTGCTAGTTCTACAACTGTGACGATATGCTCTATGATTTAAACATGTACAGCACATCTCAACTGCGTAGGTGACTTTTTTCATTCACGCCGCAGGAAAGCTTTCCAAAGTCTTAATTACTTAATGTCTTTTTAACTTTTTCTAATATTTTACTTAGTTACTTTTTATTCAGTGAAAACTTTGTTAGAAAAGTGTGCTGCAGCAAGGATGTATTTTACATCGCTCCAACCTCTTTCTCCTACCCACACATACACACACACGCGTAGAGTTCAACGTTTGAGTATTTGCACTGTTAGAAAATATGGGAATAGTTTTCAGTAAACTTGAAAATCATTATTTAAAAAATAAAACCATGAGAGATTAGATTATAGTTTTCGGAAAAAAAAAACCACGACGAGAACATGTTTTGTTCTAATCATTGGAATTGTTTCTGTTTACAGAAAAAATATTGGTAATTTTCACGCTTTACGTAGCCTAACTGAGGGCATTTTTCAGTTGGATTTGCGCTCAGGCCAACTTGATAGCCCTCTAGACACATCATGTTGGCTGTTTCATAACGTGTGATGGTTGATTCATCGCTGAAGCTTCTTTGCATTTGTTGTCAGGTCGCAAATTTTTACCACCAGATATTTACAAAACTTTTTTTTTGCGAGCTGTAGAGCGTCACGCGGGTGATGGGAGCTGTGAATACTTGCGCGACTTTCTACAGCTTTTAGATTTTTATTGAAAGCTATAGTGATAAGTATAGAGGTTTAGCACTTAAGGCTCGGTCTCACACGCCATTTTGAATTTTTTTCTCTCATAGTTTTGTAAAGGTATATTTCTAGAATTTTAACTATATACTTCCGGTTTTTTTTTTGTTCTGTCACGAAAATTTTAAAAATATATTCTTTTAGTGTTATATCATGGTTGTAATACTTCGCGCAAGTGATAATTACGAAGACCTGTACGTTGAAAATATTCGTGGCAGACCAACAAATGCGAGGGAGGAAAGGTGATGTAACTTCATAAACAGCCCCTCAAGTAAAAGTAATGACGGAAAGAGGAGGATGCAGAGCCTCCAGGAGCAGCGCGCGTCTCTGGAAGATGCAGGAGCGACGCCAGCTGCGCGCGGGACGGCGGGCCCAGGGTAAACATAGCAGCGTGAGGGCAACCGACTGGCTGCGACATCTTCCCGTCTCGCCCGCACCCCCAGCTCTCGGTCGACTGCATTTGGGCCCGTTCTGCAGTGACGGACCTCCCTGAACAGAGCTTCTATACAACAGCACGCACACGTACGGATTAGCTACTCAGCTCTTCCAGTAGAAGCGGAGTACGTGGTCGCTGTGGAAGTCATCTTTGTTCATGTTCGAAATACGTCAAAAGTGATTTCAAGTGCAAGAATATCGAGTGTTTTATTATTACTTTGTCGTTTATTTTCATTATGTAGTTACGATTTATAGCCCAATTAAGTTTGTTCTATTACAGTTTTATTGATTACTAATATTTACATTAATAATAAATATTTGTACTTATACGTGTCCGATCACAAATCACTGGCATTTAAAAATGTTTATTCTTCAAGTCACTCAATGTCTGTCAAGTGCCACAGTCAACACTCCTCGCTGGAGCTAGGCTCAGCAGTGGTTCGCGTCGCGCCACTCGCCGAACTCTCGGAACTCGCTCGGAAGTGTCGCGGCACCCCCCGTCGCGGCACTGACGCGGAGGCCGGCGTCGCTGCTTAAGTGCTGCGGCGCCCTTCTCTAACCGACCAAAGCTGTGGCGAGTCGCGTCATTCCGGGCCGACCCCGACGCCCGAACAGTCCAGAAGGGCGGCGTAAATTCACGCTAGCTCCGCACGAATTCCCACGGCCGCTTAGCGATAGATAACAGCGCCAAGGCAGAACGATGACCGGGGTGCGGAGGGGATGGAGGGTGGTAACGACGAACATTGTAATCCGGCAGGCACGCGTGGCATGTCTTACGTCAATGGATGGCGCGTGACACCAGTGGCCGTGCGGGGCCGCCAGCCAGCTCCGAACCTGACATCGCGGTCTGCTGTCTCGCGTTCGTAACAATGTGTTTAAATTCTACCCGTGCTATGATCTCGAAGCATATATATTTTTTTTATTATTAATATATCGTAACCTTGAACTGCAATCTCATTGGTTGCATTGGGTAAGCGGCAGACGCGATAGTGAAATGTTTCGGGAGATCCGTCTCCGTTTACGTGATCCGTCTCCGTTTACGTGCCATTGTAGAACGGGTCTTCAACAATATAACTTATTCTTGCATGTATTTACTACCAACTAATAACCCGTGGCATCTCTCGCGCAGTGTCAATGTATTGCTGATAATTTTACAATTGTAAGAAAATTTACTAAATAAATAGTCCAAATAATATTTCAGGTATACATAAGATTTAATTCATAAACAGAACCGTTTAAGATATAAGTTTTTAAGGTGGTATGCTCCAACCAGTTTAATTTGTATTATAGTTTAAGTATGTCTATTTTGTAACTCCCTTTTTCGTGTATTCGAGGATTTATCTTACGTTGATGAAATCACACCTTCTTTACATTAATGAGGTAGCCAATTTAAATAAATTTGTTAATCACGCTCCTATTTAATTTTAATTAAGATTAGCCATATACCTGACTAAAAAAAAAAGGTTAATCAAAACCCGTCAAGTAATTTTCTACTGTAGCTGTAACAGACGAACAAACAAAACAAACCAAAATTTTAAAAACCTGTAGTATTGAGTTCTTAATTATGTTGATAGCCATTTACAGTAGCTTTTTAATCATGTAATATAATGAATAGACATTTTACCTCAAAGAGTTTTATTATTAGTATATATTTATATATTATTCGCTCGCTGTGGGTGAGAGCTGTGATTTTACTGATGCTTGTAGTTACTTTCCAACCAAAAAAAAAAGATCAGGGTTGGTGAAGGGTTTTTTTTTTTGTTGATCGTAAATAGACGCTAAAAAGAGATGGCGATTTATCACGAGGAAATGTGACTGATAGGTGTCAATACTGTTTATATTTGCAATATTTTTTTTTATTTGCTCTTATCGGCGAAAGAAGCTCGTTCTGCATTTATATCAGCCAATGAGGGAACACGTACTGCAGGTCAGAACGACTGTGTTTCTCCGTTAACATTTTCGCGATAAAGCATCAACTCTAACAATACAAATGGCCAGCTAGATTTTGAAATTTATTGAGTAGGGTTACTACAATAGCATTTGCATAGAATGCAGTAGAAAACTATTTCAGGAGAAAAATAATAATTCAACGTATAGGTAGATACAGGTCCAGCGCATGGGCGTTTTTCCAAGGGGGGGGGGGGGGCAGTAGGACTGCCACCCCGAATTAAATAGCCCCTCTCTGTGGGGGCCCACTTGCGCTTGTAACTGTAAAATGGGAATGATAAACGTTATCCTCCCCCCCCCTTCCGGGAATCCTAGAGATTTTCGCCTATAGGTCCAGGGTTGAACCCTTGACGACTATTGCAAGTTAGGTACGAGCTAGCCCGCGCGCAATACGCTCTACTGCAAGATTGAGCTGTTAGGTAGTTGTGTTGTGTGGCGTGTATAGAGGGATAGTAGGGGACTCCCCACACACACTACGGATACACATATTTACAGTTTACATATCTATTTAGAAAATTAGATTTTAATTTAGTTTTTATTTTAGCTTGCACAAAGCTTTTGTACAAATAAGATCCCTAATATAATAAATTTTACGAAGCTTTTAAGCTCATAAATTTTACGAAGCTCATAAAATTGGTTACTAACCTGTGTTTTTTATTGCCGTGCAAAACCTTAATAAGGATTTTTTTTTTCAAACCCAGAAGGTTTGAAGGGACGATACGTTACTTTATTGATGCTTTTTATCTGACTAACATTGGTAAACTTACTGCAACACGTGTATGCATGTATGTGCATGTGTGTAAGTGAGCAGGTTGCATACACAATGTTTATCTGTATATGCGTGTGATCCCAGCCACGCCACTGGCTGTGTTTGCTGTGGGAAGTAAAGTTTGTAAACTCGCCGGCCAGAATCATCCATTGCGTCGTCGATTGACGCGTCAGCCAACTTCGGTGCCAGCGTGTTCTAGGTTCGTATCAGTCTATTGGCATGAAAGTGAGTGCGTTAAGGGTAGTATTTTAAATTATTTTGCTTTCATTTTGATCACTATTTTCAATAAATTAATTATATAACTGTTGTCAATTTTTATAAAGTTTTTTATAAATTTAATACGTATTTTTAAAAATAGTATTCAAAAACGTAAAGGGCAGTTTTTATGTTAACCCTAGCATGAACTAAGAGCATGTAATCTTGTTGTAGACATTTTTAAATTAATCTCTTGTGTGTAGACTTTGTCGTGTTTAACTTAATTTATGTATATATTTCATAAATCAATAAATAATTGGCTTTTCCAAAATCCTAAAAACCTGTGTTTTTTTCTGGTTTTGTGAAATCAAATTTTTTATTGATTTATGACATATATACCTACATAAAATTAAGTATAAGTTTTAAAGGCTACACACAAACGATTATTGAAAAGTGTATTCAACACTATTAAATGCCCTTAGTTCATGCAAAGGTTGACATAAAATTTGGCTTTTGTTTCAACCAACTATTAATTAAATAAATATTAAATTTATAAAACTATTTTTAAAAGATTAACTATACTTATAGTATGATTCTGTTTTAAATAAATGAGCAAAAACACGAATTTATTAAAGTAAAATAAATATGGGATACTATCCTTTAATAAGTCCAATAAAAATAACATAAAAATTCATTAAACGTCCGCCACTTCTCGAAACACTGGGGAGGACTCGTTGGGGAGTCGAAAACCCGGAACGCAGAGCCGTAAATACCGGGAGCCCCGGAATCTCCGCAAATGGGAAACGTGGCGGACGTTGCCGGGGACGGGGGATTTCCTCGTGGTGCCCCCGTCTCCTTTTCCATCGCTGCTTATTTGCACTAAGTCGTCCATTAGCCGTACCTTTTTGGCCCGGATGTCGACAAGAAGTTTAACCATTATGCTTGCATTCATTCGTTTATTCATTCATTCGTTTATTCTGACATTTATTAAAAAAAATATAATTTTTGCGCAGCTAAAAATAACCGGATACATTAAAAAAAAATAGTTTTCAAGATGTCGGAATTGCTTTAAAGTAGCTTAAGAGGTTATTAATATTAAAAAATTTTTGTCATCCCATTTAACTAAGAGTTATTTCATACCTACCACCCAAAACACTGGAGGCATCCGCTACCAAACCGCCGCCTCTCCCCCTCCCTAAATTTGAAAATGTGTGTCCAGACCCGTCATTTACGTTCTTAATGTCCAGGGACACGTACCTGGCCGTATCTCCGCAGCACGGGCATCAGCGCTCCTGCCGCACTGCAGCTATGCGGGCGTGAGAGGAGGGGTGGGGGGGTGGGGGAGATGTGCCCACACGGCCGAGTGCGCGCTCCGGGCAGTAAACTGTTAACCCCCAGGCCGGTCGTTCGCGCCTTCATCACCGCCTCCGCCGCGGCCGATATGCCGCAGTGAGGTCCGCCGTCTGACGATCACTAGAGGTCTGCACAACCCCCCCTCCCCTCCTTTCTCCTGTGACCTGGATCAATCCACGCTCTTGCACACAAACAAATCGGTATCTTTTGCTTATTGCCGTAGGGACCGTAAAAATTCGCGGGTTCAATGACCTTCAGTATGAACTCCATAGTTCTACGTAAACTTAAGTCAAATGTCACCCACTCATTGGCTGCTGTCTTGTGAGACGTCCCAACGTAGCAGCCTGTGGTTCGATAAAGCTTTGGTCGGGCGTTTCTCATTGGCCCAGAGTCATCCAGGTGAGTTGTGAGCTAATAGTAGAAGCAGCACTGAGGTATAACTATTTGTATTTTAGCCTATCGTAAAATGAATTCGCGAATTTTTTCCGGTCTCTACTTATTGGTAGAGGTGTGTGTGTTTTTCACGAAAAACAAAACATCGTTCATAAGACTGCATTAAAGCTTGCCCGCGGTAGCGATTGTTCCTTTGTAACTGGCGGCCGTCTGCAATAGAAGCCACTGCCCTATTTGGCCGGGCCATTCAGGAGGAGTTTGCTTCCGCGTTAGATACCCAGCCAATCACGAAGCACAGACGACGCCACAACTGTTTTACACACAGCTGGTCTGAAAATCGTTTCGTGAGAAATATTTGGCCGCACGCACTCGCTACTGTCACAATTTACCTTTCGACGCACCGGATTTAATGTAGTTGGCTCATGACTAGGGGTTTTTCGCGAAAAAAAAAGATTTCCGGATCATTTGCGTGTTAAAACTTTGTAGCGTCGCCTGAGTTTAGTGGTTGGCTTGGGTTTTATTTCAGGTGGATGTCAAATGTCGGCACACCCGTCGCAGCCATCCAGGACGGAAGCAGACGCGCACTGAATGACCCGTTGAGAATGGGGTGACGGCAGACGGCCGCCAGTCGCTAGCGCGGGCAAACATTATTGCAGATTAGACTCGCGTGAGGATGTTGTTGGTTTCTTGTCCTCCGGTACGTGTAGAAACTACGCGGTGCCTCGCCGACCACAGCACTGCCAGCGAGAAGATTCATTACGTGAAGCGACTGCGCATGTGCGTGTCTGGCGCCGCAAGACAGCAGCGTGCCACTCGCGGCCAATCTGCGGAGAGAGGGCGTCTCGCGCTCTGTCGGCTATTTTCATTTACCTGTCAAAACAATTATTTATTAGATAGCTCTCTTGCATCTTATGTGTCGTCAAGTGATAATCCACAAATGAGCAACGATGGAAAAGGAGACGGGAGCACCCCGAGAGTAAACCCACCGCTCCCGGCAACGTCCGCCACGTTTCCTACGTGCGTAGGTTCCGGGCCCTCGTGGTTTTTACGGCTCCGCGTTCCGGGTTCGACTCCGCGACGAGTCCTCCTCGGTCTTTCGAGAAGTGGCGGACGTCTTATGTATTATGTTATTTTTATTGGGCTCCTTAAAGTGGTAATATCCCCAATTTATTTCGCTTTCATAAATTCGTGTTTTGGGTAATTATTTTAAATAAATTCATAATACAACTATAGTTAATTTATGTTATTGTTTTACAAATTAAATGCGTATTTATTTAATAGTTGTTATAAACATTAAATGCCAATTTTTATGTCAACCTTAGCATGCACTACAAGCATGCAATCATTTTTATACAGTTTTAAATTAATCGTTATTGGTGTAGCCCTTGACTTTAATTTTTTTGTGTATTATTCATCAATAAAAAATAAAATTTCCCAATACCTGAAAAACTTAGATTTGTAGGATTCATCAATCTAATATCGGTATAAAGTCACGCAAATATGAACTATTATGATTATTAGCGTGACATTTTACAACTCGCAAATAAATTTTAGTAAGTACCGTGTGACAAATTTTACAACCAAAGAACAAATTCATAAGAGCTATCATAATACATTCAAATAGCCCTTGAATAGTAGTTAAATAAAAAGAACAATTAAATAATGTAACGTCAGACCTACCAACTGTAATGTAAATATGAACAGCCACACCTCGTAAAGAAAAACATGAAACATGACTAAGGTAGGTCTCAGGCTCACATATATCGTTACATTACAGTAATCCCAAAACATCCAGTTTTCACTCATTCCCAGTCAAATTTCTCTGAATTCCGGGGAGGGAGGAAGCAGTAATTGTCAGTTCTTCACCCGCACCAGAGCTGGGTGTCCCGTGTGACATTACTTGGAGAGAGCGACCCCCGGCACAGCAGGGTGGTTTTGAACGAGGAACTCTGAATGCGTACCAGCACGTAAACTCGACCGAACATTCTCGGTGACGTAAGTGCTACTGACATCGAAGGAAAACCTGAGATTCAATTAAATGTAGTCGTATTTTTTTTCTTCCTAGCCTTAGTTAATCTAAAATAGTGTGGTAAGGATCCAGTTATACCTTAGTGCTGCCTCTGCTATTTGGCTCATAACTCATTTGAAGGAATTTGGGTAAATGAGAAACAAGCTTTATCGAATCACAGGCTACAACGTTGGGGCGTCTCGCAAGACAGCAGCCAATGAGTGGGTGACATTTGCCCGAGCGTACGTAGAAATGTGGAGTTCATCCCGTGTGTCATTGAACCCGCGATTTTTTTTTCCTGTTCCTGTCAGTACACCGTGTCATGCTGGGAATTAACCTACGGGAAAGGTCACGTGCATGTTTTGCCACTGGGGCTTTGGCCAGTCATGGCATCGATTAATGCCATGGCTGACGCTTAAGGGGCATGCACACTTCGCGAGCAGATTCCGAGACTTTCTGAAAGTTAAAAGACTGTTTTATCGTCTGTGTTTCGTGATTAGTTGAGTTTCTTTCAGATAAATGACGATTGTTACAACACCAATCACAGTAAATCAGTGCGGAAGCAAACGCGTCCTGAGTAGCTCGGTCAAATAAGGCAACGACTTCTCTCGCAGACAGCCGCCAATCACAAGGAATAAACCGCTGGTGCTTTTATGCCTTGTTGCAGTCTAATATGTGTTCAGATATTTTTCGTGAAAAATGTCTGCCCCTACTGACGCCCCTTTGGTGGCCGCAGCCAAAGCTAGCCTCTGTGGCCGAAGATAAAACTGCATATGCACAAGGAAAACCTTGGGCCGACCCATGCGGGAATCAATTATCATGCATTAAAACCAGCGAGGCCACTACTGGTAAAGGGGGGAAAAGTCCAGGCGAGAAGAGTCGGGTGGGTCAGAAATAGTAATTCATCCGAACACTTCCGAACATTCGTTGGAAGTTCGCTGTTCGCTCGTGCTACTTTTTTGTAGGAATAAAAACCATTAGGGTGAGTTATGTAAACTTTCGATTATTTGAAAGTCGATGACCTCACCTAACCAACTTTTCATTTTAGTTACGATCATCTAGACGTGCGAAAATCTGCCCTCCGGAAAAGAAAAAAAGAATTTTTGCGTAAATATTATCCTTGTTACACACATAACCTGGCCTACTTTTTTACTTTTACAATACAAAACAGAAAAGAAAACACCTGAAGTTGCACTAACGTGAATTATTTGGATGTTTGACTCCACGTCAGTGAATCTTGGGTTTTTCGATATTGATTATAGTAGCACTGATTACGTGACGGGCTACGCTGTCGAGTTCTGGATGGCTGCACTCGCTAACCACGTGACGAATTATGTCTGGACTGGTGGACTGGTCAAGTGAGAACTGGTTTTGGAGAAGAGACCCTCGAGATGGCTGCAACAGGGCTGGCAAAAGTTCTTCATTATTTGCCCAGTCCAAGGACGTAACTAAAATAGTTTCCACCCAGGGCTAAAACACATCTTAGCGACACCCCCCCCCCCCCCTTTTTTTTTTCCGAGCCAACCAAATCAAAACCTTTCCTGGCAAAGCCTCATATCGCCACACCTTATTAATTTCACTATTCCAATTTTTTTTATTCAACTTAGATGGTAAATAGAAATCTTTTTTGCAGTCATTTCATATTTAATACATCGCAAGTTGGATAACACGCGAAAATTAACAGGGTTTGAATATTTGACGATATACGTGTTTCTTTTAATAAAAATAATTCAGTTCATCTGCCTTCCAAGCTTTGGGCTCTGTCTTCTGAGATTTGGATTCTAATGCACGAAAATTACTTTCTGAGCCAGGGAAAATTCCCCACGCAAATATGTGAACAATGTCTTCTGAAAGACATAAATACTGTTTAATTTCATTTTTGCACAGCTTAAGTCAGTTTGTTTTTAAAATATTGCATGTTATTCCTTTTTTAAAAAATCATTTAGAGTTTGTTTCAACCTATGTTCTATCAGAGTATGTTTTTATAATGTTGGCTGATGTGAAACAATGAATCACGTTGTATAAGTGATGGTTAGACAAAAATTTCCGTCTTTCATCGCTATTCATGTGCTGCGTACGAAGTAAGTAAACTTATTTCCATACTGTGGACTTCAAACTGTGCTGGCACAACTTGCGCAGGTGACAGGAAACCACAGTGGGCTCGTTTCCGCTGTGCGTGCCGGCGACTTCCGCCTGTTGCTCGGAGCATACGTAACAAGTGGGCAAGACACCGCTGTCGCCCCACGAAATATGAAGCATGGCTTCGTGTAGCATAGCATTAGCATTGATTAGCATAGAAATCCGTTGTAAAGTCAACATAGACTTTATTTAAACAATATAGAATCTAGTTACCAATGTGTAGAGACCTGCAAAATTCACGGATTCAATGACCTCCAGGATAGACTCTACTACACTCTACACACTCGGGAAAATGCCACCTGTTCATTGGCTGCTGACTTGTGAGTCGTCTCGACCGAGTGTCTGTGATTCGACACTTCTTTGAGCGAAGGTCTCTAATTGGCCCTCATTACTCCAGATTAACAGTGAACCAAATGCAGAAGCAGCGCTAAGGTATAATCTTTTGAATTGTAGCATATCACGAAATGAATCCGCGAATTTTGCAGGTCTCTACCAATGTGGTATTTTCTCATGTCCCCGTTGGTTAGTATAGCTGAGGAAATGAACATGTAGATTTTATTGTATTTATATGATGCTATGTTCGTTATACACTTCTGTGCAGAATTATAAACCTCTTCATTTTTTATATAATTATTAGGCCAGATCGTTAATATGGTATAAAAGCTATAAAATACACATAAATGAAAATTATGACGTCAATTATCTGTGAAGCATTTTTAAAATTAGGTTCGTAATTTCATGCTGACACCAAAATATCCAATAGTTTGACATGTTAAATTTTAACATAAAATTATTGTTTTCATTTTGACCTCCAGCAGGTTGGTGTTTCATGAAATTTGGGTTAGAGCTTTTCTTACGCGGGGTCGCCTCACTGAGTCGGAATTCGACCGACATTCTTCGTTTGCAGGTTCACCACGACAAAATAAGTTGAAAATATATCTATACGACTTATGGATACATCTTTTAAGTTGGAGGTTAACAATATTTTTATTGTAAATAATAAAGTTTTTACGATAGAAATAAAGTGTCTGAATATGGTTTAATTTAATGAGTTCTACGACCACCGCTTATTTTGTCGCTGTAGAAAAATTATGTCATTGAAATAATTGTATGTAGTACTTATATTTTCCACGTACTCTTTCAGTGAAATCAAATAAGTTCACAGGGATTGTAGAGCTTAATTTAATTAAACATAATCCAGGCACTCAGTGTTTATTCTTAAAATTTCTGTATTATTTACAATACAAATGTTGTTTAGCCCCAACTTCAAATACGTATACCAGCGCTTTAGACCGTAAATCGTTCAGATGTTTTCAACTTGTTTTGTCGTGATGAAGTTGCAGCTGATGTTTGTCGGTCAAATTCAGACTCTTTCCGTATTATGCGTAATTTATAACTTAGCTAAAACTATTTTGTTCCTAAATATATCACATCATGTTAGAATAGTTCACTTGAGCTTTAAAAACAAAAGTATTTCATAAACGTCCCGACTCAACTTATATACCATAAATAGAACATTGATGGTTACGTGAATATTTTTAGTACCTAAACCTATAATCCAGCCATAATAGAATACTCTCAAGTACACTTGTAATAGTTATAAATATATGCTTTTTTTTACATCGCTCACACTCAGTGTGTAAGATTACCAGGGTGACTGACTAGCTCACTTAACCCGTCATGTTCTGCGCAGGAGTGCGAACAGATGGACTCCACTAAACCGTCGCTGTGGCTGTCTTACCGCTTTGCCTTTACTCTGTGCCTGACATCGTGTTTTTCCCGCATTCATTTTCTGCTAAGCTGTAATTTGTAGCAATCACTTTTTCATGACATTGTGCTAATATTTAAGAAGTAGGTATATTATCGTCTAATCGAGTGTGAGATTATTTGAGGAGATAAAAAATCATATTTGGAGATAATTGGGGAAGTGATCGGTGATTGTACGTGCCGAAGGGACCGTCGCAGATTTGTGGAAATCACGAGCCAACAGAAATCAGGATGGCTGAACAGATATTCTAGCCGCGAATACAAACCCATTATTTTATCTACCGCTGTGCCACTTCGTTCGGTCGCAAAAAAAGAAGAAGAAAAAAGTTTATAATGTTTAAGGGAGCAATCCGTAGGGGTCTGTGGGGAAATTCTAGGTTGGGAAGGGGGGGGGGTGAGTTTAATGCTCGTGGGTTTTAACCGGCTCAAGTTATAGGTATCCGTTTAGTGTGTTCGTACGTTGTTCTCTACCCATATGTTTGCCTGCATGCATGCAGTAAGCAGAAAACATTAAAATATACAGAAAGTTTTTCATAAAACATGGTTTTGACGTTTACATTTATCAACCCCAGTTCACGGTCACGATTTCGCGAGCCCAAGCTGGCCACCTCAGTGAGGGGCTTGTTAATTCCAATTTGGGGGGGGGGGGTGTTGGGGGGGGGTGACCGGGGCTTCCTGGCCCTCTCGGGATCTACGCCCATGATCACGCACGTGATTGTCCATGCAGCTTTAAAGTACTTGCTGAATGTAATCGAAAATACTTTTACTTCTGTTATGAAGGAAAGAAGTTATGTGTTAAATTTTTAATTCGTTTTATTTAGCGTTTTTTGGTCGTAATGGAGTTTCGCGAGAGCGTCTCGCTCGAGTCCACGGGGCGATGTTCGGTCGGCGGCGGGTGACCTCGTCAAACACTCCGCTCTTCGAGTTGATATACTGTTGTTAGTTGTGGGACTAGCTGTTTTATTTTATTTAGTTTTGAAATACGAGCAAATCACACCAGTTAGTTGCTGGGTGACGCTTTGATAAGTAGCTATAGTATACTTGCAATGATGTGCAATGGAGTACGTCCATAATTCATTATGTTAAAGGTTTAATATGAAGAAAAATGTTCAAAAACTAATAAAGATTCGAATGTAACGCAAAGCCTTTTTTTGCCTTACGAAATGTTTAAAGACGCGAAATGTAACAGCCGAGAATGTCGAGGCTTGGATAGTATACAGCTGTAGCTCGTTTATACGTTCAGCTTTAAAGCTCAGTGGTTTTCTACGCCCTTTTTGCTTGCCGTTGTGCCCCCGTCCTTTTTTTTCTTTATTGTTTATACAACGCCAGAAAGAAGCTCGATTTTAACAGAGTTCAAATTTTGGCGGCTGTCTTTTTTTATGGGGTAGGGCGGTTAAAAAATAAGGAGGGGCTGCCGTGCTGTTATTCACAACACACAAGCCCCTGTGAGACTTGCTGATACGGCACGGCCGCGGGTAAACGCCGCGAGCTGCGAGCTGCCATTATCATGTTAATTCCAGCTTCGACAGCCGAGACTGCGGGCAGGCACACAATGGCTCTAACGCACTTCTTATAAATGTGCTCAGTGGATTCTCTTGGAATGATTTCGTGCTTGCATTTAGGCTGTGATTGAAGGAGAAAAAAAAAACTTGTTGGAGAGGCCGTCTGAGTTTGTCTGTCGAAACACTCGCTGTTTTTTTCCTTTTTTAAGTTTATTGATGACAATTTTGCGTAACCTTCGTTTGCAGTTCGAAGCTTACATATTATATATTAGAAAAATAATAATGTCCAAAATAAACAGTATAATATTAATTTAACCATATAATTCTTTAATATTATTTTTAATGTTTACTACACACGAATACAGCAACCTACTTTGTGTTACCTCTGTTATGACAATTGCACATTTTACTTTATCGTAAAATCAATTAAATTTCGTTGTTAAATGTTCAGTCATTAAGGATGATAACACACAACTACACATGCCACCACGAATAATGAGGAAGAAATCGGCCATATGATCTATCGTATCATCTACTTGGAGTGATGTAGTGAAACAATATCGGATACGACCCCACCGGAATTCGAACCCAGGTTGTTGGGAATGCAAGCCACTTATAAGCTTCCACGCATGTTGTTTTTTTTCTAAATAAGGCTAAACTCTTCAAAAATTAGTAACAAAACAGATCTTCATAAAATTTATTGGACGCAATAAGGCCATCATAGCCTACCTCTTTCTTCCCGTGCAACCCCCAAACATATGTTAGTTTCCCTTAGAAAAAATAACCACAGTTTTATAATCGCGATAAAATGTGTTGTCAATACAGACCCTAACAAAGTTATCTGGTGACAGAAAAATAATTTTGTATCATTGACGTTAGATGTCGTTTAGTATTGGCAACATGGTGGCAGTCTTCTTCTGAGGGCGTTGGAAGTTACGTTGCCTTTAAACACTCTCGCCTGGTGTGTGTTTTCTGATCCTCGGTAGGAGACTGTTACTCTGAATATTGCGACTGCAACGTCAACGGAAACGGCTGTGAACCCTTCGCCTTTGACGCGGATAGAACCCATAAGCCAAGCAACTTTTAGACAAAATACTGTATAAGAAATCAAATTTATGTATCTAGGGCCCTCAAAAAGTGTTGAATATAGAATCAATTAAGCTTGATGGAGAAATCATTTAATTATTTCTGCAGCACTTGATAACTGTTGTAAACTAAGTACATTCCGGTGGTGATTTTTATGTTGGTTAGTGCTTCCTTGTAAACTTGTTTCAGATTCTGTTGTCCTTTCTCTCCTCTGTGTTCTCAGAGTGTATATTTGCGATTAAGACATGGTCTCACAAGCTAGGTTGATTTTTTGATTTTTTTGACGTGACAACGTCTAATAAATCGATGAACGCCGGCTGCACGCACGAGAAAATTTCCCGTTACGCACATTGTCCCGTTACGCTGTGTCCCGTTACGCTCATCTATCTCTCTTCCACTTTCCTATTTTCCTATCATCGTCCTATCCTTAACAGAATAACACAGATTGGAAGAAGTTAAATAGCAAACATGTATAAAAGTTATAGTTAAAATAATATCTTCGTTAAAGTAATAAACATATTTGAATTAATGAGTGCAAATAAAAGTAAATTTATCAATTAAATTGTAGATTTCATTTCACTCCTTTGTATCCATTCAAAATAGTGATAATTCAATAAAAATGATTAAATTTTATTCATAAAAGTATGCAATCATTTCATCAATGTTTTGTTATCACGTCACTTTTAAACTATCGTCCGTAAACCGACTTTACAGACAACCAATTTTTTTTCCGTCATTTTTTTTTAAGGGCTCTTTCAAAAATGTTTAATGCGATACCACCCTGGCATTTGTTTTCCTGCAACAAATATTTTCAAAAGATATTCACTTAGTGTAAGAACATGGGTGTAAAAAGGCGCGCAGTCTAGGTAATTATAATCATTTGACGGTAAAAACTAACAAATCGCCATGGAGAGCAAGACCGAGCAGAGACGCTCTGAATGGCTGACGACACTGGCTGCCGGCAATGACCTGGGGCAACAAGCCATTGGCAGTCCGTCTGCGCGCGCTGGACGCCGTATTGACGAGCCAGCCAGCCGGCGTGGCGGCCTCGGTGGCCGTGCGCGCTAGGGCAGCCTGGGAGCTGTGCCACTTGGCAGTTCTGCGTTCGCGAGACTCCAGTTGCGTCACGTGTTGGTCGTCACAGAGCTCACAACGAGTTCATTACTAAATGTTAATTTATGATTGTGAAATTACCACACGTTGACCGCCTAAATGATATTTTTTTTTCTAGCGCTGTTTCGAATCAAAATAACAAACCCTTAACTTTTTAAAGACAATATAAACAGTGACATATGTATTTTTGCATTGTGTCTTATTTTTATGACGAATATAACAGTTTATTTAGCCTATCCTACAACTAATAAAAGCACTATTTTATGTATTTAGCACTCATACGAGGTTAAAATAACTTGGCGATGTGTAGTTATTTGTATTTATTATTTTGTAATCTTGTAAGTTGACCAGAAATGTAAATTACGAGATAAAAACACAAATTTTATTGAAAAAAATTGGTCACGTGAACATATTGTACAAAAATTGTCAATTGGACAGCTCAGTGAGTCTCTTCGGTGCTATCATTACAATCCTGGAGTTACTGAGTCTGTCACGCATTCTCTACATTAACTTGGGCCTTACTTAGGCTCAGCACTTTCTCTGTCTTCGTAACACGCTCTTATGAATGTGTTTGTTCCTAAATTTGGACTAGACGACAACGGATTTGAATGAAATATAGCGTAATGATATGTTACACGAACCAACATATGCGGTAATCAAAATAAGTATTTTGTTTCTTTAAAAAAACTTCTGTTTAGCCTTGTACACTCTGCGGATTTTTTTGGATGAAAATGCTGTTCATGCTTTTGCTTATAAAAGAGTCAGTAACAATGATGTTTGCAAACAAAGTTGAAGCCTAATAATTGCATGCCTAAAAAGAGATTACAAAGTGTTGTGGGATTCCATGTACAGAAATGAAAAGAGGGGTTTCAAAAATTAAGGTATTTTTTTTGTAGGGCAAACCTAATTTGGTTGGAATTTTACGTGGATATTATATTTTACTTGTAAGAAGTATACATAGGATACTTTTATTCTGTTTCTGTGAGATTCACTTACAAAACCTATCGAAAGGAAATTTCTTTAATACTTTCCAATGAGGTTTCAGACTTTGTCACAGTACCTCTACTACTCTAATTAATGTTATAGATAGCATACGTCGTGCTATAGATAGGTGGGAACTAACGATTTTAACGCTGCTTGACCTTAGTAAAACTTTCGATTCGGTAGACTACGCCCTTATACTAAGAAACATTTCAATTCTCTACCATTTCTCTCATAGTGTTTGTATTTGGTTCGAATTATATCTAAGTAGTTGTTACTAACGTGTCGTCCTTGATACCGAAGTGTCTACGTGGCTCCCAATAACAGCGAGGGCCCCTTAGGGTTCGATAATTGGTCCAATTTTATTTGCTCTATTCATTAATGATTTGCCTAAATGCCTCAAAAAATTGCAAAGCACGTGTATGATGAAGATACAGATGGATCTTCATGCCAAGCAATTGATATAATCAGTCAATTAGTTATACTAATGATAATCTCGCTTCCATTTCGTGATGGGCGAATGTAAATAACCTCATGTTGGATATAGAAATAACACGGGCTATAATAATTGGTTCTGCTTATGATATGAAAAAAATTTCTTAAAAACGCAATAAATTATCTCTTGAAGGAGTTGATGTTCAGTTCTCAAACTTCGTGGGAAACTTGGAAGTTCTGCTAAACTCTACAACTTGGAAGGAGGAAGTAATGCAAATTAGCAAGAAAGTTCAGTTTTCCGTGCATTGCTTATGATACTTTTTTTTTTCTATTTCCCAGTATTAAAACCATCCTTGTCCATGCTTTCCTGATATGACAAACTGACAAAGCAGCTTCAGAAGCTCAAAAAATGATGTGCAAGATTTATTTTCGACCTTAAATCACGAGACAATCTAACTCAATACAGTCAGCAGTTGAAGTGTTTCAAACTCACACAAAGATGTATATGCACACACTGGTTCTTACTTATAATGCACTGCAGTCGGGATCCCCTCGCTATCTGTAGGCCAATTTTAATTACCTGTATAGCTACCTTTAGCCACGATCCACAAGCAGCTCTATGCTAGCAATCATCTGGAATGAACTGGACCAGATGACAAGGCAGTCTACCTAGCTACCTTTAAGCACAGTCAGAAAGAGCAATTCCGGAACACCTACTTGCATGATCACTCCGTGGCTTACCTACTGTAAGAATAGTCATGTGAATGACTTTTAACCTTTAATTACTTTCCAGCAGGTTTATGCCAATTTAGAGTTACATATGAATAACTTTTCTGTTTACCTTTGTATATTTAGTTATCATTCAAATTTTTTGTCTATCTTAGATAATAAATTTATTAATTTTTATGCTCTATTATTTTATTTCTTTACATGCAATGTTAATATATAGATAAATGTAAATGTTAATGTGGTTAAGTGTAAGAAAAGGCGTATCGCCGTAACTTCACCGCCAATAAAAACGATAAAAATTAATAATAAGTATTTTTCTATAATCTTAACAAAATTCAATGCTGTAACTATGCTCGTGTATGAAATTATTTGATCAGGAAAACATTGACTTCATCTGCTATTTATTATTATTTTTTTTAAATGTATGTTTTCTAAGTAATTAAAAATCATGTGCGAATGTGGGTGTTTTCTTCTTCTTTACATAGATATTTATCTTCGCTATAATAATGAATACAAAAGATAGTTAGAAGAAAACTAGTTTTGATTTGTGCTAAGAATAACTTCACTACTATGTCTACAGTAGTGTACAGGGGGTTACGGGGAATAAACTATATAGTTTTTCCTCACTCAGGAGGGTCTATGGGACCACCTAGACATGGCAGAGCTCCACCCCCCTCCCCCTGACGCAAAATAGCAGTCTTGGGGTCGGCTTTGTGTCGCGGGCAGGTCGCTAGTTGATATTCTGCTAGGGGAGCCAGACGGAGGCCTGCTGCGACTCGTTTACAACTCAAAGGCGGCGGCCACTCCGCGCAGGCTCAGTTATTGCCTTCAGGTCCACCAACCTGCCAGACATCCTCTGTGTGTACCCTCCTTACGCATCCACGACCCTCGTCTGATCGCCCCCCCCCCCCCCCCCCCTCCCCGCTCTGTCCCTCCTTCCGGACAGAGTCAACGACTCCATTACATCAGACGACATGGGACTAGCGGCGCTGCGCGCTACCGAAGCGCTTTTGTCTCCCGGCCATTACCAACGCCTCCCGAAGACATTTTCTCTTCCAGGCGTCATTCCACGTGGAGCTTTTTTCACCTACGCTACAATGCAGGTCACAAATTTGTGTTCTATTAAATATTCAAAGTTTTGAAGAAAAAATGTTATGACAATTAGTTTGTTTGGATAAATATTTTACTCATTGTTTCTTAAACCTTTCGAACCAACATGAGTAGTATGTAAATGGGGCTCCTGGGACAGGCGCCAGGCGCTGGAGCCGTGTGTCGGTCCGCCATCTTGGATTATGAAGTCACGGCGGCCATTTTGAATTACCTTGACCTTTGACCTTCAAAATTTGCCAAAATTTACTCAAAATTCGCCATAATTTCCAGTTTTTTTGAAAATAAATTCCGCCAAAAATTCTCAAAAAATTCGGCAATTCGAAAATTAGGATTTAGAAAAACCTCAAAAGTCATTTTGACTTAGAAAGAACACGTATTCCATATTGAGGCTTAAGCATCCATGTCTACAGCCTCTGATAAGCCTCTGACGTCATCATGGATTATGACGTCACTGTTGCAATTTCCGTTACGGCCGCCATCTTGAAAATCTATATTGATTATCCGATTTTAATGAAAATAATTGTAAAATTTATAAAAAAATTCAATTAATAAAATTTTGATAAAAAATATTTAAAAAACATATACTTATGCCATGGAGCTCGGAGTCCTCGGTTCGAACACAGCGAGGGCAAAAATAAAATAAAAAATGACGTTATGTCCTTTCTCCATGTTAATTCTCAAGTTTCTTAATCACGCCAAAGAAGTATAACTTCTAACGCATGCACATAAGTACACGGAAACATAACCTTATTTATATAAATACACTTTTAAAATTTTATAAACATTATTTTTATCACTAATATTCACAATAAAAATGTTTTAAATATATGGGACATAATTCAATACCAATCACTAAAGTGATATTTGAAAGCACATACGAGTATATAAGTTTTATTTGTATGTAGCAATTTTTTTGTGTAGATTTTTTAATCCTGTAAAAATTTCGTTGCATTGTGCGCGTGCTTCGTACAAATTCTCTCACTCGTAATTTTTTTTTCAAAACGCTCCTAAAGAAGCAAACTTCAAATATCCACGTGGCGTGTGAGAGTGAGACTTAGGGGCGCCGTCTGGTCGGTGTGTATATGTGTTAGTGTATAGTGTTAGCGCAAGGCTCCGAACTGGCGCGTAGTCTTATAGTCGTCACAGGAAAACTGTGAAATTTGATCGGTGAGCGTAACATTAAATGGTGGAGAAATGAATATAAAGGTGTAATGCAAGCAGGGCCGGTGCAAGGTAAATTGGCGCCCTAGGCGAAAAACCTTAATGCCCCCCCCCCCCCCCCCCCCCACCCGGCCGGACACCACAAAAAAATTTTCCTTGCCTCAAAATACGTCACGTAAGCCTAAGATTTTGTCAACAATCAAATGTAAGCAGGCTTGTGTTTTTTTTTTTTACTTTTTTACTTATTACAAATCATAAACAGGTCACCGTGGACTTTAAAATGATTACTTATATCAATATAAACATTCAAAACTGTTACAAAAGTCCATTTTCATCTAGTTGCAATCTAATATATAAAATTCTCGTGTCACAGTTTTCGTTGCCATACTCCTCCGATGAAATTTTTTGTGCTTATCCGGTATCTATGAGAATCGGCCAACATCTATTTTTCATCCCCCTAAATGTTAGGGGTAGTCCACCCCTAAATTTTTTTTATTTCCAGTTTTTGGTAGGAAATCACCATGGCAACGGCTGTTGCTTTGTTGATACTTCATTCGTCTCTATGGCAACGGCTATTTCATTGTTAGTGCAGTCCTCATCACCGTTGAAATTTTGCAAGTACTTTAAATATCAAAAATTGCCCTTTTTTTTCAAGTAATGTTCCTTATGTTACGCAGGATGACATTTTCCGAAAATTAGATCCCATAGCATAGGTGGTTAAAACCAGGCAACAGTGGGTACTTTGTCTGCATGAGAACAGTATTTTGCATTGTTCATGCCTTCTGCGTCTCCATGGCAACAGGCATCGCGCGGCAGTGGCGTACCCACAACGAGGGGCATGTATTATGAGCGGCGCAAGAGTGATCTGCCTGTAGACTGCCGTAGCGAAGTACGGGTACATCAGTTTTATGTTGCGTGCACGAGTCGGGAAACCATCGGTACATTATACAGCATTGTAATAAATTTTCACGGAATTTTTTATTATTTACCATTACTGTAAATGGGAGATGTGGCATAGTTCTTTTTCCATTAGTATAGCCGTGCGAAGCCGGGTCGGGCAGCTAGTAATCTATAAACACATTATATCAGCTGTTATGTGTCGTGCTGCGCCGCCCCCAGCTACTTGGCGCTCTAGGCGGTTGCCTAGTTCGCCTATATGGACGCGCCGGCCCTGAATGCAAGTCCCTTAAGTGCTTCAAGAATCTGTACCTGTTGTTTTTACGCCTAAACATTACCCCGAAAAACACGCTTTTTTTAGCCGTTTTCACTCTTCGAAAACCCTAGTTCAAAAACTTAATCCGAATTAAAAAGTATTTTTTCGTCCCTCAGTGAATTATCAAAATGCTTTTCATAAACATATCCCACTCGGATATCTTGAGTAGTTTTCAAATCGCGTTCTTTTTCCTGAAGCTCTGCGCACCCACGTGTGTGTGCCCGGGCAGACGGCGGCCTCGACTGACTGACGTGGACGATGCGAATATTTCGACGGCTTGCAATGCTTGGAAACACCGTGTTTATTTTTTGCTAAGCTTCTTTCTTTGCTGGCTTAAGACCATTCAGAGATGCTTATGCTACGCTTGAAATGACGGCTGCGAAGGTACGTGCCCCCGGGACGGGAACACTCGATGACGTCGACGGGAGCCCGGGGCTCTCGGCCGCCCGGCGCCGTCCTGCGAGGTCCAGTGCGGACCGTTACCAGACCCGCTACCCCGCGACGCCCCCCGGTCATCCTGCCCGCAGTAGTCGGAGAACGGGAAGAGGCGCGAGATCTGCAACTATACAGAATTAACTGCGTATCCACGAGGTCTGAAGAAACAAAACATTGTTTTCGTTATTTCTGCATTAATGAAATAGGTTTTTCCGATATAATACTGATTATTTCTTTTTTCGGAAATTGGCGCGTAATTTTATATTTGAATTATTGGTATTTCATTCCAGCATAATTTTTTTTGAACCATGGAAAAGATAATCGAATATCAAACAATTTTATTTTAGTTTAGTTTTATCATGCTTATTATGTGCGCAGTTAATGCTGGGAAGCTATTCAGGGAACGGTTTACAAATCAGTTTAACTATTGGAGATACAGGTTAAGAATCCGAACCCAGTATTACTGCTTACGCTATCCTTTAGTGATACAGTTGTTTTCATGTACAAACTCACAAATATCTGTAATTTTATATGAATATATCGGTTCTATTTAAAAAAAAAATACAGTGTATTTTTAAAAGCCTATTGTATTCAGTTTTACACATTTTAAGTTTGGGTTTCGATTCTATACTGCACATAAAGAACACTTTAGTAATACCTATAATTGTTATTATAGTTATTATTGCTGTTATCGTTTACACGAGGTGGATACCGTGAGGTCCAAGTAGTGTCTGTCACACGGTTGCCAGCAAACGAGTTTATTATGTGTAGATACCCGGAAACTTCGCGTATCCATTTAGTCGCAAGCTAGAATGCAAACCTTCACACTCTCGCACTGTGTTCATGATCGGCACGCAGTTGTTTGGACACGCCCGTCTACGACCGTGAGCCGCCAATGATGCCCAGCTAGGAGAGAAGTAAGCGAATCAGGTAGTGCCAAATAACAAGGATAAAAATGTTCTCGCTAAGAAATCAACCAATGGGAAAGTAAACATGGGTCGAGCACACCTATAACTTTGAATTCTATCTTGAAGCCAGAAGAATCCGCGAAATTTCCGGGTCTTTACTTATATAAAATCCAGCTGTTTATAATAGAGATTATTTTCAGGCCCACGTATTCTCCGCAAAAAAAATCAGAGCGCTTTTTGTACTGCAATAAGGTATGCCCGCGCCAGCAGTTTCCTCCTTGTTATTGGCGGCCGTTTGCAAGAGAAGTAAAATGCCTTATTGACCAGGCTATTCAGAACGCCATCCACACTGAATGGCTGTAGTTCGTGTACCAACAGTTATAATGTGCATGAGAGAAACTCAACCAATCATGAAATACAGACGATGCAATGTTTTAGCTCAGCTAACCTCGAAATCTGTTTGCGGAAAGTTATTATTAAATCCACAGCTCAGTCCATTGGATTATTACATACTATGTAGGACTACATACTCACTTTTTCTTAAAACATTTTAAATTAAATAACGTTTATTAGAAAATGAATTTCCACGAATTCGCATAGGAAATAAAAAATAATACTTTATATTAGTACAACTATAGTACAGCGTGATAAATGATGATTCATCGCGTGGAAATGTGACTGTTAGTTTTCAATACTCTTTGTCAATATTTGCAACCAATCTTTTCTTAATGGCTCTTATCGGCTATAATTAACTACGTCATATAACACATTTTTTTCTTATAGCCACAACAATAAGAAGAGGTTACAATGTATTGCAGACTATTATGACGCTAAAAATGTTCGCGATAAATCATTATCTTTAATCATCGTTCCTTATATTGTCTTCCAACAAAATCACGCGCAGCAGAACCCCTAAAAGCCACACATTTGCAGATGAAAATCGATAGAGGCCAAATGAAGATTGAGCGTTCTTCCATCGACGTGTCCAGCGGCCTGGCCTGACTACGAAAACAACCTCGGCACTATTTCCAAAATACCCCTATCGACAGTGCCTGCTGTTGGCTGCTCGCCGGCTCTCAGTGCGTGGGCTCTGGGCTCAAGACCCAAGTGAGGCGTGGGTGGAGGTTTGTATTTGTCTGAACAAGTCGAACTCTTGTCACACAGTCGGCGAAATGGAATATATATATATATATATATATATATATATATATATATATATATATATACATATACACACACACACACACACACACACGCTACGCGTAATGCTAGAAGAAAAAGTAAATATAGGAATACCCAGGTTAACTTAGCATCATACAAGTGTTGTTGGGTAAAGTCCGAATAATCACTAAAATATTTTTAAATTCGGCGTTTACCCGTGTACACCTAGGTCTACCCAACGTTGACTGGGTAATGTTAGAAAATCCAAATTATTCATAGTACTTAGCTCATTAATACCTTAACTAACCTAACCTAACCTAACGTTCTCAAAAAATGACGTAACACCTAATATTACCCAGCCAGCGTTGGGTAGACCTATGTGTACCCATGAAGAGGACCCGCGTTCGATTCCAAGCTGGGTCAAACCCATATTTTCTCAGCTGGTTCAAAACCCAAATTTTCTCAGCTTGTTTGTTTTCTCGGGGTCCTTCCGTTTCCCCCGCACCGCCATACTTCATCTTCATCACGCCTCATTGTCTTTAATGATGTAGACTAGACCGAAGACCTTAATTCGTTTATCATCATGGACAGAAAAAATGCGGAAATAATTTTGTTTCGGGCTACACTTATAAAATACATTAAGCTTTTACATTGGTATACGCTTGATTTTGTTACTCAATCACTTATTTTCTATTGCATTATTATTTTTTTTAGAATTCCGGAATATTGGTACCAAGCGACTGTATTAAAACATACGCCATATTTTGTTCTAAAATAGCACGGTTCACCAAGAATAGCCATTAAAACTCCTTTAAAAATATCACTTTGCGACACGGGTCGCATAGCGATAGCAATAGGGATTAGTCTACTGCCTACGTTTAAGTCTCAGTAAAAATTTTGTTTGTATTATAATAATAAATAATTTTAATTTTTATTTCTATCACTATATGGTAATGATACTGCGAGCATCAGTTATTTTCATAGCAATGTATATAAATACGGAGACGAGTGCATCAGAACTTTTTGCAATGAAACGGAAATCGTACCCATCAATGAAACTTTAATAAACTAATCTTAGTGACTAATTTAGCTAACTTTAAATAAATATTTGAGGTACACATGATAATATTTTTAGTTGCTCAAAAATGCCGCAAGACATTTGCATCACTTAAGACCTGACTCGATAAATGATGTTGGGAAACTTTAACAATAAAACGTAATAAGTATTCATCGAGACCAGTATTGTACAGTTAGCCTGCACTAGAAACTGGTTAAAAAATTCATTAGTTCTATAACACGGTGGCAATTCAACTTCGTACTGTTCCTGATACAATCAGAATCACCATTATTTAATAGTTATTTCAGAAAGTAATAAGTTAAAATAAATATCAGAAGAGTTTAAGAAAAATCAAATTGTTAATATATTTCAAATCAGATTCTGCTTTTATCATTATCAAAGTAATGGCCAAAACACATATATTTGAAAAATTATAGTAATCTCACAGAGAAATATATGAAAATAAATATTCTTAAGTGGTCTCAATATAATTTAATAACAAATTTATTAAAATTACTTTGAGTAGTCCTCTTTTGAAAGTCTTAGAAAGACTCCACAGATTAACAATGTGCACAAATCTTAGATCTATTTTAATAGAGATATATGCAAATATTTATAGGCCTGCCTAGAGAAACATTTATAAATGGCGAAATAGGTTTTTAAATTTAAAATACTTTCGGGCGTGATTCAGCACTCTATCTCAGTATCGCTTTTAAACAAGAAACCACTCCGTGAAGTGGGAAGAGAAAAACATTACTAATAAGTAATAGAAGTACAAACTGTTTTTTTTTTCAAGCTTGTTTTTCTAAGTTTTAAACATTTAAATCAGCGAGAGGTGAAGAGGGCAAGTGGCCCTTGCTGAGCGAACCCAATCTATCGGGAGGCCATACCTGCGAGTGAAGGCCTGGCGAGCCAGTCGGGTGCTACGAGCGATAGTTGGAGACTGTACTGTGGTACGGTGTGGGTGAGTGTGTGAAGGAAGTGCAGTAATGAAATTTATAATTTAGGCATTAGTAATAAATAACACTGTACTAATTAATTGGGCTCTCCCTTACGAACACAGTAGTTCTCCCAACATAAATCGTAACAGTATTATTATTTTATGATATGATCTTGAAACACATTTACCGTGATTTAATGTTTTCTTTTATAATAACTCAGTGTGTTTTATACCTATTATGTTATAGTTTCACTTAAGAAACCCATAAGTCAGTTCGTCTTCTTTAATATTTTCTAAATTTTCCAACGTATATATTTTTTTGTCTCCTAAGGAATAGAGGAACACTGACAAATTAAACAATTTACATTATGATTGAAACATCCCTTGGACAAAACGAAATGGACTTTAAATCAAAATTTTAGAAACATTGAAAATTGTAGTGATTATAAATTGTTGCAGGGTAATATATAGAGTGTGTGTATATATATATATTGGTTAGCTTTATATCAGCAAATTGGCTATCGCAAAAAATTTGTTTCGCACTATTTAAATGAGTTCTTTACTAACTCAATCTTGGCTCCAAGCTGATGTGTAATAGTGACCTCCTCAGTCACGTAGATCGCCAGTAGTGCAATTTCTGTTTTAGGCCTCAATATTAAAGTTTAATTACCAACGTAGCCTAACGCAATTCCTCTAAGGCTGCTGCAGCCTAGTACTCATCTTATGCAGACCGGGGGAGTAAGGTGTGAGCCCTCAGGCTCGTAACTCACTTGCGTGTTTATCAAATCAGCACATCCCTCTCACCTAATCATTGGCTCGGGGGTAGGGGCGTCCGTTTAAAATGTTAGGGTGTCAGCCCCGGGCATGACCCTCCGTAGTTGCGTCCGGGGGGGGGGAGGGGGCTGTAGTAATTACGTTTAATGTGTGATGGGATTGCTGTGTTGCATACTTCGCCCATCCGGGACCAGCAACAGAGGTGAACACGCCAGTGATGCCAACAGCCAAACGCCAACTATGTGGTTCGCATTACGAGTGTATTGTGCCATTCTCATTTAGATTTCCTCCGTGGTTTAAAGGTCAGCGCGTATATGACTTCCATCACGAGAAAGTCTTGGTTTAAATACTACACTTCTACATCAGGTATATATTCTGCAGATGAGTTGATAATTCAGAATTTTATGTAGTAGCTTTCTTTAACGCTGTGCATATTTTCACTACCCTGCACGCCAGCTTACGCTTTGATCGTTTGCCGTGTCGGCTCTGTAAACATATTTGCACGAGTCTGTTGTGAATCGCTGGGAGTTGACGCGATGAACATCCGTGTAGGTTGGCAGGCGCAGTGCGTAAGTTTCTGTCGTCACTGCTCGGCATCTTGCTTCTATCCCAAACTTTTGTTTGAGGAAATAATTCTTGATAACAGTCTAAATTATCGGATAAATTTTGTGTCGAATCTCTGTGATTTTCATAATACTGATCCAACCTAGAAAATTCATCATTTAAAATATCGTGCACAATCCGCTTCCCAAAATCGCATGAGAAATCCTACTGGGGGTATCAATCAAACTTGAAGATGCTGTGTTTGTATAACATATTGTGAGAAAAATATTGGCGTTAATTTTGTACTTTTTCATTTTTCATAAGGTGAGTCTCGGTAGGATTTGAGGCTTCGCTCATGTGACGATCGAAAGTATGAAGGTTCGCGCCTAGCAACCTAGTGATTTGAAGTCCTCTAAGACATTGCCGATGCCATTTTTTTTGCACTAACCATGACAAAAAAAAACCTGCTTTAGCATTTTTTTTTAAATTACAATTTACTTCGTTACCAGTTAACTCATTTTTGCGAACTATGCAATCTCGTAAGAGATTAAAACTAAACTGCCTAATTTCTGAAATGACTGTTACATTTAAACAAAATTTCAATATTTCCTCGAGTTTTTTTAACGAATACAAAATTATTCCCATGTCTGGCGCAGGCGTGGAGTGTGAGCGGAGGTTTATAAAAGACTTCGTTGAAACCTTTTTTGCACCGGCTGCGTCCAAGTGCACCTCATTAAAGTTGTATACATCTCGCTCGGAGCGCAGAGCGCATACTGTCGAGGCTCCCGCCAAACCCTTCTCTTTATCACCTGCCGGAGTCCTTCGGGAAATAAACAGGAGGGAGCCCGGACAGAGTCGCTACTGCCTTAGGGGGTGGTTTTGTTTCTCCCCCTTTCCCAGCTGCGATGATTTCTCGGGAAATTTGTCTTTCCTCGCGGGGGATGATTGCTGCTTTCCTTCCGCAGTGTCGCGTCGTGGGTCGCCAACTCCCATCTCCACCTCCCAGTCTCCCTTGCTCGTCATTCCGCCCTCCTGCGCATTCAGCGGCGAGGAATTCCTCAGCTCATATTGCCTGTTGCGGGACGCGCGCGCGCTTCATCAAGTTTTGAGCGCGGGGGGTCACCGGGGAGCCTGTGGCTTCTGGGATCTCGCATGTATTTGATCTGTTCGAAATTTAACAGTTCCTGTGTGCTTACAATATTACCTTGTGTTTTCAGGCAACACGGCTTACGAACAGCGTGTGTAACAGTCGTAAACACACATACAGCAATACATAACGAGATTTATGTAAGGCATTTAGCTGTCGTTACAAACAAATTAAAACAAAGTGCTTTGTTTTTTTCAAAGACTTGGATGACCAACCATTTACCAGTATTTTTCTCACAAATTATGGAAGAATATTCAGCTGCCAAATAAGAAATTTTGGCGTTACCTGTCATGAAAGGGCACTCGTTCGTGCAATGTGTGTTTATACATAATTCGTGCTCTAGTCTTTATTCTCTGATGATGCAGCTCTAGTCTAGCACCAGTTTACTGAAATTTCACCACTGGCACTGCGGTCATTACGACATTTGGGGCACTTGGACGATGGGGTATCCGGGCTTGGAGTTGGGAAGGATATTTGGGGTGAAGGTTATGTAGGACGGGACTTCCTGGGTTACATTAGCTCCGTTCCTCTTGGTAACCAGCTGGGATTGAACCAATGGATGACTTATGCTTCGCTATATAAGTGTGACGTCTTATAGATAATGCCTACCATGGTCCTTAGTTTCTTTCTTATCTAATCTCTGCATAAAATGGTAGTACTTTTGTGCCGGAAATTGTTGTTTACATAATCACAATTGTTGGCTCAGCGTGATTGGAGATTTCTCCTGATGTCAGTACAACTGAATCTTGGAAAGATGTTGAATCAATTGGAAGTAAGCTTTTATATAAAATCAGTAGGAAGGCGAGCGTGTGGTTCTTCTGGAACATTTTAAGAAAATTGATACGTTTTTATTAAGACGTTAAGAGTCTCAAACCGATTAAGACCTCTTGAGATGTATTATAGGAGGTATGTTTTAAGACGTCGGTGACTATATTAAATAATAAGACCTGTCAAGTGGAGTGTCAAATTACTCACAGCACAGAGTTGGTTACGAGGGTGTTTTATCTATCTTGGACTTGTGGTGTCATTTTCAAGTGATGTCTGATGCCGCATGCTATTGTCGGGCATATTGGATTACATAACGGCAGCTATCTTGGTTCGTAAGTTCGAAGGTAGGCAGGCAGCGCCACTAAAAATGTGTTATTTATGTGTATTATTTTGTATGGAAATTTTTAATTGTGGTGCGTCGGGAGCAAACCAAAGGATGCAGTGCTCATTTGGAGAAACAAACACAAAGAACGTAATCACTATTTTAAAAAGTGAGTTGATAAAATAGAGAATTAAATAAAGGATATAAGCTTAATATTCATTATATTTTTTTCAAATATACAGATGTGTCAATTTACTGGGTGGCCATATTGGCTATTGATTACTAGGGTTGTTGTCTGATTGAGGACACCATCTTTAATTTCCATGGATGCAGGCATAGCACGGCAGTTGGAAGTCTGCCATAAAGCGTGGTTATTTAATTTGCGTAATCTAAACATGAAAGTATCATGTTTGATTGCATTGTCTCTGCTAGGGTCGCTAGTGTCATATGTTTTAATTGCAGTTGTTTTCACAGTAACCATATGAATTTCAGAGTTTTCTTCAAGATTGCGCTACATTTTATTCGACTATCGCTCGCACGGTGCAGTAGTTTCGTTTGCCAGGGAATGCACCAGCGGCCATGTTTAATTATATATTGTCTGGCAAAGCGCATCTCAGTCGTGTGTGTTGTCTGAAAAATACTTTAGAAAATAAATATCATATTTAACAGGTATATGTATTGTGCTTTTATTTCATAGTTTGTCTTCATAATCAAATCTCTAATGAATAAGATGAGTATTAAGTACATGTACATCATCAATGATCACCCTATGTATAGCTGGAAACAAATAAAATTATTTTGAGAGCTTGCACATATACAGTTCTTATGGCATAAACACTAATAAAAGTTCAAAATACTTAGGAAAAAAATTAGGTACAAAAACTTAAAGATACATAAACTCACGATAAAAAGTATTGAATATTTTATTTAACTATACCAGTCCAAGTTTAAGGAAATTAAATAAAAATACCTATTACTATACATATGGTGACATACCTGAAGGGAAGGAGCATTCAAAATTCTTTGGACGATATGTAGGGAGTAAGCTATTCACCGGCTTGTTTTTAAGACTTTATTATAGAATTTTTATCTGGACAACTTGGGATTTATGTCTAAAAAAAAATGAAATACGCTTTACTCGCACATGGAGTTTCCTGCACTTATTATAAAAATATGAATAATTATCTTTACAGTACCAAGACTATTTAAGTAAAAATGTATTTACCGCGGTATATAATTAACTACTTGCATACATCAGACGACACTTGGAAATGACGTCACAAGTCAAAGATGGGCACATACCCTCGTAACCCTCTCCGTGCTGCAATTTGACACTCCAATCGACAGGTCTTGATACAACTCTTGTTATCTGAGACGAAGACGGTCGCCGATATCTTAAGATGCTATAAGACGAAGGCGTCTCAATAATATAGGATGGTGGCAAAGTTTCAAGACAAATGTCTTAACATGCTCAAAACGTATTCATTAGAACTGATCCATAACTGGCCCCTACTCCTAGCCCTAGTAATATCGCAAGACGGGTCACGATTACTTACAAGTGTCCCTCCCATCAGCCTTGCCATAAACAGTGAGCTTCTTAGAATTATGCTTAGATAAGCGAAGTCGACCCAAGAGGATGAAGTGCAAACAATTTAATGGATGCGTGATAAGCTGACTAATTCGCTTATTTTGCTTTTTTATTTAAAATAATCGCGCAAATCCTTATTAACTATGTGTATCCTTAGGATGCTTTCAAAAGTGGTAGTATTACGTAAGTCTTGTTTAAAATCATAAAATATTCTTTTTAATTTTTGAAAATAATTGTAAAAAGTTATTTGTGGATTAGTTATCTTAAAGTAAACTCATGAATTGTTACTTAAGTAAACATCTATACCCGATCTGTATTTTTTTTATTTTCTTTGCGAGAGTATAGATACGGACAACAAGGGAATTTTTTTATGACAAGCAGTTTGGGGAGTTTGCTGTAAAACGAGTTTTCTTTTCTGTGCTTTACCAGTTTTTTCTCTTTCCAACTGAACTTTGGACATGAAGGAAGTTGGAGAATGTAAATTTAATGTAAATCCCACTCTAAAGACTAAGGAAGAAAGAGCTTTGCAACAAGTTAGCAGATTATCCGTTTCGATAGCGAAGTGGGTAGGTTTTTCAGGAACTAGTACAGGACTGGATAACTTAAAACGAAAGAAGTCTTCCTCTAAATAAGTTCAGTTAGTAATAAAATATAGGTGTCGGATACTTACTACGGAAATCACGAGCAGCTAGTTTCGTAGAGCGAATTCCTTGAATTTAGATCCGTGATCTCAAAATACCTGCCCAGAGAAGGGGTGCGTGTTTCCGCACTGTACTACTGGTTCCAGCCATTTTGGGATTCCACGATTAACACACACACACACATATATATATATATATACATATATATATAAAATATATGAAATGTGTATTTATTTGGAGTTTTTACAAACTGCTACATAACACATCAACGACATGCATTGATAGAAACGTTATTGGGAAACAACGTACACGAACTGTCCTTACACGGCTGGAGGTGATCCGAGTTATATGAATACACATGTGCCTACATACTTTTTCGTAGCTTCGTAAATATTTTAACAAAGTTTGGGCTTAGCTAACAATAAAGGGTTGCTTTCTCTGCGTCCCGTCATAGCTGCGGTCGTGTCCGGCTCTCAGATACAGAAGTCTTAAAAACCGATGTGTTAACAAGACATATTACTTTTGTTTTCATTTGCAAATATAAACCCAGGGCCTGCAAGATTATTTGCCTGGAATGGTAAAATATTTTATATATATTCATCCCTGATACAGTCGCCGGACATATAATTCATAACCTCCCAAATATGAGTGTCCGAGAGAAACTCCCGTATTACAATTGTACCCAAGTGATTTGAGGCCGTGGCATTAGAGTGCGTGTTTACATTAGCATCCAACCCGAGCAGGTGATTGTTTACCTTGTAAAGTCATTAAGTTATGTTATTTCGTACACTTTATTTATTTTTTGTAAATTCAACAGGAAAAAAGTGTAAAATTACAGATATTTGTAAGTTTGTATGTTTTCACGAAAACGACTGTTATCACCACAAAATAGTGTTTGCAATAATACTGGGTTCGGATTCTTACCCAGACATTTATTTTTTGTGTTTTCCGAGTACCGCCAATAGTTAAAAGTTATTGTAAACCGTTCTCTGAAAAGTTTTCCAGTATTAACTGTGCACACAATAAGCAAGATACAACAAAATAAAATCAAATTGTTTAATATTCGATTTTGTTTTACGTGGTTTAAAAAATTATAATTGGAGTGTAACATCAATTAAAATGCGCCAATTTTCGTAAGAAGTATTCAGTATTATCTCGAAAAACGTATTTAATATGCGCAAAAATAACCTTAGCCATGTGTTATACCAAGTAACAATATCTTTCTTGTAGTATAACAAACTATTTCTTGGCAACTAGTTTCCAAAGCAATATTTTGTAAAAATCAGAAGTCTTATTTATGTGTCGGTGATGTGTACGTATAAGTGTTAGACTATTGTATGTACCGTCTGAATTAGTCTTGTCAGTGTAAAGCAAAATAAAAAAGACATTTTTAGACGAAACAAAAGTTGTTAGGTCGAGCTTCGGTATTGACGTTACTTGGCAGCAACACTCGCGTGGATAGTTTATTTATTACTATCTAGATAGAAACAGAAACATTGCTAGTTGTATGTACTATTTTTAAATTAAAATTTTTAATTATTGGAAAAACTACACGTCCCTCATACTTTTAAACGTAGTCTACATAAACCGATGTTTTACGTCCCTTTTACTATTAGACGAACGAAATTTGCTAAGATAAAAAAACTCACTGACAAAAATTATTATAGCACAATAATAATATAATTTAGGATATCTGCAGTAGTAATAAACAATTTACTACTATACAGTTTAAATTACACACACAAACGATCGCACTAAAAAAAGCATAATTTTATTCATTTAATTTTCATTGATTTCAGTTCCGATCTGAAGTAATTTATGTTATTGCCAATGTAACTCACTTTTCTAATTGTAGGCTATTTACAATGAGTAGGTATATTACCATATAGTATTTTAAAGTAGGAACCGCAACCAATTTCTTCAGCTTATTATCACTTTACTGTTTGGTGGACATAATGGCGACTACTTTCGCCTGAGAGAGGAGTGTTTCCCAATTGGCTGCAGCTGTCGTCCAGTCACAGTCTGTTGCATGTCCTCGGAAAAAAATTAATTGAAACACATTCTGCTAAAGAGGGGAAAAAATACACTTAAAATATATATGTTTTAACCTTTCATATTCACTGATAATAAGGAATGGTAAATGTAATTATCATTTTTTATATAGTGCCAATATTAAAAAAATTAAAAAAAATAATTTTGTTTGAACTTATATTTTTTACGCCAATATAAATATTTAATCGGGACACGATTGGCCAATAAGAAAGAAAAAAAATTATTGGTTTGTTTGGTTTAATTCTGAACGCAAATACGATGAAGTTCATCGAATGTGATTCCGTTTGGTGCATACAAACACAATTACAGACACCCAAAAATCAATAGATTAAAAATGTAGAATAAATTCCGTTCTGGTATGAGAAAAGCAAGAAAGAATCTTAATCCATTATGAAATACAGAATGATATGAAACAGCTGGTTCGCGTCTCGATCTTTTTTATTATGTTCCTAAACATCAAGAAAACACACAAGATTATCGAAAAATAGGTTTATTATTGATTTATGATTGTTATTATAAAGTAAATTATTTTAGCGACGAAAAATTCATGCTGGGCTAATGCAATCAGAATACAAGAGGTCACTGATTTGCAACACCCCCAGTCAATCACAGAAACCCAGCTCTGATTATCTAAACCAACATGTCAACGAGACGGAAGGAAGGCTGTGATTGGCCGACAGCTGCAGCCAATTGGGGAACACTCCTCTCTCAGGCGAAAGTGTTAAAAGGCAAGAGTACATGTAATTACCTCAACTGTGTCATGGCTGGCCAATAAACCCCAATAAGCACATGATGCACCCGCCCTTTTGTGCATGGTTAATACCCTGCATGGTAGAGTGTATAGGCTTCGGCCTGAGTCACACTTAGGTCCTCCCCTAACCTGGACCCTCCCCTTACACACTTAGATTAACTTAGGCTAGGAAAAAAATAACCTCAGTAGGTAACTATACCCGCATTATGGCGACTGCAACGTCGACCGAAATATCGGTGATATATTCGCCTTGGACACGGTTACTACCCAGAAATCAAGCAACTTAAATTTAGAAAACTACCCCGTGATGTCTCATATTGGCCTAAATATTTATATTTGCGAGTATATAGGGAACATTTTGTGTTTATCTTCGAAGACGTGTATTGATAATGAAATTAGTAAGATATTTTTGGAAATGTGTTGGCCTTATAGTTCTTAGGGACTCCATAGAACATTGTTTATTACTAAATTGCAAATCTCGAGCAGGATAACGATATTCGCCGAGTCCCCTGTGGTCGCGCGCGCTGTGGCGTCTAGCTCATGTTGCGAGGAGGCCGGCCCGATGGTTGTTCGCAGCCAGCCGACAGCATGGCTCATAATTTATGAGCGCGTAGTTGATAACGTGGTTTCGAGCCCTCCGGGGTTTAAAAAGATGTCTCGGAGTCGCAAACCGCGCATTACCGTGTGACTTAATAAACTAACTCCAACTCTTTAATTACTGTTTTAAGACATTCTTATTTAAGGTGGATGTATCCTAAATCATTTTGCTTCTGATGCACATGATTTTTTTTAGTAAATCGACAACACAGTCATATTTAATTGTTTACAACAGGGGTTTATAAGAAACGTGTCTTTATTTAATAGCCTATGTCTTAATGTTCTTTATTTTTAGTATATTATTCATGAAATAAAAGTAGGTATTACAAAAAACAGTGATATATGACTACCTGAGTTTTTCAAGGTTTTGGTTTCAAAAGTTTCAGTTTCAAAAAGAAGGTTATCTATGAGAAAATACTATATTTAACAGCTAATCTTACTGAAAAATACATCCAATAATAATTTATATATCTTTCGATTTTATATTAAGATCACTACTAGTCTGGTGTTATTTTCATAAATATATAATAATTAATACAAGTGTGAAAATGTTCATGACTACGTTTACCAGACGCGATTTGTCATGAATGAAGACATGGCAACAATGTGAAGCTTTCTTTAGGTGCAAGTATTTATTGAGAAATAGTTAAGTAGTTTCTTGGAAAACATGTATCTCAAACAAGCACTGTCTGGTGCAATTCTGCGCTTCATGTCCTGAAAGAAAGGTTGATGGGAGGGGTCCTTAAATACTCGCATACTCTAAATGTAAGTTAAACCCATGATCCCAGTCATACACTCTCACCCTCTACACCACATTGGCCGCCTCCGACGCCCCTTTTTCACTTCACCCACCCATTTTTCACACAACCCTCCAATTACTCCTCTTCTCCAGTTTCGAAAACATTCTGACGTCCTTGTCGCCGTGACAGGAACATAATCGTTTCCTGCGGTAGTTAAGTTATTCACGTCAAATGCGAGCTACTTGTAACAGACGGTGCTTCCAGCGCTCCAGTAACTAAAAATACTCACTGCGCGTGTGTTCTCAAATCTCAAATTATATCTTTATTTATCTGTCACGCCAGTAGGTGCCTGGACAACTGGGCATCACAGTCAATTTGTGTATAAATTTTATCATGGATTAATTTTCTCCTGTATATTAAATGTTGAGCTATTTATCCAAAATTGTTGCATGGCAAGACTTAAATAACATCTTGAGATATCTTATTTGTCACTGTCAGATTTATATTTTCACGTTGTACTTTATACAAAGAAATCCTGTGAAAACCTTATGTAAGTTCTCTTATACTTATTCGATTCTAGTTCTACACGAATACCTAACATTTAATTTTATTCCAACTGCATCAACTATGTTACGTTAATTAATATTCGGCGTCGTATAATGTCATAAATTACAGAAAAAATTTAAAACTTGCAAACTAACTTTTATAAACGAAAGGGAGGGGTGTAAATGGGAAAGTGTTTCTGAATAATATTTACTTATTATTTTCTGTAATCACGCAAAGATTTTTAACTGTAATTTTTCATTTTAGTTTTTATCCTCTAGCATGAATTGTAACGTGAAGTAATGAAGTGCCTTAATACCCAGTACAGTGTTCAAAATTGCGCGCTGTTCTCCTTTATTTTTCTAAGTTTGGGGAAACGTGAAATTGACTACATTGCGGAAAATGAGAACTTTACTCCCTTCTTAATGAGTTGCGAGAAATTTCTCCCTTCTTGCTTTCTTGGAAGATGAAACTCAAAACGCGAGTTATTAAAAAGAGAAAAGGCTGCGCTCGTTCAAGATTATTTTTTTAGATTAAGATTTATTATACCCAGTTTTGCAAAGCCATTTTTCTAGCAAAAAACTGTCCTGAAGCTCGTTTTCTAAGATGAATTGCGTTTAGCGTATGCATGAATGTTTTGGCACGTGCTTGATTTTATCACGAATTAATCAGCAGGACATCACTGTGCAGTTATACTTTTCAGTTTGTACAACTATTGAACAATGGCTTAGCGAACAATGATCTGGTGCTTTAATTTCATGATAAAACAAAATCTTCAGGTCTTACACTCCGTTTGCTACGATACATCTATGTATTCGCCAGAATAGTTTTCACGCATTGCAATAAGTGCCTGTGTCTAGTAATAAGCCTGGAAAGAAAACTGCTGAGCAACAAAGTTCAGGGTTATTTAGTCTCCAGGACTATGTACGGACGGGGACTACACGGTAAACCTAAATCCTTTAACTAATCGCATCTTCCCCTTTAAGACTGAAGAGCGTGGATCTTTCGCTTTATAACATTTATTTGTGTATTTGATATAACGATAATAGGCTGTTAGAGACGAGATCCAGCCAGACCTTTGAATATATATACTGTATAGAAGTCGCCAGCCCAGGTTAAAATTTCTAATACGGTTTTGAGGTAGTTGGTTAATTCACTGCCGCAATCGCCACCATCTCTAGGGCATCGACTTGTGGTGGTCCCTAGTGGACAAGTGTCAAACTCTTCAAACACCCCTTCCCCCTCTTGTTGAACGACATTCAGCTGCAGGGAATGATGGATGGCGGGTGCGGGGAATGACAGCGGGCGACAATGCTGCTCTCTAACGTGTAAATAATAACTAAGACGATACAGGGCGTTACAGCAGCGCACTGCAGCGGTGAAGTTCCCAAGCTGCTCATCATAAGCTTCTGAAAAACGTAGAGTAAATCCTATCCACTCGCGACTTCTATACAGTATATATATTCAAAGAGCCAGACCGACCCTCAGGCCTAGTGTATTCGTAGGGAAAACCCCTTCATTATCCTGGAGCGGGCGCGACACAGACATCATCCGCTCCTCCCCGTACAGATACAAGGACCTTCCATTAGCGGGTCACTTTCTGACTACTTCAATAGTATTTTAAAATATGTAAAATAAAAAATAATAATTAAATGTAAAATATAATTATAATATTTTATAGTACTAGTAGTATGTAAATTCCGTTTTTGGGATAATGTATTTCTTATGGGACTATGGCTTGCCGGCTTGCCAATCGTAAGATTCGGCTATTTTCAGGTGTGTCCGTCGCACTATGCCTATAATCTGGAGCTCTTCGACCATAATCTTACACCTTCTTCAACGCATCCTCAGCATGACAAGGCGTATAGGCTTTGGCCTGAAACGCACCTACGTCCCTCCCTAACTCGGACCCCTGCTACAAATGCATTTAGTTTTTAGTTAGGTTAGGGAAATATTAATCCCCACCACTAGTGACCAGCCTATTCACGAACCCCAATGAGGATAAGCACATGGAGCCAGTGGAGACAGTCTATTTCAGTACATTTTGCTGCTGCATATGTGCAGTGCATGTTTCCGTGTCATGTGTCCTGCTTCTTCGATCTATACACTCGTACATGTTCCCTTGCTGGTCGCTGGCAGTGATGTCAACCTTACAAAACACGTTAGCCCGCGTGATGCCTCTGCTTGGTTAATTCTCTCTGTCATTGTCGTCGTGTTTCCTGCAGCGTGGGATAGTAATTATGTTCAGTTTGCGTTATTCGACACGAAATGCCTGTTACTTCTTACAGTCAATTCGTCTGTAAAGTTGATCTTAGATTAATTAATTTTCTGCTGTAATTTAAATTTTGAGCTATTTATCCAAAATGGTTGCATGGCAAGACCTAAATAACATCTTCTTGAGATATATTTTGTTACTGTCAGATATGTATTTTCACGTTGTACTTTAAGGAAGAAATTCTTTGGAAATTATGTTGTAACACCATTGTTATCATTGGCAAATTCAGCCTCTGTCGAAAGTTAAATCATAGACAGCACAGAGAATCCCGTAGAAGGGATTTGTCAGAAAAAATATCACAACATAGACAAATACAGTAGGATTTCTAAGACAAAAGAGTTGCTTAGTTTCGGAACTCACGTCTGCTTCTGTAATCAGGCACAAGCACAGAATGGGAACAGATAAGTTCCCGAAACGTGGCAACTGGTAGGTAGATTTCAAAGAACTACTAAATATTGTAGCCGTTACCATCGTGCGACTTCCGGAAAATATTTATATATTTTTTCGTTTCATGGCTCATAGACCTCAAAACCATCGTCAAACACATGTTTATGTACATATATTTATATATCTATATATAGATATTTATCACAATTTTGTGGACACGATAACTGTTGCAATTTTTCTCAAATCACTTACAAACTGATACATAAAATCTAGTAGTGGAAAATCTCGATCGAGTTCGTTAATGGGCAATATCCAACCAAAGGGGAAGGTTAAAAAAAACTGTTCTAACTCCCATAATATTTAAAAATTACTTCCGTTTAAACGTTTTATAACTCGTAGGAGTAATGCCAAAACCTTTTGTCTGAATAAATTTTTGATGCAACCAACCATAACTGCAAGGTGTTGAGAAAACAAGGGTTGGTGGACAAAAAAAATCATAACCCTGTTTGTAGGCATAACATAGAATTTGTACAGATTATGTATTAATCTTATAATTTTTATCTAAAACTTTTGTCTGAATCAGTTTTTGATAAGACAAACCATTTTTATGGAGTTGAAAAAATATAGAGTAGAATTTTAAAAAATTCTTAATTTGCGTGCCATGTATACTGGTAAATCTGTTCTGTTTTACTGTAAAACCTGAAATTATTAACTAAAACTTTTGTCTAAATAATTTTTATACGACCAACCATAACTGAAAAAGGTTGAGAAAATAAGGGTTGGTGGACAAAAAAAATCACAACTCCCTTCGTAGGCAAAAAATCTAAATCGTATTAATTGTGTATTAAATCTTCTAATTTTTATCTAAAATTTTGTCTGTAACAATTTTTTATTAGACGCACCATTCCGGTATGGGGATGAAAAATTAGAGGGTAGAACAAAAAATTCTTAACTCCCTCATTAAGTACACTATCTAATCCGTTCAGATTGTTTGTAAATTTCTAATTTTTATTTAAAACTTTTGTTCTGAAACAATTTTTGATAAGACAACTATTGTTGCGGGGAATTGAAAAAATAAAGGGGTAGAATTTTAAAAAATTCATAATTTTGTTCATAACAGCAGTTAAGTCCATTCTGTTTTACTGTAAAACCTTCAATTATTATCTATAACTTTAGTCAGAATAATTTTTTATACAACTATTACTACAAGGGGTTGAAAAAACAAGGGTGGGAAAATAAAAAATATATATATTATAACTCCCTTCGTAGACACAACATCGAATTCGTAAAAATTGTGTATTAATCGGATATTTTTTTCTAAAACTTTTGTCTGAAACAATTTTGATTAGACAAACCATTGGTACAATGGATTGAAAAAATAAGGGTAAAAATAAAAAAACCGTAACTATCTTAGCTACACTATAAAATCCGTTTAAATTGTTTGTAAAGTATACAATTTTATCCAAAATTTTCTTTCTGAAACAGTTTTTAATAAGATGAACAATTTTTTAAGGGGTTTGAAAAAATAAAGGAGTAGAATTTAAAAAAAAAATGTAAATTACTTACCACGTGCACTGTTACATGCGTTATGTTTTACTGTAAAGCCTTAAATTATTACTACAACTTTCGGCAGAATAATTTTTTATACGTCCAGCCATTACTGCAAAGGGTAGAATAAACAATGATTGGATGACAAAAAAAAAAATTGTAACTCCCATCGAAGGCACAACATTCGAATTCGTACAAATTTGTGTACTAATCTTATAATTATTATCTAAAACTTTTGTCTGAAACAATTTTTGATTAGGTGAACTATTACTGCAAGGCGTTGAAAAAGTGAGGAGTAGAATTTAATAAAAAAAAACATGTTCCTTAGCAGGTACATTATCAAATCTGTTCAAATTGTTTGTAAATGTTACAATTTTTACTTAAAATTTTTGTTTAAAACTATGTTTGATAATACAAACCATTAATTACAGCAAGAGGTGAAAAAAAACAACGGTAGAAAAACAAAATGTAATTACTTTTTTTAATACATTTACTTTCATTTTCATTATAAGTTGTTGTACAACGCCTAAAGTTTATCTAAAACATTTGACTGGAACAATTTTTGATGAAATGAACTGTTACCGTAAAAACAGGGGTTTAAATTAAAAAGAAAAAAAATATAATAAAATTCGTTGGAATTTATTAGTAATTATCTTAATATTATCTTAAACCTTTGTCCAAAAAATTATACAACCACGTATTAGTGCATGGGATGAAGAATAGTGTTTGAAGATCAAACATAATTTCATGACTACCTGACGAGGCATATTATGAAATTCGTTAAAACATTAAATGCTGGATGCATTAAGTTAAAAACCATTCAAAATGTTTTCACTGCATGGAGTATGAGAAAATGTCAAATCGAACTTTCTTTGAATATTGACGAACATATAGGATGTAATGTCTGCTACATTAAGTTCTTAAATTGTTCCAGTAGTTTATAGAAGTTTCCAAAATATTTACAAAAAATAGGTACTTGAAATCTACCTACGCCTGTAGGCTGTGCCGAAAGGGATTTTTTTTCACGTGTTCGTCTGTTCTGTGTTATTTCACTGACTTAATTCCTTTCATGAAATTCTCTGTGCTGTCTATTATTTAACTTTTGTCATCGCCTAATTTTGGCTTTTATTTTGTTTGTTTATATATTCATCTCTTTATCCGTCCTTAAGGTTCCTCTATGACATACAGTATAAACCAGATGTGGCGTTTATCCAAAAAAATAATAATAACCAATTAATAGCTACATTCACATAAATTTCTAACTGTAAACACCATGAATGTGTTAATTATTAAAATATATGTTGCGTGAACGGCGTCATGATCACACACAGTATAAACGGTAGATAGATAATACAGCTAAACGTTGTAATGTTACTTTTGAAATATTTCTTTGTATAAATGTAGCATTAGATGAATATTCACTTTGAATAATTTCAGGTAGAGCCTTCCCGTCATGTAAATTTTATATTTTTTTATGAATAAATATTTGGCAAATGGGCTTATAGACATAAATTTAATGCGTTATCTAATTGCGGAAACGAAATACTGAACATCTAGTGAGTGATAACGTCAAAATCATTCAAAGAAATGTTAAAATTTTTTCTACATGCCTGACTTATTACAGAGAGAAAAAATTGTGTAACATAATTTAAACGAAAGAAAAAAAGGCATTGGAACTTAAAATACAAGATATACACGTAAAACATAATTAATTACAATGAAATTAAGATAACACAACGTGGCGGGTCCAAAGTTTGTGTATATAGAATTTATTTATTCATTTATAAGTGGGTAGGTAAGAATTACGTGAAGTACAGCAGGAGTTTTGTGACCGCGGGAAACCATGGGCATGAACGTGTCGAAAATGGCAATGCGCTGCGCCGCGCCGCTTCAGACAACTAGACTTTATTTCAGTCACCTTACCGCACGTCTGCGTGGCGCGAATACACACCAGCGGCTGGATCTGGCAGTGCGCAAATAACCAAGTATATTTTGGGTGGCAGTCTGGTTTGGAGGGTGAAGTGGGGGCTGGATTCGTAGTCTTCCCTCGACGCCAGTGTTTAGTTCTGCCCAGCTACTCAACTGCTATTCAGTAGCGCTGATAAAACTGTGTTAATCGAAAATACTCAAGCTGGGCATTTATAAAATTCGACTTTTTATTTTATGGTAGTCACAAACTATTACATGCTAGCGACCCGCCCCAGATTCGCACGGGTGCGATATACTTATGTGGCGTCGTTTTGATTTAATAAGTACGTACTAATAAGAATCAGGATCTTGTAAGCATTGTGTTTTCAATAATTATATAATCCTAACACGTACTCTACATAAATAATTGGATAAGGATTAATAGTATGACGGTCAAAATAGCTTCTCAAATTCATTTTTAATATACCAATTTTATAAGATAAAAATGCTTATTGTGGGCCATCCTTATAAGATAGACATATGCTATCGTGAATTTTTTGTATCAGTCATGTATAAGCTATGAAAGTGCCCTAAAAGCGGCATTTTACGACTTGATTACAAAGAATCGATATTTCTTTACTATCTTTCAATTACTATGAAGAAAAAAAAGAAAATACTATTTACAGTGGTGCGGTGATCCAATTTCATTCCGTATTTTTTGCAAGTGGGAAACGTGGTGGACGTTGCCTGTGGTTGGCGGGTTTCCTCGGAGTACTTGTGCTTCTCCCTTCGTGTGTGTGTGTGTCCCATTCAGTAAGCTGTAGGTGGTGAGAAACTGAAATCCCATTCCAAGGCGTCCGGGGTGAAACTCGGTTCCATTCGCCCTGATTAGGTTTGTCCTTGATTTCCCGAAATCAGGGAAATTCAGGGAAATGCTGGTTTTAATGGTTGTTTGCGATAAACCATGGCTGATTACTGCCTCAGCAATTTGTCTCTAGTTTCCCATGCAGCACACAATGTTTTAGATACATTTTGAGCGTTTTAATGTACCTGAAACGGTACAGTAACGTTTCTAAATCGTCCGTGCTATATTTCATTTGCTGGCTGGTGTTCTCAGTCGTGTTCCCTCTTGAAGAACAGGTCAGCTGTTCTTTGACTACATCTCTTATTACGAGGCTCAAGTCGGCCACATGGAGTTAGGCAACTCGAAAAATAATGCTTCCCATAGGCTGAGATTGCAGTCGCACGTGTTGGGCGATCGACGGTCCAATAGAAACACAAGAAGGGAGCTGTATTTAGTCCACTTGCTGGGTATATGATCCGAAATTGTAGAGTCGCTAAACAGGTTGTTTCGTTGAGTAATACCGTCTCTCATCACCTTTTTGTAGATGAGTAGCATAGGTGATTATAGGCTCACCCCAGAATCTTGGTTTTGTAAAATAATACTCGCAGCTTCCAGTAAATATACAAGTGTGTGTAAGTGTGTGTTTTTGTGTACTTTTAAATTGTTTGTGATATCAGAAACGTGTAGTTTAATATGCGTGAATCATGTTTCACTACTTGCGTTTAATTTGTTTGTTTACGCAGTTTGTATTGTATTTTGTAAGTTATTTAACATGTTATTGTTTATTCTATTATTTAGGTTAGCTTAGATATGAATGTTGGTTTTATTATAATTATAAATTTACAAAATGTATGTAGTTAAGTGGTAGACAACTTCGCCACTTTGAAATAAATAAATTATTTTTGTGGGCATGTGTAAAGATGTCGCGTCATCTGTAGTCACCCGTGTAAATCATTCAGTTATTTCATCTCGGCGGTTATATGCTTGAGCCTGTGTTGATGAGTTTTTAAATATGACAACTTAAATAATATTAAATATTTATATGCGGTTTGTCACACAAACAATTCGAATAAATAATCTAATTTTTAAATTATAGTAATAATGGAAAATCCAGTGTGGTGGGGTATGCCCATGCGTTCAATTACAACATGGATCGTCTGCGCCATGTTTCTTTGACGTCCTAAACATTGGGTGAAGTATAGTTTTTTCATTATAGAAACAGTTTTGGAGGACTTTATTTTTTTGGCAACGACTGAGTTTAACCACCTAAATTCCAATTAAAACTAGTTAACCATCATGCGTGATCAAGCAGTGTTTCGAGTGTTGCTATATGGTTTATGGTTCTCAACTCTATGCACAGAGTTGTTAAGTTGTTACGTGTGCGTTGCCAGGGCCGGTGCAAGGTAAATTGGCGCCCTCGGCGAAAAACCTTAATGCCCCCCCCCCCCCCCCAACGGACACCCCAAAAAAATTTTTCCTTGCCTCAAATTACATCACGTAAGCCTAAGATTTTGTCAACAATCAAATGTAATCAGGCTTATATATATATTTTTTTACTTTTTTACTTATTACAAATCATAAACAGGTCACCGTGGACTTTAAATAATTACTTATATCAATATAAACGTTCCAGACTGTTACAAATCCATTTTCATCTAGTTTCAATAATCGTAAAACATATTATATGAGCTGTTATGTGTCGTGCTGCGTCGCCCCAGCTACTTGGCGCCCTAGGCGGTTACCTAGTTCGCCCATATGGACGCGCCGGCTCTGTGCGTTGCTGAAGCGAAGCAATGCGTGTGGTTGCAGGACCTGCAGATCATCTACTACGGCCTGCAGGGCACGGAGGCGCTGTCCCCCTACAGAGACTCGGTGCTGCGCGCTCTCTGCAAGACGGTGCGCTACGAGCGCCACGAGGCCAACGACGTCCTCTACTAGTGAGTGTCTGCACGCGCATCTCTTGTTCTGTGTCTGTCCCATCGATACTGGGGAAGCCTACAGCTCACGTAGTTTCGGTTCCCTGCAAGAATTTCCGAAGATTTCCCAAGTTTTGCGTTTTGGTTTTAACGCCACTTCAGCCGCTAAATCAGAAGTTCAAACATGTTGTGACTGACCTAACCTAACCTAACCTAACCTAACCTAACCCTTCGATTTTTTTTAATTTTTAATTTTTGAGAGAAATCCGAAGTTGCACGAACGTGGTAGGGAACCGAAACTACGTGAGTTGTAGGCTACCGTCGATACTTATCGACTATCGGCCTTTCACGCGTCACTCCATGTCTGTTTCTTTCTTTCTTCTAAATTTGATCACACAACTAAGTTTTTTTATAATAAAAATATATTATCTCGGAAAATATTCACGCTTATCAAGCCAAATTAAGATGTTGAGTATAAATAATAAACATATTAAACTAAAATCTTCTCTTTATAATATTTATGAACAAGTGTTACTGCCAACCAAACATACTAAACCTGAATTTACTGAGCACTCATGCAATACACAAAGAGTTATATAGTGTATATCTTTACAATTTTTTTCTTCTAAATTTAACCACTTAGTGTGGTACTACACTTGCGGGCGTATAACAACGTCTTAAATAAAGAACGAGGCGTGCAATGTCAGCGAATATTTATTATACACCTTTATACACAAACAGAACCAACTCAACAAAATATCATAATAGACATTCTGTCTTCTCTTAGATGTTTTCATGAGGAGCCAATACGATAGCATTAAATATTAGGTCAATAAATACTGAGCAACAACTGGCACTTCAAATTGCCACACTAAAATCCGCGGTGTCTCGGCCAAATGCCTTATAACGATTAATATACTAACTCCGTTTTAAATACTGGAAGTGTTCCAACGCTATATACACACAAATGCTGAAATATAATAAGAATTATAACATAGCCCGTACACACGTTAATAAATAACGGGCATTATTTACAGAAAAGTAGTAGAACCACATCAATGTCATTTATGTTTTAGAATCGCTTGCACATTTAGATATAAGATTATAAATTATGTTGTAAATGACCATTAAGGTTTAAATTAATAGAGTACTTTAATATAGTTAATATAAAATTATCTTGTGTGGAAGAGGCGTCGGTTAAAAACCGCCCCGCGTACTGGGCGTCGGTATCCAAGTTGTAACTCGCCTTATGAATTGTGGTTACTGGAACGAGTTGTCTGAACGAGTGGTAGACGGCTGCTTCCCTTCGCTGTTCGCCACCACTGAGTCGCTCTCTTCCCGGCTACTCGCTATTGGAGCAACTCGTTCTTCGAAGCTCTTCGAAGCTGACGGAACTGTAGATCACACCCCTGGTGTGCGACGAGTCGACAAAGGCGAGTCTGCGACGACTCGTCCAGCGAGCGACTGCCCCGCGCCACCGTGTCGGCGCCACGATCCACTAGCTTCTGCCTTTGAATATATATACTGTATAGCCAGGTTAAAATTTATAATACGGTTTTGAGGCAGTTGGTTAATTCACCGCCGCAATCGCCACCATCTCTAGGGCATCGACTCGTGGTGGTCCCTAGCGGACAAGTGTCGAACTCTTCAAACACCCCTTCCCCCTCCTGTTGAACGAACTTGAGCTGCAGTGAATGATAGGTGGGGGGTGCGGGGAATGACAGCGGGCGACAGGGCTGCGCTCTAACGTGTAAATAACAACTAAGACGATACAGGGCGTTACGGCAGCGCACTGCAGCGGTGAAGTTCCCAAGCTGCTCATCATATGCTTCTGAAAAACGTAGAGTAAATCCTATCCACTCGCGACTTCTATACAGTATATATATTCAAAGCTTCTGCTCCGAACTGCTTCACCTCCCCCTCCGGCGACCCACCGTCTGCCAACCGGGGCATTTAGTCTCTCATCAAAGACATAGGTTTATATACCCCTTCCTTCAACGGCCGCCGCCGCCGAGAATATTCTATCAGAACCTCGCCACGTGTTCCGGACTTCGGCGGCCAACGCGCCCGTCAAAAAGGTCTGAGCGAAGCTGGTTGGAGTTGGGCGGGCGGGTATAACACCCAGGGAAGATCGTAGCGCCGTCGGTGTATTGCTGGGTGGCGGAGCTCCCAGGGATAGGACCAACTCGGTGAAAGAAAGCTGACACGTCTCGTATTGTTATAATCTTCATTAAATATAAATATCGTGGAGTGGAAAGAAGTTGAGTGTGATTTTAACAATGTTAAAGATATCTCAGAATACACTAAAACGAAAAAAGAAAAGAAAATTGCCACACGTGTACCCTTAAATATAAACAGGCTTGTTTTTTTAATGTTTGCTTTTTGTTTTCAATTGAAAATTGTTACACTCGCCTACCGTCTTTTTTTTTTTTACTGATACCGTTCATGATTTGCTGAGAAATGTAACTAACAATACAGCCACGAAACAGCTGTCTTTACTAGCAAATTACAACGACGGTGACAGTACTTTTCTTTGTCTTTACTTAAATAAACTTCGTTTTCACATAATTTTTTTTCAGTTACTCTTGTAACAAAAAAATTAAATTTTGAATACAGCTATTTATATATTTATGAATGTAGTAATAGTGTTACATAATTCGATTATTTCTAGCTAAGCTCAGGCATACAATTTTTGGGTTGCTAATAATCGAGACCTTACTTTTCATTGCGTATTACTTAACTTGAATTATGTTTGGAATTTTTCACATTCATGTCTTACAATTTTACAATATTTGCGCGAGAAAACATGCGTGTGGTAAGCAAGTGAAGAACGAAATGTAGAATATCTTATCCCCCCCCCCCCCCTTTTTTTTTCACCCTCCTTCCATGTCTAACTCGTGTCATGTCTTCTCGTGGACTTCCTTACCGATACTTCCCGGTTTCTTGAAATGCAGCTTCGCAACAGAAAATAACAGATGTGAAGCCAATACATAATCACATGGGAAACATTCTGTGAGTTAAAACATTAAACTCTATTTTCTCACATGCGCACAGGCATGTCAACTGCGTGAGCTCACTGAGCGATATGAAAAACTCAGCAAGTCTTATATATATATATACATATGCATATATATATACACACATATGCATATATATATAAATAAACAGGCGCTACTAACTTACAAGAAAACTAAAATTTTGTAGTCAATTTATTTTGTATAAGTATATTCGTTTGACGGTCAGGTAAGTAATTCTCTTACAATTCATCAAACACCATTTTTTCTCTCTCTCTGGTATTTATTTTAACGTTTATTGAGTAACCATACGTAATTAAATTCACTTTTGTGACTCGGGTGACGTTTTTTTTTTTCGAAATCAACTTTTAAAATATATTCGCACGTAAGTTAAAAAAGAAATATGGAAGTAGCTAAACGATAACACAAACTTAAAAACCTTCAGTATAATTTGATTGGACAGGTAAAAACCTTGCAAACATTTTGAGCTTATAATTTTATCCGTCTTACAAATGTATGAGTTTTCCAAACTTTTGACGGACGGGCGAATGGGATTTTTTGGGCCGTCTTATTGGCTGTATATCACGCGATTGACGGAGGCGATGGGTTATTGTAATTCCGGCTTTACGCTTTACTCATATTTTGCAGCCCATAAATGATCCTGAAAGCGCTTTAGTGCGACATAAACGTCTGTGCCATAATCCACGCTGAAATGTTTATACGAGATCAGCTGTTACTGACCATAACTCAACGCTCAAGCTCTATCTCTGTTGGGAAACGAAAGTTCGAAGCCTGTAGTTCCGTAGTGTGGCGAGAGATAGCAGCACAGTGCTCGTGAGTGTACAGCGCTTTCTCCTGCGCGCCATCTCTCGGGATTGTACGAACTAATTTGCTGATGCTTCGGGTGTAGTTCGCAGTGTGTCGCTAAAGTACCTTTTCCATGTTCCATGGAACCAAAAACCAATGTCTCCATTTTGAAAGTGTATAGTGTAAATTTATCGATAATCATTGCTGAAAATACTTTAAAAATAGTCGAAAAAAAGGTTTACAAAGTATAAAACGCGATGAAAACAGTATCAAAATTTAACGCTTCTTCACATGCTAGTGTGAACCTTATAACCTTAATTTCATTTTCAGTTCAGGTTAACATAGATCTCACGGAACAAAGTTAGCACGAACAGGGAGGCGAACCCACACGGATTAGCTCGGCAATGTTGAACTTCAGTGTACGTTGCTCCGTGCGACCAATAGAAGCAGAATATTTGGCTGTTGTGGTAGCTGTGTTTGTTTCTGTTCTAAATAAGTTATTACTTTGTCGTTTAGTTAAATTATATTTGTAAATTCGCCCCGAGCTATGATCTCGAATCATAATAAATATATTTTTCAGTTAAATTAATATTTCGTAACCTTCAAATGCAATCTTATTGGTTGCAATTTGTTACATTACTTAGCATATTGGAAGCAGCAGACGCGATAGTAAAATGTTCCGGAGATCTCCTCCGTTTACATGATCCGTCTCCTTTTTACCATTATAAAACGAACCTTAGTGCAAAGATTTTTTTTTATTTCCTAACTGTACTTTGCATGAACTCTTAACTGAAAGTTTAACTAGTACAAAAACAACTTGCAATGTAATATTACTCCGTTATATGTATCAATAAAAATTCTCGTTAAGGATAAAATATCCTAATAAAAGCAACATTATACACCCCCATCGATGCCGTTCATATCGCACGTGGTCGCAAGGCAGCTCGGCTTTTGGTCAGACACGAGCGCGACGTCACGTGGCCGCCGCGCCGGCCAGCGGCACTGGATGTGGCTTTTTTATTTTATTTAAGATACTGTTGCTGGTGCGGGTCCGTAATTCCCATTTCCCCGATTCACAGTCGAAATTGTTTGCTGGTAAATGCCATGTTCCACGCTCAAACTTGAGTCAAAATAGTAAGATTAAAATGTAACGACCTGGTTGAAATTGTGAGACTCGTTCGTAGTGAATTTTTAAATGAATCTTACCTTTTCATTATTCTTACCTCCCACCAAAACGAAACTGGTACAATTCCCGGCGGGTCCTTATCGGAAACATGACGGACGTCTCGAGGCAGAGCCTTGAAATATACTTCCAGTATCCTTCCGCCATGTGTCTAATTAACGTGTATACTTGCGTCCAGCCGTCAAGCAAGACGAAACATACAGTATTAGAAACAGGCGAAACTAATTTGCTGTCACTTCAAATCTTCCTTCTAAAACGCCAAAAATTAAAGTAACGGAATTTAGTTGCCACAATTTTTAAATATAGAACTTCCAATAACACTTTAGCACCGCGAACTACTCTTTCTTAAATGCTGTCAGTCTAAGTGGCTGTCCACTATAGCCAATTAACACCTTCATTCAGTTCCAGTTGAAGTGTATTCATTCACAGTAACGAGCAGTGATAATTTTAAGACTAGATCTTACACGTAATTTTTAATTTTTAAATTTTTCGTCATTACTTTTATTTAAAGGCATTATTTATAAATTTGTTACTCGACATCTCCTCTGAATTTTTTTTGCCTCAAAAAATTAAAAAATTAATATTCATTTAGTGTAATATCATGGGTGTGAAACTTCGCGCAAAGTCATGATAAGTACGAAAATTTGCGTGCCTTCCTGCACACTTGATATTACACTAAGTGAATATGTGTTGAAAATATTTGTGGGAGGGGAAAAAAAAATAAATACAAGGGTTTATCGAGTTGAAATTTTAGAAACAGCCCTTAAATAAAAGTAATGACGATAAAATGAACAAAAAAAATTACTGAGCCTTAATTTTGAAAATTCTGGGATTATTGCGAAAGCACTGTAACTCGCGTAGTTAACAGTTGTACTGGCCGTACATGTATGAAAGCGGGAAGCTTTGTTTGGTTTTGCTCTCTTCCCGCCAAGGCGCCAGAACTGACGTCATTGTCCTGACACCGACGCCATGAAAATGAGCGCTTCTCCCGCGCAACGGTCGGCTCTCCTTGCTCAGACTGTTTGCTTATCAGACAACACTGCGACACAGTGTGCCGCAAACTGTATTGTCATCATAGCAGTTGCGGGCCTCGTGGTCCGTATGCCAGAACAAAGCATCGAACCAAGGGCCCGCGAAGAGTTCCAGGCCGCGGATTGCCGCCCACTACCTCTTGTTTTAAAATAGAGTTTATGTGTGGATGTCTGTGAAAATATGATGCTGAGTTACTTCTATAGTGTTGTTTAACTTGTATCCTTTGGTGGGGGCGGTCGGGGCTTTAAAAACCTTCCCCCTGCTGGGGGCTATTTGTGGATAAGAAAGTGGGAAGAGGGGGAGAAAAAAAAAAAAAAAAAAAAAAAAGAATGAGCTTTAGAAACGGGTTCGAGTCCCAATGTGAGCAGTTTCAGTCATACTGCCTGCCCGGTGCTCTAGTTGCCAGAGTTAACAGCCTGGATATGCAGAGAGCGTGTATGTGTGTCAGCGTTGAAAGATTGTGTAGTTTTGTCATTTTAGATTTTTTCTTTTCTTTCCCCCCTCCTCCCCTCCCTTTCCCCTTCCCTCTCCCTTCCTTCCTCTTTTCTTTTTCTTTTACTTTTGAGTCTTTCATTTCTGGGCTCTCAGAATGTGGTGATGATGTTGATGATCGGTTTCGGCGCGCGGGAGTGAAAGGCCCAGCCCCTGCTTCCAGGTATGCTTCCCGCTACTGATGTGAATTATTGTGGAGATGAGTGAAGTGACACACTGCACAGGGCGACAGCCCCGCCCAACACGACCACTGGGAGCCCTCCCCGCGACAGGCCGCCACTCGAGTCCCTCGCACGCTCCAGGAGACCGCCGGCCATGTGGTAGCACAGCCAGTGCTCTGGCTCGCCGCTGTAGCGCACAGACTCGCGGCCGGGTTTCCCGATACGAGAGGTTAGAGTAGGCACCACCGTCCCGCCTCCCCCTGCACTCGTTGCGGTCAATGCCAGAGTCGAGGGTTCGCACACCGGTGACCCCAGATGTTCCTTTCTCGCCTTGCACTACCGGCTTGGAGCCCCCGAGAGAACTCGCGACTGTCGCACCGCGGGCGCGCGCAGGCGCCAGTACAGCTCTCCTCCTTGCGGTGGTCCAGCTCGCGACGGCGGGAGGGGAAGAGGGGGTCCTGACGGGGCCAGCTGCCCCGAAACTCGTCTTATTTGCCTCGGGCGCGTCGGGCCCAAGGTCGACAGCACTGGCCCGGGCGGCGGCTCGCTCGCACCTACCCTGCGTCGCGTCTGCTCGCCTCCCGCCCGCTGAACGCCTCGTGCGGCACATGCAAGCTGCGGCTGTTACAAGCGTGCTCTTGCATCTTACATCTTACATCTTACGCCAGCTCATTAATGGTATAGTTCACACTCGCGATCGTGGTTACTGCAAGATAACCACCGTGTTCGTTCTTCACTCGCGCTGTCCGATCACGATTTTTCCCCCCCGTAAAAAGCGAGAGATCGTTCGCAGAAACTTGTTAGTGGTCGTAAACAACTGTGAAAACACCCAATCCGTTAACCGAAAACATATCCTCCTGTGTCCGGCAAGAAGTGGGTGTTTGCCATTCCTTGCCAGCAAGTACAGGACTTGGGGACGAGGGTTAGTGATAAATACGCACTATCAATGCCCCGTGTACAAGATCTCGTCGACAGAAAGTAGTTGCCCTGATGTTCGGTAACTTGTCAATGAACCTCTCGCTGTCTCGCTCGCCAAAGAGAAAGGAGGTAGGAAGACACCCGCTCATGTTGTATGGAACTACAGCGCTTGTAGTGAAACACTATTTAGAGCTCGGATTTAAGATGACTGCAGCTACTAACTGGTACCAGCTCTTTGTACTGGCAGAAGGATAAATTCTGGGAGTAAACAGATGTATTGTCTAGCGTCACGACCAAAATAATTAAGCCATTTCAGCAAATTATATACATGCAGTTTGCTGTTGTTCGCGACAGAAATCTCGGGCACTCTCTTGTCGCGATAGTAGGTGGCTGCAATGTTCGAATGGTAAAAATCTGTTGTTTCACAATCATCGTTGCAGTATCAGATAAATTAACAATTTTTTTAAATCGTTGTTTGAGAATTCTGTGTTGTAAAATTCATCATTTACGTTACGTATTAAAATATATATTTGTATGTATACCTATCTATATGTAATGTTTTAAACATGTTAATGACGTTCTGCATTAAACATGTTTAGTTCACCCAGACTGCCCCAGGTAAAGTGTTTATTGTCCATAACATAAGTATTATAAATGAGCTATATAGAGATATGTGCCTGCAAGGAATGGTAAGGGGATACGCAACCGCCTTTTGGGCGTGCCTAATGAGAATTCTTAATCAGCGCACGCTGTTAATCCCGTCAGTAGCAACATGCAAGGCAGAAACGTTAAACTTGTTTTCACTTATTCTCGATGAATACCTTGAAATTCAATAATCGAGATTGTCTGAGACCACCAGGCTGCCCCTCGGACAAAACTAGACCTGAGACATTTATTTATCTTATGGCTACACGAGGGTGTAATGGTAAGCAGTGGCGAGACGAGGCATTTTTTTTTTTAAATTATAATTTGTGTTCTAAAAAAAACTTACGTCAAGAAGGGGTTTGGGTGGTTACATTAATCATTCTTAACATGCATCACTTTATGTGTGATCTGTAGTTCCAGGTGTAGCAGCTTACCTTACCCAAAATAACTCTCTGCCTGCACCGAGATCTCGCATATTTTCGTAACTTCATGGGAGGTGGGATTTATATCCCTCTTATTCACCGCCCTTCCCTCAGCAATAGGCCGATTGGAGATGCTTAATAACTACATTCAACTATTATTGATTTAATATCATACTGGCATAGTTTACAGTAAAGGAAACTTTTCTGCGGGCCATTTTATCGTTTAACTAATTTCCGAGACTCCAACGACCACATGAACAACACAATTTTCCAGCAGTATATACAATAATACATAGCCAATGAACTTTCAAGCAGCCACGTCTTCAGATTACTTCTTTAGATGATAGTGATTTGCGAATTAACAAGTCAACGATGTTACAATGACCGAGTTTAGTGGCAGAGTGAGAATTTACATACGAGTAGTTAAAATAATCTCATAAATTAATTTTACGATTTACTCTTCTATTGTTTTTAATTAACTTTTTCAAACGCGGGAACTCTATGACCAGCCAGCCACCCCCCTCCCTCTTCTTCAAAAGTGCATCGGTAACACGTTTACAATACTTTTTGTCAATGCACATCTCAGTAATAAATGAACTTGTAAAAATTAACAGCTGTGTCATATGCATTTTTCATCTGCATAGGAGATTGCGTATAACGTAAATAGTTTGTCTTTTTCTTCAGTAGGTAATTTGTACCTACATGCTACATGGCGACTCATTATTTCCCTCTTGAAAACAACTTGGTAGTGCAGTTATTATTATTATTATTATTATTATAACTTGGAAGTGTTTTCAGGCGTTTCTCTACAATACTTCACTTCGTTTGGATTGAGAAAAAATAATAATTTGGGCAATTTTCTATCTTCCGCATGACGGGGAGAAAATCAGACGTCATTTGTCTGTGCTGTCTTTGTAGTGTCGCTCGGAGTTATTGGAAAGTTTCTAAACTGTTGTCGTAAATTCGTTTCGGTTGTGTCTCTCTCTCTCTTTATTTATTTATTTATTTATTTGTTTGTTTTTTGCTGCGCTTAGCTTTTGATAAAATATATTCATGGCAGATATTTTGTGTTCATGTGGATTTTTTTTTCAGCGATGTAGAACGGACTCTGCGATGACGCATGTCCAAACGATTTCACTCGGACATACTGCAGCAATATTATTAATGTGTTTTCTCTTTTATAGTGTTTCCTGCTGTCGCCTGATTGTACCGGCTCTCTGTAGCCCTGTCATATCTTGTATAGAAGACCTGCGTGTTTTATGAAGTCCATGAGTTGAGTTATGGTTGTTTAGCCTTTAATAAAACATTTTCGGGGACCCTGCTTAAGATTTATTTTCGTACGATTCCATTGCACACCGGAGCTAAAATTAGTGTTGCTGTGCGTATGTAAAATTTTAAAATATAAAATATATAATAAATCTTATTTATGTATTTATATTTTTATGAAGAAAAAATTACTGATTTTGGTTAGCACTAACTCAGGTGTTTAATTTGTAATAAAACTTAAACATGAGACTACACTTCGTAGTACGTCGCCGACTTAATAAAGTGTACGTGAGATAGTAACGTTAAACTTGTTTGCAGAAATATACTTTGGTTTTTTTCCAGATGTTCAAGTTAAATTTTGAGATTAGCGAGAATAGATAAATTATTTGTTTATGTATGTACGAATGTAAATTTGTATATTGTGGGCTTTCGCAAATTACTATATTATTTCCTCCATCCTACCATAAAGTTATTTCGATATATATCGAGCTCGACGCTGGAAACTATCCTAGAAATCGGCGTTTTCTCGTTAATAGTGCACTCCATATGACTTCAGCGTAAACCTAAGACCGGTATTCCAAGAGAAAAAAAATAAGTGTTTAGGTGTTGAATATGCTACACCTGTACCTTAACCATATTTCTAGCGTTCGATAGGACACTTATTTTGAGAGAAAGGATTAAGGTGTCCTATCCGTTGCCGATCAGTATCCCTAATCCGCGCATGCGCAGAGCTCACGTTTTCGTTGATATAGTCAAGATGGCGGACCCGTGTCTGACGCTATTATTATTATTTTTATTATAATTTTGCTATGAAACCAGTTTCTAGCCTCGCGCAGGGCACCGTTTATTAAGACGGTTTCCGTTTTTTTTTTTCCTTACTGGGATTCGGTTTGGACACGTTCTGAAATACGACTTCCGAGTTAGGTTACGGTTGAGCCCCAACAAGGCAGTGCTTATTCGCTACCTTATCCGAACGTCTTGGAATACCAGTCGAAGCCCTGCGTGATCCTGATCGCTGAGGCACTTTCGCGCGTGTGGCCAAGCTGGGCAGGTCATACCTCGGCCCTTGACGTGGCTAGGATTGAGAGCACAGAGTCGGTTCCCAGATGGTTTAGAGCGGAGGATCTGCAATGCCACGACGTATACACTCCCCCCTTCAGACCACTTGCAGATGAGCTCAACACTGGCCTGAATTGCATGAATTAATTCATCATTGCATGAGGTCTTGTCATCATCGGGTTCATTGAATACAATGGTGATAAAATCATATAAAATTGATGGAATGAATAAGTTGGCCAAACGGGAGTACCCCGAAAAAAAAAACCTACTGGCTCACAGCAACGTTTGCTATGTTTCACATTTGCGACCCCGCCGTGAATGAAGCCAGAATCGCCCGCAGCACCTGACCCTGGAAACAGGGTTGGGGAGGGGGGAAACTGCCGTTAGATACCCTGAAATTTTGCGGATTGATTTGTCGTCAGGCTAAAAATTCACAGTCTTAGGCCGGCCACACACGCTCCGGTTTTCCTCAGAGGTATGCCTCAAGGTGCTCTGCCTCAAGGCAGACCTGAAATGGGGGGTGCGCCCACACATTAGGGTTTTCCTCAGAGGTCTGGCTCAAGGCAGACCTGAAATGGGGGGATGCACCCAAATAGTATGTAAATGGACATACTAGATCAGGGTTCAGGGTGTGGAGCCGAGAGCCGATCCACATCTCTGACGTCACATCCATCTCTGACGTCACGGCGGCCATCTTGGCCAAGCGTAACGTGACAATGTGCGTAACGTGACACTTTTTCATGCGTGCAGCCGGCGTAACGGGACACAGCGTAACGGGACAAGTAGATCACGGCGGCCATTTTGGATTCGCCATCTTGGATCCGCCATTTTGGATGACGTCATTGTGTGTTCTCGAAAATTCCGGTGATGTGTTTTCCGCCATATTGGATTATGACGTCACCGTTGCAATTTTCGTTACGGCCGCCATCTTTAACTTTTTTATTTATTATCCGATTTTAATGAAAAAAATTCCAAAATTCATCAAAAAATTAACTTATTCGAATTCTGATTGATTATATCGATCACCGTCCTCGGTTCGAACCCGACGAGTGCAAAAAAAATTAAAAATGGGGACCGATCCTTCCCTCACAGTGGACGCAGGCAGACTGACTCCCACCACTTTTTTTCAAAGCATATATATCGTCAGCTGGTATGACGACTTGTCCGCCATCTTGTCTTCGTCCGCTGGAGATCACCATCTTGTTTTCGTCCGCTAGAGTGTGCTGATACCATGTTAGTATAATTATCTAGTCACCACACCATTAACCTTGACCTTGAACTTTTACCTTGACCTTGAACTTTGACCTTGACCTTGAAATTTGACCTTGACCTTGAACTTTGACCTTAACCTTGAAACTTGACCTTGAAATTTGTCCTTGACCTTGAAATTTGACCTTGACCTTGAAATTTGACCTTGACCTTGAAATTGGACTTTGTCCTTGAAATTTGACTTGGTCCTTGTCGACCATCAAGGATCCGACATTTTATGTTCAGTACATGCTACCAGGAGATACCACCTGCTGGAGTACGCCATCTTGTGTGTGTACTTGTATTATAGAGTACATTTCCATCTGGATAATTTTATTCTAACCCGCTACAGTGCAGTAATCATTTATTACGGAGGTGCCCCCCGCCATCTTGAAATTCGGCCGCCATCTTGAAATCATGTAATAATGTAGCTAGAAAAGCGGGAAAAAATCCAAAATTCATTAAATAAATCACTCATTAACTTACAGATTGATACGATCGATTCCTGTCCTCGGTTCGATACCCGATCGATGCAATAATGTTTAATTTTATGTAAAAAGAAATAATAATTTCAATAAACCATGTTAAACTTTCGAAAAGAGACTCTTAATTCTCTACGACCACCATCCTATCAGACATCAAGACCACCATATTGGAAATGCGTGATATTAATGCTAGAGATCCGGGGAAAAGTTCAGAAATCATTAAATAAATTTCCGATCAATATACTGATTAATTAGATCGACTAAGGTCCTTGGTACGATCTAGGATGATGCAAAAAAATTAAATATAACATCAATTTAACATAATAGTAACAGGTTCGAGGAATTAAACACCGCAAGTTCTTTCACAAACATAATATTTATTACATAATTTCTATTCTACTACAGGATCACTTACGAAAGCCAGCAATCTTATAATCATTTAGTTCCGCAGCGATGTGAAATGACTAATTCTTAGCTCCAATCGGTTTATACTAGACAGAGTCCAGCCAGAACCTTTACAGACATAGTCCACCTCTTCTTGACAGAGTTTCTGGATACCGTTTTTAACAGTTTGCTTCACATCGTTAGAACTGTAAATTACTGCAGCCGATGTCTTGAATGCACACTTCTTCACTTTCTCATCGAACGGATATGGCTTTCCATATATACAGTCCAACCACAAGTTATATTTCAAAGGTCCGTTTGTTGCTACATCATCAGTAAGCTGATTGATTATCTTCTGTCTGATATCGTCAAGAAAATTACAAATGTCCTTCGACTCACCAAACATATTTAGATAATAGTAGTCTTTCAACATTCCACGAAATGCAGACTGCGCCAAGTAGAAGCCATTATCGTTCACTCGTAATGCTCCGAACACAGTCTTAGGTTTAGTTCCATGTTCAGACGTCATAACAATCGGTTGCTGGGCATCTGTTTTTTTTTGTTGTACGCTTTCGTGTCTCCAATCTAAAGCGACGAGTCGAAATGTCGGCAGGTAGTTCAGCAGTAGGAGCACAGACTCCACCTTTACATTTTTTCGCATGATGTCGCAAACTGTCAATTCGAGTAAACCATTTAAGGCACTCATCACATCGAAACTTCATGCGAGAAGGATTCTTCGTGCATTTGCTCCGCTCATGTCTTCGTGCATCATGGGAAAATGTGAACGACGTATCACAGTAGCTGCAAGGATACCATGGTGATGAAGACGATCCTTTCAGACCCGATCCAGATACAGGCGTTGCAACAGTAGTACCATTTCCAGGCATTCTCTTATGCACATCGATGCATCGTTGTTGCGCCGAAACCTTTACTTTCTACCGCACAGCAGGACCTTTGCATGCCTTCATGTGCGTTTTCATATTATCTTTTCTGGCAAACTGCTTATGACATTTCTCACAAACAAACATTTTACGATATAGGTTCTTGGCACATTCGCTCCTCTCGTGTCGCCGAGCATTGCTGTTGTTTGAGAAAATCTTGTCGCAGTAACAGCACCGATGTTCGCTAGTTGTCAAATCAGCATCCATTGAAGTCTCCATCGAGGTCGTATCGTCGATCGTCGTGGTTTCCTGCACATCCAGCTCAGTAGTCATTAAGCTATCTTCTGCTGGTGGTATCACATCTGTTGAAATTTCCTCCAATGTTGACGTCGTCGTCGTTGCCAACGGGATCTGCTCCACCATTGTCGTCGCTGTCGTCAAGGTTCCCGTAGACGATGGTACAACGTCCATCGAGTTCGGCGTTAAAGTCGGTAAAGATGCCATCGAGTTCTCAAGAACAGGTTATTACGCGACTTATGCACCAGATGAAATAATCTAGGTGATCCTTACACCGTCGACGACAGTAACAAACTGAGCGACCTGCTGTCTAGGACTCGCTTATATACATGCACCGGATGGAATAATACGCAAGTCAAATCAAGAACCATTTACTATAATACTAGAGTCAAAACAACATTAAAAATAGAAGGACCATCAACGAAAAGGCAGCACATTTGGAAGCACCGACAACGAAAATGCAGCACATTTGGAAGCACCGACAACGAAAAGGCAGCACCGACAACTAAAAGGCAGCACATTTGGAAGCACCGACAAAGAAAAGGCAGCACCGCCAACGAAAAGGAAGCACATTTGGAAGCACCGACAAAGAAAAGGCAGCACCGCCAACGAAAAGGCAGCACCGCCAAAGAAAAGACAGCACATTTGGAAGCACCGTCAACGAAAAGGCAGCACATTTGGAAGCACCGTCAACGAAAAGGAATCACCATCAACGAAAAGGCCGCACCGCCAACGAAAAGGAAGCACATTTGGAAGCACTGACAGAGAAAAGGCAGCACCGTCAACGAAAAGGAAGCACATTTGGAAGCACCGACAAAGAAAAGGCAGCACCGCCAACGAAAAGGAAGCACATTTGGAAGCACCGACAACGAAAAGGCAGCACCATCGACGAAAAGGAAGCACATTAATTTGTCATTGACTCCAATATTCATTGGCTCCATCAGTCATTGACACCTACAGTCTTTTGGTTCCAAAAGTCTTTTGGCTCCAAATATATTAGGCTAGAATTCTTCGAGTCTAAGAGACTATGAGACCACATGGCTACGAGTCTAAAATGATCTAGCTGGTTACGAGTTATACATGGCTTGCGAGGCTACAGAGCTACGAAGTTTCTAGTACACAGGTTTACATGACTGCGAGGATACAGGACTACAAGTCTGCAAGAGTACTTGACTACGAAGGTACTCGTCTACATGACTCCAGTTACCGCATCTGTCTTCGACAGAATTTTCTCTTTTTCTCCAACTGCTCCATCAGCATTATGTTATAAGATTACAAGACCTCTTGCTTACGTAGCTTCAAGTCTACGAGCCTCCAATGCATCATGACTACGAGACTACGAGCCATGAGGTTATGAGTCTATGCGATTGCGAGTCTTCTAGGTTACATGATCGCGAGGCTATAGGACTACGAAGCTTCCAGAACGCATGGTCACGAGACTGCGAGGCTACAATTCTACGAGGTCCCAAGACATCCTGGCTACGCGACTACGAGCCATGAGGTTACGAGACTACGTGACTACGAATCTTCAAGTTTACGAGACTGCGAGGCTACAGAGCTACGAAGCCTCTAGTACACAGGTTTACGTGTCTGCGAGAATACAGGACTACCAGTCTGCATGAGTACTTGACTACGAAGCTACTCGTCTACAAGGCTACAATTACAGCATCTGTTTTCGTCAGAATTTTCTCTTTTGCTCCAACTGCACCACCAGCATTATGTTATAAGATTACAAGGCCGCTTGCTTACGTAGCTTCAAGTCTACGAGGATACTTGGATACGTAGCTTCAATTCTACGAGGTCCTAAGACTTCATGACTACGCGACTTCGAGCCATGAGGTTACGAGATTACGTGACTACGAGTCTTCATGTTTACGAGACTGCGAGGCTACAGAGCTACAAAGCCTCTAGAAAACGAGTTTACGTGACTGCGTGGATACAGGAATACAAGTCTGCATGAGTTCTTGACTACGAAGCTACTCGTCTACAAGGCTCCAATTGACACATCTGTCTTCGATGGAATTTTCTCTTTTGCTACATCTACACCATCAGCATTATGTTATAAGATTACAAAGCTACTTGCTTACGTAGCTTCAAGTCTACGAGGCTCCAATACATCATGACTACGAGACTACGAGCCATGAGGTTACGAGACTATGCGATTGCAAGTCTTCAAGGTTACGTCATCGCGAGGCTATAGGACTACGAAGCTTCCAGAATGCATGACTAATTGGCCGCATGGCTACGAAACTTTATGTCTCTAACTGACTACAATAGCACTATTCAGTGGTGAGAGTTAATTTATTTCATGCAAAGGTACTTGCTGCAAGCAGTTCCGCTTTTCAACATCAGATGACGTCACGTTTTTCTTGCAGGTAAAATAATATTTATTTATTTTATGCGGGATGCGGGTTGTTCACTATCGATCGCATAAGAAGAATGGCATCGATAGTCTTCAAGGAGAAGGAAGTTCGTCCTTCCTGCTAGTGCTTCTCAGATTTCTCACGGTCCGCCATCTTGGATTGCGACGTCACGGCTGCCATCTTGGATGGGTGTGACTTTGACCTTTGACCGAAACCGCAGGAATGATCGCAAGCACACGGATTAACCATCAAAATATTGATAAGAATAATCAGGAGCACACGGAGAAAACCATCATAATATTGGCAAGAATAATCAGGAGCACACGGAGAAAAACGACACATGTTTTCTTTGATATCATACAGAAAAAAAATATTTAAAAACAAAAATAAATTAATAAAAAAATTAAAATAAAAACAAAAAATACATAAACAGATTCTGCTAGCTTGTAAACTTATCATTGTTGAGCAAAGATAGAGTTCTAGTACAAGCCAGAATCTGTTTATGTATTTATTGTTTTTATTTTAAATTTTTTTATTAATTTATTTTTGTTTTTAAATATTTTTTTTCTGTAATTTTATGATATCAAAGAAAACATGTGTCGTTTTTCTCCGTGTGCTCCTGATTATTCTTGCCAATATTATGATGGTTTTCTCCGTGTGCTCTTGATTATTCTTATCAATATTTTGATGGTTAATCCGTGTGCTTGCGATCATTCCTGCGGTTTCGGTCAAAGGTCAAAGTCACACCCATCCAAGATGGCAGCCGTGACGTCGCAATCCAAGATGGCGGACCGTGAGAAATCTGAGAAGCACTAGCAGGAAGGACGAACTTCCTTCTCCTTGAAGACTATCGATGCCATTCTTCTTATGCGATCGATAGTGAACAACCCGCATCCCGCATAAAATAAATAAATATTATTTTACCTGCAAGCAAAACGTGACGTCATCTGATGTTGAAAAGCGGAACTGCTTGCAGCAAGTACCTTTGCATGAAATAAATTAACTCTCACCACTGAATAGTGCTATTGTAGTCAGTTAGAGACATAAAGTTTCGTAGCCATGCGGCCAATTAGTCATGCATTCTCGTAACCATGCGTTCTGGAAGCTTCGTAGTCCTATAGCCTCGCGATGACGTAACCTTGAAGACTTGCAATCGCATAGTCTCGTAACCTCATGGCTCGTAGTCTCGTAGTCATGATGTATTGGAGCCTCGTAGACTTGAAGCTACGTAAGCAAGTAGCTTTGTAATCTTATAACATAATGCTGATGGTGTAGATGTAGCAAAAGAGAAAATTCCATCGAAGACAGATGTGTCAATTGGAGCCTTGTAGACGAGTAGCTTCGTAGTCAAGAACTCATGCAGACTTGTATTCCTGTATCCACGCAGTCACGTAAACTCGTTTTCTAGAGGCTTCGTAGCTCTGTAGCCTCGCAGTCTCGTAAACATGAAGAATCGTAGTCACGTAATCTCGTAACCTCATGGCTCGAAGTCGCGTAGTCATGAAGTCTTAGGACCTCGTAGAATTGAAGCTACGTATCCAAGTATCCTCGTAGACTTGAAGCTACGTAAGCAAGCGGCCTTGTAATCTTATAACATAATGCTGGTGGTGCAGTTGGAGCAAAAGAGAAAATTCTGACGAAAACAGATGCTGTAATTGTAGCCTTGTAGACGAGTAGCTTCGTAGTCAAGTACTCATGCAGACTGGTAGTCCTGTATTCTCGCAGACACGTAAACCTGTGTACTAGAGGCTTCGTAGCTCTGTAGCCTCGCAGTCTCGTAAACTTGAAGATTCGTAGTCACGTAGTCTCGTAACCTCATGGCTCGTAGTCGCGTAGCCAGGATGTCTTGGGACCTCGTAGAATTGTAGCCTCGCAGTCTCGTAACCATGCGTTCTGGAAGCTTCGTAGTCCTATAGCCTCGCGATCACGTAACCTAGAAGACTCGCAATCGCATAGACTCATAACCTCATGGCTCGTAGTCTCGTAGTCATGATGCATTGGAGGCTCGTAGACTTGAAGCTACGTAAGCAAGAGGTCTTGTAATCTTATAACATAATGCTGATGGAGCAGTTGGAGCAAAAGAGAAAATTCTGTCGAAGACAGATGCGGTAACTGGAGTCATGTAGACGAGTACCTTCGTAGTCAAGTACTCTTGCAGACTTGTAGTCCTGTATCCTCGCAGTCATGTAAACCTGTGTACTAGAAACTTCGTAGCTCTGTAGCCTCGCAAGCCATGTATAACTCGTAACCAGCTAGATCATTTTAGACTCGTAGCCATGTGGTCTCATAGTCTCTTAGACTCGAAGAATTCTAGCCTAATATATTTGGAGCCAAAAGACTTTTGGAACCAAAAGACTGTAGGTGTCAATGACTGATGGAGCCAATGAATATTGGAGTCAATGACAAATTAATGTGCTTCCTTTTCGTCGATGGTGCTGCCTTTTCGTTGTCGGTGCTTCCAAATGTGCTTCCTTTTCGTTGGCGGTGCTGCCTTTTCTTTGTCGGTGCTTCCAAATGTGCTTCCTTTTCGTTGACGGTGCTGCCTTTTCTCTGTCAGTGCTTCCAAATGTGCTTCCTTTTCGTTGGCGGTGCGGCCTTTTCGTTGATGGTGCTTCCTTTTCGTTGACGGTGCTTCCAAATGTGCTGCCTTTTCGTTGACGGTGCTTCCAAATGTGCTGTCTTTTCTTTGGCGGTGCTGCCTTTTCGTTGGCGGTGCTGCCTTTTCTTTGTCGGTGCTTCCAAATGTGCTTCCTTTTCGTTGGCGGTGCTGCCTTTTCTTTGTCGGTGCTTCCAAATGTGCTGCCTTTTAGTTGTCGGTGCTGCCTTTTCGTTGTCGGTGCTTCTAAATGTGCTGCATTTTCGTTGTCGGTGCTTCCAAATGTGCTGCCTTTTCGTTGTCAGTGCTTCCAAATGTGCTGCCTTTTCGTTGATGGTCCTTCTATTTTTAATGTTGTTTTGACTCTAGTATTATAGTAAATGGTTCTTGATTTGATTTGCGTATTATTCCATCCGGTGCATGTATATAAGCGAGTCCTAGACAGCAGGTCGCTCAGTTTGTTACTGTCGTCGACGGTGTAAGGATCACCTAGATTATTTCATCTGGTGCATAAGTCGCGTAATAACCTGTTCTTGAGAACTCGATGGCATCTTTACCGACTTTAACGCCGAACTCGATGGACGTTGTACCATCGTCTACGGGAACCTTGACGACAGCGACGACAATGGTGGAGCAGATCCCGTTGGCAACGACGACGACGTCAACATTGGAGGAGATTTCAACAGATGTGATACCACCAGCAGAAGATAGCTTAATGACTACTGAGCTGGATGTGCAGGAAACCACGACGATCGACGATACGACCTCGATGGAGACTTCAATGGATGCTGATTTGACAACTAGCGAACATCGGTGCTGTTACTGCGACAAGATTTTCTCAAACAACAGCAATGCTCGGCGACACGAGAGGAGCGAATGTGCCAAGAACCTATATCGTAAAATGTTTGTTTGTGAGAAATGTCATAAGCAGTTTGCCAGAAAAGATAATATGAAAACGCACATGAAGGCATGCAAAGGTCCTGCTGTGCGGTAGAAAGTAAAGGTTTCGGCGCAACAACGATGCATCGATGTGCATAAGAGAATGCCTGGAAATGGTACTACTGTTGCAACGCCTGTATCTGGATCGGGTCTGAAAGGATCGTCTTCATCACCATGGTATCCTTGCAGCTACTGTGATACGTCGTTCACATTTTCCCATGATGCACGAAGACATGAGCGGAGCAAATGCACGAAGAATCCTTCTCGCATGAAGTTTCGATGTGATGAGTGCCTTAAATGGTTTACTCGAATTGACAGTTTGCGACATCATGCGAAAAAATGTAAAGGTGGAGTCTGTGCTCCTACTGCTGAACTACCTGCCGACATTTCGACTCGTCGCTTTAGATTGGAGACACGAAAGCGTACAACAAAAAAAAACAGATGCCCAGCAACCGATTGTTATGACGTCTGAACATGGAACTAAACCTAAGACTGTGTTCGGAGCATTACGAGTGAACGATAATGGCTTCTACTTGGCGCAGTCTGCATTTCGTGGAACGTTGAAAGACTACTATTATCTAAATATGTTTGGTGAGTCGAAGGACATTTGTAATTTTCTTGACGATATCAGACAGAAGATAATCAATCAGCTTACTGATGATGTAGCAACAAACGGACCTTTGAAATATAACTTGTGGTTGGACTGTATATATGGAAAGCCATATCCGTTCGATGAGAAAGTGAAGAAGTGTGCATTCAAGACATCGGCTGCAGTAATTTACAGTTCTAACGATGTGAAGCAAACTGTTAAAAACGGTATCCAGAAACTCTGTCAAGAAGAGGTGGACTATGTCTGTAAAGGTTCTGGCTGGACTCTGTCTAGTATAAACCGATTGGAGCTAAGAATTAGTCATTTCACATCGCTGCGGAACTAAATGATTATAAGATTGCTGGCTTTCATAAGTGATCCTGTAGTAGAATAGAAATTATGTAATAAATATTATGTTTGTGAAAGAACTTGCGGTGTTTAATTCCTCGAACCTGTTACTATTATGTTAAATTGATGTTATATTTAATTTTTTTGCATCATCCTAGATCGTACCAAGGACCTTAGTCGATCTAATTAATCAGTATATTGATCGGAAATTTATTTAATGATTTCTGAACTTTTCCCCGGATCTCTAGCATTAATATCACGCATTTCCAATATGGTGGTCTTGATGTCTGATAGGATGGTGGTCGTAGAGAATTAAGAGTCTCTTTTCGAAAGTTTAACATGGTTTATTGAAATTATTATTTCTTTTTACATAAAATTAAACATTATTGCATCGATCGGGTATCGAACCGAGGACAGGAATCGATCGTATCAATCTGTAAGTTAATGAGTGATTTATTTAATGAATTTTGGATTTTTTCCCGCTTTTCTAGCTACATTTTTACATCATTTCAAGATGGCGGCCGAATTTCAAGATGGCGGGGGGCACCTCCGTAATAAATGATTACTGCACTGTAGCGGGTTAGAATAAAATTATCCAGATGGAAATGTACTCTATAATACAAGTACACACACAAGATGGCGTACTCCAGCAGGTGGTATCTCCTGGTAGCATGTACTGAACATAAAATGTCGGATCCTTGATGGTCGACAAGGACCAAGTCAAATTTCAAGGACAAAGTCCAATTTCAAGGTCAAGGTCAAATTTCAAGGTCAAGGTCAAATTTCAAGGTCAAATTTCAAGGTCAAGGTCAAATTTCAAGGTCAAGGTCAAATTTCAAGGTTAAGGTCAAAGTTCAAGGTCAAGGTCAAATTTCAAGGTCAAGGTCAAAGTTCAAGGTCAAGGTAAAAGTTCAAGGTCAAGGTTAATGGTGTGGTGACTAGATAATTATACTAACATGGTATCAGCACACTCTAGCGGACGAAAACAAGATGGTGATCTCCAGCGGACGAAGACAAGATGGCGGACAAGTCGTCATACCAGCTGACGATATATATGCTTTGAAAAAAAGTGGTGGGAGTCAGTCTGCCTGCGTCCACTGTGAGGGAAGGATCGGTCCCCATTTTTAATTTTTTTTGCACTCGTCGGGTTCGAACCGAGGACGGTGATCGATATAATCAATCAGAATTCGAATAAGTTAATTTTTTGATGAATTTTGGAATTTTTTTAATTAAAATCGGATAATAAATAAAAAAGTTAAAGATGGCGGCCGTAACGAAAATTGCAACGGTGACGTCATAATCCAATATGGCGGAAAACACATCACCGGAATTTTCGAGAACACACAATGACGTCATCCAAAATGGCGGATCCAAGATGGCGAATCCAAAATGGCCGCCGTGATCTACTTGTCCCGTTACGCTGTGTCCCGTTACGCCGGCTGCACGCACGAAAAAGTGTCACGTTACGCACATTGTCACGTTACGCACATTGTCACGTTATCACGTTACTCTTGGCCAAGATGGCCGCCGTGACGTCAGAGATGGATGTGACGTCAGAGATGTGGATCGGCTCTCGGCTCCACACCCTGAACCCTGATCTAGTATGCCCATTTACATACTACTCACCCACACGTTCGGGTCTCCTAGAGTTACCTTGAGGCGTATGTGTCAGTAGTATACCTGCAATTATGGCGCAAACAGACGATGCTCTCGCTGTCATTGGATTGCTTATAGCAATGGGGAAGATGAGGACACAGAAAGTGAAACGAAATGTGTGGTGCAAAGACTGGTTAAAAAAAATACAAAAATATTCACACATAAATTTGTTGAATGAGCTGAGATTCGCGCCAAAAGATTGACTTAACTTCTTAAGGATGGACGAAGATACATACTTGAAACTCCTGTAGCTTTTGGCACCAATAATTGGGAAATAGGACATCCAACAAGAAATCAAACAGATGGAAATACCACAATGTCTGCTCATAAGCTACATCAGCACCACTTCCACTTTTCTTCGAATTCTTCCCTTTTTTCGCTTCTTTGCGGATATTACTTCTAAGATTATTATTTTTTTTAATTACTACATCTGTGTTGGCAGTAGGCTCTATTTCTTTAATTTTTTTTCCACTAATCTTCAGCAGCCCCCTCTTTCCGCGATCATGCATGATATTCTTTCGCTTTACTTGCCATAAGCAAGGAGAATCATTGTACAGATAAATAAATTCCTCCAATACTTCGCGTGTTCGAGAAGACACGGTTACCACAGAAAGTATTGGGTCTAACCTCACTCGCGGATGTAGGAGGGGGGGGGGGGGGGGGCACTGACAGGTCGCCTCAAGGTCTGCCTCATCTCTGGTCCACACGCACCGGAAACGTGTGAGGGAGGGGCGTACCTTGAGGCGAACGAAGGTATTTTCGATTTTCACTCCGGTCGCCTCTTTCCAGGAAACCTCAAGATACAATAACATACACACACTCCGGTCTACCTGAAGGTTCTGTACCTTGAGGCAGACCTCTGAGGAAAACCGTAGCGTGTGTGGCTGGCCTTATGTATACTGTACCCTCACATGCTTTCCAGTTGGCTGATTTCTTCAGAGTGGGATTTTGGTCCTTCTACTGCTAGCCGGTAGCTAGCTGGTCCACAGTCGTAGAGGGAGTGTACAAACAGTTGTGATCCAATCATCGAGGCGATGCTGAGGTAAGAGGCTGTCCTGTGGAGTTGTCGCGCGGTGCAGAGCATTGTGACAAGTGGCAGCTTCCTGGCGGTGACGACAGGGCGCTCTCACTAATACGATCGGCCCGCCTCAGTTCAAGGTCGTGTCTCCACGACTCCATCGTCAGGGCGCCCTCCGGCTGCGTTGCGGAGACTCGACCTGCCACTACCCCGCGCGTTCATCATGTTTGTGTACGACATCTCCAACGTTCTTTCGTATAACGGTTGTTAGAGGTGGGGATTTTTCAAATAATGACTTTAGCATAAATTACAGGTTCCGCTTGCGTTTATAAATCGTAACGATGAAACGGGAATGATAAACGTAATTCTGTGTCTCCCCCCCCCCCCCCCCTCCACCCCCCCCCCCCCCGGGAAACCAACAAATTTTCCCCCCTGTTTCATTCCACAGTTCCGTAACCGAGGTTTCAACGATCACTGGTTCCATTGTTATTGTGCACCCTCTCACTGTACGAGCATACGAGAATGAAGTTGATCCAGAAAGGGGTGGAGGAAGTTCTACGTTCTGAAGTAGCACTTTTGACCCCTTTCCCTTACGACACGTGACGAGGCTCCTTGGAGTGTTGTGAAACAACATGTCAGTCCTAACATGTGTGGAGCAACAGACCAACAGGACACAGTTCGCGCATCCTCTCGCACACACTACGAAATAGGAACAACAGGCCCTGACGTAGGATCATTTTCATTGCTTCTGTCACGCAATCACATTCACTTTGCCTCGTGCGTATTTAATCCCACTACAGCAAATAGCGGGTGCAAATGTTGTGTCGAACTCTCTGTAAGCTTTATTCAATAGGCCCACAGTTAATGTAAAAAACATATTTTTGTGACAGTTCGCTTCCCTTGATTGTGCACGTAGGTGTAATACGTAAGAACTCATACGAGTACCTTAGGCTCCAGTTCGCCCGGCTTACCGCTTTGACGATAGTGGGGTGCTGTCACAACTTAGAAACACACAAGATAGAATCTTATAAAATATTCCGGTTCTTAGTTGTGTGTTTCTAAGTTATGATGTTCAAAGTTATGTGGTTCGGCGTTGCGTGTTTCTAAGTTACGTGTTTCTAAGTTATGACAGTTCTAAGTTGTGATAGTTATAGTTCTAAGTTATTATATTTTACGTTAAGACGTTTCTAAGTTGTGTGGTTCTGCATTACGCGTTTCTAAGTTACGTGTTTTTAAGTTATGACAGTTCTAAGTTGTGTGTTTCTAAGTTGTGATAGTTCTAAGTTAAGACTTTCTACGTTACGACGTTTCTATGTTGTGTGATTCTGCGTTGTGTGTTTCTAAGTTATGATCGTTCTAACTTAGGACAGTTCTAAGTTACGTGGATTTTTTCGAGGTTTCTACGTTATTACTGTTCTAATTTGTGTGTTTCTAAGTTATGTGTGGTTCCCGACGATAGTCAGCTCTCTTGAGAGCACGCCTTAGCCATAACGGCCACGCAGGACCCTCAATAATTGTGGTCCATGTCATATACTCCTAACAGAACAAGTTTTGTTTATATTAGTGGCTTCGAAATGGGTTGGTTTGTTGATGCCTGATGACGGTGTCGGCTCCCCACGCCTCGTGGGCGACATACCACAAGCGTAACACCCGGCTGGGAGTTTCAACATAGTCGGCGTCCAAAGTAGCCCACGACAGTTAAGCTGGGTTTACGATTGATTTCCTTAAGAATTATAACTTAACATTGAGCACACGATTAAGTAAAAACTACATTTTCCAGTTTATGATTGACATAGAAGTCGTTAATTCCAACCAATCACAGCACAAAACACAATGTCGGCCATTGTTCGAAATGGAGAAGCAGGTTTGAAATAGGTTATTGACAAATGGGATATCTATTTTTCTTCTATCATTACATCATCTTCTACTGAAATGTCAAATTCTGTTGCATAAGAATGTTCACTCATGTGTAAATTAATTCGTAATTACAAATATACGAATTCTAACCAAAAATACTGCCTCGCTCGGTCCAATACCAAGACATAAACTTCCGGCTGAAAGGTTCCGGTTTGTTGTGATTGGTCGCTTCCCTTAAGTCTTAACGAAAAATATAAAATACTAGCTGTACCCTGCCACGTTTCGCTGTGGCACATTGTGATTGAATATTTTTTTTTGTTTTTCCACTGTATGCGTAGATATAAAGACTATCTGGTTTTCCGACTTGGGAACACGCAACATACAGTTGTCCATGTAAAAAGCAATCCGCATCTAAATCTAAACCACATAATTCTAAAGATTGACCTTGAGCTTCATTGATTGTGATTGCAAATGCCAATCGAATTGGGAATTGCAATCTTTTAAATTGAAATGGTGTATCGGTCGGGATCATGGGTATTCGAGGAATGAGGACATATTCACCTTTGAAAGGCCCCGTTAAAATCGTTGCTTCTACTATGTTATTAATTAATCTCTTAACTGAAAGTCGCGTGCCGTTGCAGAGTTTTGGCTGATTAATATTCCGCAAGAGAGTAATTGGCACACATATTTTCAATTTAAGTATGTGTGGTGGTATCCCTGGCTGATCAAGTGATTTTAAAAATTCCGTAGAACATATTAATTAAATTTAAAATTTAAATAAAAGGTATAGGGTCTAAGGAGTTCAAAAAATGAATAGCCTAGAACCATCTACATGCAATCCCACATCAAGTGGTGATAGACCCATACAAAACATAACCTCTACTTACGATTGATGCAATTGTTGTTATTGGCGATAGAACATATTAATTAAATTAAAAATTTAAAAAAATGTATAGGGTCTAAGGAGTTCAAAAAATGAATAGCCTAGAACCATCTACATGCAATCCCACATCAAGTGGTGATAGACCCATACAAAACATAACCTCTACTTACGATTTGGATAACGGCGCAGCTCAATCGAGACACGATCACACTAAAGTACCTCATTCATATTGTATATATAGTCCCATACCGGTAAGCTTAGTCATTTTTTAATTATTGCACCTCACAATAAAATCATTCTCATTGTATATTGCCATTTCCTGCTCGCTTCACTTGACATAGTTTTTTCCATTGCTAAGAGAAATCCTTTGGCATGGAGAAACGTTTCCATAACAGAAAATTTGTGTTTTTTTGTTTTTATTGGTAAGAAAACACATTAATAAAATGGCGCAGTTACTTTTTCGCGGTTGCGGGTATGTTGCTGACGTGAAAAGTAGATAAAAACAATCCTTGATGCGGGTTGTATATAATGGTAAAATTTCAGCTCGATCGGTGCAGAACTTTTTGAGTTTTTGAAGCGTACACAAACCAACATAACATTTTTATAGATATAGATTATAATAGCAATATATAAGATATAAGCTATAAGATAAGAATTATTTAATTTTCAAATGTATTGTACGAAATGTATTTTTTAATTTAAACGTATTTTTATCAATAGAGTCGAAAGAATATACTTTCAAATTAAATAAAGTTTTTTATTCTTTCTTGAAATATATATATATACATATTTGTGTAAATTATAGTCGTCAAGGCACAATGGTCGAGTAGCCTGATGTGCTTTAACTTCGACATTATGGTACAGCATCGTCGAGCGTGGTCACAACTAAGTTGGGTGACCATGATATTTAGTTATAGAAACTTTTTTTCCGACTTTTCCGGTGGATTTTCCCAAACTTTTATTTCATATAAACACTCTTCTGTTAAGATGCAATGTTCTGTAAAAATTTCAATCCAAACCATCGTATACTTTCCGAGTTTTGCGGTCAAATACATACGGAAGCTAAATTTTTATATATATAGATTGTGTTTGACACGCAGCTTGGTGTGATTGGGGCATGGGTTCAATTCACATAACAGCCCGTAGCTACTTTATTGAGGTACGTGGCAGGAGGCTACGCAACACCATGGACAGGAAAAAAAAAACTTTTTATATCTAGAGACGAATATTTTGGCTGGACATCTTAAAAAAAAGTAGTTCAGCTTGTCACATCGTCAGCACATTGCAGGCGTAGTATATGGATCATGCCATTAATTAATGATCGTATAGAGGGGTTCCCACAGACAGAGGAAACCCAGGAAAAGGAAAAAGTTACTTCAAAACCTGAAAACCCAGGTAAATGGACAAAATGTTACTAACTAAATTGGATTGCTAATTTTTAATACTGCATGGTGTATTCCTTTAAAGTCTTAAAAAATAATCTCTTCTGTAATCACAAATTCACGCGTAACCTTAAACCCATCTGTTTTTGTCATTAATAAACAAGTAAAACTATCAATGAATCAATTGTGTATGATTTAATGATGTGAAGCACGATCCAATGTCAATAGTTATTCACCTTGGTTGCAGTCAATAATGTATTGTTTCTAAGTTGGATCAAATATAGTGATTTTATATTAAAGACTCACAGCGTTGGTTGCATAGCATCGATTGAAATTGAAACAGTAACAGTGAAAATAGTTGAAACCAAAGAGGGGGGGTGGGGGGTTGAGCTATGCATCACTGCAAACTCTCACAGCTGACCCAACTCCCTTGATTCCTTTACAAGCTTAAATGAAGATACAAGTGTAGTCTCCAGGCCTGTTCTGTAAGTGTTGCGTGTATAACACCAAAATTCAAATTATTAAACATGTAATATTGCCATAGAAAAATCGCAAATCCCTTGCAATAATTGTATAACGTGATTTTCACATACACGACGTGCATTATAGACTTTAAGAAGTAGCAATTATCTGAAGAAAAGATTACAAAATTGGGAACTGAAAACAAAAGTCCGTGTATGAAACTCATGCTGCTTATTTAACATTTAAAAAAAACCTATGTGAAGGTCTGAATATGTGGACAACTATAAATAGAGTACATGCGATTACAAAATATCAAACAAACTTATTTCGCAAGAGTAAATATTTGCACAATACTTATGTATACAGTGTGTGCGTTCTTACAATATCACAACACATATGTTACATTCTGTATGACCACGACTAGATGGCACTTTGTTTGTTTGTTTGTTTGTTTATCGTCTTTATTGGTGGCGAAGTTAAGGCGGTACGCCTTCTCTTACACTTAACCACTTTTCTGCAATTACATCAAAGATTTGAATATTAAAAACTAAGCATGACATAGACTAAATATTAAGAGAACAAATTAAAATTTTAACTTAATGTTCAAATATTAACTATTACAAAAGATTCAACCATAACTAATTATAAAGTAATTAAAAACTAAGCATAGACATACATAAAAAGGAAAGTAATTAAACATACAGCAAAAAGTATCAAAACCGAAAAAAAAGAAGGAAAAAAAAACATTAGGTGCTACTACATTAAAACCAGTCACTCGCACATTCACACACAGAATCAAGCAGTAGGGTAGCAGTGAAGTGGTCATGGTAAGCAGTTGTTACAAAGATGTTTTTTCAGTCTGTACTTAAAGGATGCTAGATCTTTTGTTTGCCTTGTCGCTTGGTCTAATTTATTTCAGAGCCTGCTACTCACGGTTGCAAAAGATCCCGACAGACATTTGGATGAGTGCACTGGGATAGATAGCATTGGGTTGCGTGTGGATCGCGTGTCATGGCTTTAATTTTACAAAAATTAGTCTTTGCTTCCAATAACATTATGTACTTGCCAAAATTACAAATTTACATGTTCGCGAACTCTACAACTACGTCTAGACACAGGCAAATGGTTCTCTGCACACTTCAGTCTAACACCAGCTATGTGCGTTCATAATCTCCATTCAACATATAACCGGGGCGCCTCCGGGCAAGAAAATTGTTATGAATATGCATCAAAGAAATGTCTACAAATAAATAATTTCGTTACATCCAGGTAAAAAAGGCTTTACGTTACTCGCATGGGTGTGAACCATTGTCGCAAAGCACCTCAACGTGTAACATGGACTTCCTAACAAAGTTAACGCATTGCAAACAAACGAACACATTACCGGTCTACGGACCCGCGAGCGTGACAGAAAAAAACGCATAGGCGAGTATCCTTCTTAACGCCCTTTGAAGGCTCGACATAAGGAAAGCAACGCGCGTGCGACGCAGAGCAAAGAATGTAAATTAATTAAAGTAGAATCCTTGAGTGCTGCACAAATTCCTCGCAAAATACCAGCACACACAATTCAACTGAATAAAGTCTTTTGACCCGACATGTCAATTACAACAGATATGTCTCTAAGCTATTTACACAGCGCATGGCAACCACTATAGTTATACGCGCAACAGACCCGTGGCAACGGATAGAAACAATTCGCGAAGGCAGAAAAAATCCTTGCTCATCGTAAGTCTTATTTTGCCCATACCTGCGTCGAACTCGATAAACCTTGAAATCGTAATTCAAGAGAATCTTCTTCCCAAAATGAATTTTAACAGGCGGAGCCGAAAAGAAAATTGAGACAAGATTGAAGCTATAACTAATTTTCGTGACGACTTGCATGTTGCACGCCTCTCTCGTGCTACGACCCGGCTAACTGGAAGTTAAGTCAGCTGACGAACATGTTGCCAGCAACGAAGAAGGTTCGACACTCGCCAATGCCTTAAGTTAAGCACACATCGATTACTTACTACGAAGGCTCAAGGGAAAGCAAAGGATGGTAAAAAATATAAAAGGGGGGGGGGGGGGGGGGCTAGTCTCGTCGCGGGCAAGCTCCAAGAGGCAAGGCGCGAAGTTCAAATGTCCGTTGCCGGCGGCGACCCCGACGCCAACTCAAGTATATTGTGAAAGAAAAGATTTTATAGTCGTTCAAAATGATATGTGTGGTGGAAATGTGTTGCGATACGTATTTGTGGCTATAAATATTTATAATATCCTGCAAGATTGATTGATGAGACATGAAAATAATGTTTGTTGAGACAGGGGAAATAGAAAAAACCCTGGCTGGGACATTGTCCAGAGCAAAAAAAAAAAAAAACCATACGTACTTTTAAGAGTATTCGATATTACATGATTGTATATTAGAGCTGCTATAACGAGTATGTATCGAAGCGAAAATCAGTTAAATTATGTAGCTCATAATTATTCTATACGGCAAATACAGAACATAAATTTATATATTCCTATATTCCATAAAAACAATTTCACACAGTTGTTTATGATTTTTTCCGACAAAATTTTTAGTTATTATTTCATAAAATTAAAAAAAAACTATTTTCAAATAAAAAATGTCAATCTTTGGCTGAATATTTTAACCGATGAGGATATTTCTTTAATATTTAAGTAAGGTTTTATTTACTGTTATAACGTATGTACTTGTTCTTTTTTTTAAATATTATATTTTGACTTTTTTATAAATAGATTTTTCTGAAACAATATAATAATATATCTGGTTTTTAAATGAATTGCTCCTTTTAACTTTAAACTATTTAAAAACTAATGTGAAATATCTTAAGTTATTTATTTATTTGTTAATTTTTTACATTAGTCGAAATACCGCACGTAGATTAAAGTGACTCACATACAAGTTTGGTGTAAGTGCTAAATTATCCTATTTAATTTAATAAATTGTAGCCAAAATGTAAAAAATAGAGTAAATAAATATATTAATTATTACTGTTTTACGAATGTGGGAATCTGGGTAAAGTCCTCAATGGCGTTGCATGTTTGACACGTCTCATGGTTAGAAGTTCACTAGCGTTTTAAAATGTTGCGCCGAATCATACAAGCGGGCATGCTCTCTTTCACACACGTCTCTCTGTTTTTCTTTTCTCCGTATCTGTGAGCCGCACATCCGCGCACGCATAAAAATACCTTTTAACATTTTTTTTGTAAGGCTGTTTTGGAGACAAGAAGTTGTGCAAACAAAGCGATACGGTTGCATGTAAATGTATCGACAAAACGCCTCACATTCCAGTGGCGGTCGTTATATGCGCTGGACCCCAAGGTGGAAAACAACGTTGCCCCGTGTTGTTTACATGTTCCCCTTGCCACGGCGACCTTACATTCCACGAATTCCTGGACGCGACATTTGGGTCCAGTCGCGTAGGTGCCTGCTGAGCTGTCTAGACACCGAGATTATGTCCATGTAGCTCGTTTGCTCCGCAGTGTCACGTCTCTCCGAATGCTGGATTTGTATTCTCGCGCAGTTTTATTTTTACTTTGTTAGTAGAACTTTTGAAAAATATATTTACCATTGGTATAGTTACTTGCGATATATTTTTCTCCTTAAAAGCAACGTAAAAAATCATCTTTGGAATTAAATATATAAACAGCTTATGGAATTGTTAAATAAGCGTTTTCTTTTTTTTTCGGTTATATATAATTGCTGGAAAGTAATTGTAGATGAAAATTCCATCTTTATTCAATGGTATATTTTCTCCTTAATAAAAATTCGTGGTCTCAACTTTATACTTTAAGCAAATACGTATTTCCTGGACGTCCTCGATGCCGAGCTGTAAGGTGGAGTGTGGGTGTAATACAACCAGGAATGATGACCTTATCCATTCTACTAAATTGCACAAATATTTCGCTCGCTTTAAGAAGGATATATATATATATATATATATATATATATATATATACATATGTATATATATGTATATATAGTTACGATTTTAATCTTGTGGGGGAGAAATGGGTTCGTAAGGGTTAGCCCAATTAAGTTTTATTACAGTTGTATTGATTACTGATATTTACATTTTTAATAAATAATTGTATTTAAATAAGGCCTAATCACCAATTACTCGCACTTAAAAATATTTATTATCAAGTCACTCAGTGTCCGTCAAGTTCCCCAGTCCGCACTCCTCACTGGGCCGCACTCCTCGCGCAAACACTTCGCTGAACTCACCGCGGTACCTACTCCCGTCTCGGGACTCTTGTCGCCGCACGCGCGGCACTCAAGCTGCACTCGCCGTCTCCGATCCTCGTGGCGCCAGTTGTTGCCTGGCAGGGCCGCCAGCCAGCTCCGTTCTTGGCTCGTGTCACGGTCCTGTCTGCGTTCGTGTGTGTGTGTATATATATATGCATATATATCTCGGACAGATAATTTTAAACGTTACTTTTTTTCCGTACACAGAAACAATTTTTCTGTACTTCTACAAAAGATTCCGTCGAAAACCAGTTACCAAGAGATAGTTTGTAATACTACAAGGAAGATAATGTAACTTTGTGCAACACATGGCTATGGTTATTTATGCATTCATTAAATATGTATGTTTTTCAAGAATACACTGAGTATTTTTTACGAGAATATGCAAAAAAAATATTGTAATTTATGTTTAATTCAAGTATAACTCTTTTAAATTATGTAAAAGATAATATAATATAAAATTATATATAGGTATACATAATGCAGACTTGCGATGTTGTCCCCACTGGATCCGTGCGTGCGAAGGTCTATCGCACAATGGCGCGTGTCATGCGCACGGCAACAAGCAAACGGTAAATGTTATCGTATTCGTGTCGCCTTGCAAGGCTATTGTTCAGTGACCCTGGTCGCCGTGTTCAGTGCAGTGGAGTGATCTGCCCATCTCGGGACAGGTAGCAAGAGAACGGTTTTATTCGCAGGCTTCCCTTACAATGTATTTTTTGTTTTGTAAATGGAGCAGAAATATTCATGTTAAATTATAGATATTTTTTAATTTGTACATTTACATGAAACCAGCTGTATCACTATCAAATAGTGTTCGCAGTAATACTGTGATCATATTCTTAACCGAGCATTTATGCTTTGTGTTGTTCCAGTATCTTCAATATTTAAAGTTAGATAAACCGTTCGTTCCCTGAATATATTTACAGTATAAAATGCACACATTAATAAACATAAAACAAAAAAGGCCCATTTAATATTTAATATTATATTATCTTTTTCGTGGTTTAAAAAGGTTATGCTTGAATAAAATATAAATTAAAATATAAAATATTTTGCATATTCTCGTAAAAAATACTCAGTGTTATCTTTAAAAACGCATTTAATGTATGCATAAATAACCATAGCCATGTGTTGCACAAAGTTACAATATCTTCCTTGTTAGTGTTACAAACTATCTCTTGGCAACTGGTTTTCGAAGGAATCTTTTGTAAAAGTACATAAAAATCAGTTCTTTGTAAGGAAAAAAAAGTAACGTTTTAAAAATTATCTGTCCAGTACACAGTGTACGCATAATAAGGCCCGTCTACAATTGCTATTTCCTAAACTGTGTCCGACGGACACTGATCACTGATTGGCCCACGTGGCCCTCTGAAGTCATGCGTGGTAAGGGCGATAGTCCGAATCTCCCTGGTCCGAATACATTGGTAACCTTGAATTTTTTGTCCCAAGCTGTGTTCTTTGGCAGCATAGAAGAATGAACACTCGTGATATTTGCTGTTTCTGGTTACCGTCTGAAAAGGTAAACAGAAAATAACGGACTTTATTATGGGGTTTACTTTTGCCTTACAGAATAAATAAATATTATTGGCCTTCTACAAATTTCACAAGTTAACTAAATTTTCAAGACTTAGCTGCGTGCACATTTACAAAGCATGAAAATAGTAAACAAAAAATCTAATAAAATTATTTTGGTGCTCTATATTTACAGAGCACTGGCTACTACTTTATAAATCAGTAGATTCGGACATGGGCCACTTCAATTTTAGACAGGGCTTTTTTTTTCCATTTGACATTGCGAAGTCATTCACGAAAGGATAAGGATACGTACTAACAGGTTCGAACTATTGTAGACAGGCCCATAAAGACGTCAAAAGTTGTCGAATGCGAGAATTTTAAACAATTGTTATTTTGAAATCACTTATGAGTATATTTAAGAAAATTTCATTTGTAACCTTTATTAAATTTTTCTACATACTTTGTGCTATTAAAACGAAAGTAATATGACTTCTTGTTCCATAGTCGTACTGCGTACCTTTTGAGTAAATCCATGATTGCATTTGATGTGTTTGGTGATGTCGGCCTTATAGCGTTTTTATATTGTTGTTAATTATTCTTTTTTCATGTACTTGGATGTAACTAGGCATGTAACTAGTCAGATTTTCTATACCTAAAGAATTGGTTGTAGGCCTCACTGGCGAAAAAAAAAAGGCTAATCTGTAATGCTAGTCGTACGTAGCATCGCTTACAACTGGGGCTATTGTCAAATATCAGCGAACTGTGACGCTTTGGTTTACATTTTAGTGACTAAATTGCAATATCTTCCAAGTGATGTAATAGAAAATTTGTGCCACTCTACTAATCGGTGTGTGAGAGGCACACCTACATTCCTTCTTCGTTTTTTCTTCCGAAATTACTCCGGGGATCAGATAGGCATAAACACTTGATTAATCTGTGTTTCGTTTGCGCATGCACCGATAGAGGTTTCTCCGTTGAACATCTTCAACTCTCCGATTGTCAGAAAATAGAGTAATTTCGTGTCTTTTAAAAATGCTGTTTTTTTTTTGTAAACGATATCACATGGTTTCTGTTAAGTGAACATAGTCTTTGAGCAAGGTTAAATGTTTTGAGTAACAAGGTTTATTATGAACAAATCATTGTGCTACAGGTAACTCACAGGCCAAGGTTATGACAGTGTCGATGTTTACCATTAAGTAAACAAAATGCGCTTTTAAGTAGTATGTTTTGGGGGCTACTGGCACAGGCTTCAGGCTGTGAAGGTGGAGCCGATGACCGCCATCTTGGATTGTGACGTCACGGTGGCCATCTTGGATGACCGTGACCTTGACCCTTGACCCTGGCGGCCATATTGGATCCGCCATCTTGGATGACGTCATTTTGTTTACTTGAACATTCCTCAATTTGTTTTCCGCCATTTTGAATTATGACGTCACCGTTGCAATTTCCGGTACGGACGCCATCTTTAAAATCTTTATTTATTATCCGATCTTAATGAAAAAAATTAAAAATTTATAAAAAATTTCAATTAATAAAATTTTAATAAAAAATATTTAAAAAATCATACATTTATTACATGGTGCCCGGAGTCCTCGGTTCGAACCAGGTGAGGGCAAAAAAATAAAAATGGCGACCGGTCCTTCCCTGATGGTGGCTGCTGGCAGACTGACCCCCACCACTTTTTTCATAGCATATATATCATCAGGTAGTATGATGTTATGTTCGCCATCTTGAAAATCCGTAATTTTAATGCTAGAGATTCGGGAAAAATTCCAAAATTCATTAAATAAATTTTTAATAAATATACTGATCCAAGATGGCCGCCGTAACGTCACAATCCAAGTTGGCGGTCATCGGCTCCACCTCCATAGCCTGAAGCCTGTGCCAGTAGCCCCCAAAACATACTCTTGTACGTGCATGCATTTTGTCATTTGCTTGTTCCATATCCTCGTTAGCCCTACCTTTACTGACATTTTACTGGTCAAATTTTTGCTTTTGGAGTAATTTGGAGTAATGGTCTGAAAAACACAGGTCATTGCAGCCGACTTGATCGATCCATAACAGGATTTGTAAAATATTTACATTTTTGTTGCAATAGATACGTATATATTATTCAATAGGTACCAGGTAATGGTAATTTTGACATATGATAGAATGGTTTACATTTAAATTGACGTGCTTATTTAAAGCAGGGCTTTCGAAAGAAATAAAAAAGTTGGCACACCAGCTGTGTGTTTCCAATGCGAGTTCTTTAGGCAGACAGAGACATGTAGTTGTACAAATGGCAGGAAGCAGTAGCCTTGGGCGTTTATTGTGAACCTGCATGAATAAACGGACGTGCGACATTGTCCGCGGCATGTGTGGCATGCCGAGAGGAGGCATCCGGCAGCTGGGGCCAGCAGGGCTGCTGGTCTCTAACATGGTGCGTCAGTTTGCGTCCTACTGTTCTCAGCTTCAAAACTAAAACCAAACAAAAATATGTGAGCTAGTTTTTTTTGTTAGTGCTTACAGAGATGTGTAACATCTAACCTCGGTAACGAGCAAATTCATGTGATCTCATGTTGCAAATGCACTTATAATACGCAACTAAGACACGAAATTTACAGTTGAATTCTTAAAAAATAATTTGCCAAGCATGAAAAATATACGCGAATTGTGTTTTCAACTACATTTCTGGACGTGAATCACACGTAGTTTCCGTACACGCCGCTAGAATTCGCTCCCTGAGAATCTACGTTGACTATCGAATCATTTGATTTGCAGAGCAAAATTTTTAACTCTATAATCAAACGGCCCCGATGAAAGCGATTCTAAACCCCGGCTTTGGACCTGATTTTCGACGAGGAATGTTATTAAAATGCAGCCCATCTTGTTAAAATTCATTAAAATGTTTATACTATAAAATTTCCCTTTGGCTTTGTGAATTTTGGTTCGCGCCATCCATAGCAGCACCGTCTGTTACACATTTACGTTCCTTTACTTCCATCGCATTCACGATATTACTCCAACCAAATGCCTTATACCGAGAGCTAATATGTTACACATCAAAAACTTATTAAAGTACATTAGACATTTCTGACAGGTTTTCAGTTTTCAGTTAATTTTGGACATAATAGAGGTGGTCAAAAGAAAAGGGTTATAAGTAAATATAGGACAGTTGGACGCTTTCAGGCTTGTTTTTCTCCAAAAAAGAATAAATGTTTTGTTAATTAGTTTACGAAAACTTACTACATGGCAGCAGATCTCTGAGTGCCATGTATTTCTTTGGAAGCAAACAATTTCCCGTTGCCAACAAACAGTTTTATATAAACATTCAAGTGAACATAAATAAATCCATTATTCTGTCAGTGAGGAGTCCGTTTACCTGGATTTATTATCATGTGTCCAGAAACCAGGAAGCGCTAAGCACAACACCTGCACACTCATCAATTGTTCAGTCGCCTCTACGAGCGAGGCAGCGATTTGGACGTGCAGTATTTTCATTGCGCTGGGTAACTGTGGTGCCTTGAACGGTGACATTGATATTCTGTCGTTATAAAGTGTTTGATAAGTTTAGTGTAAACCGTTTGTTTAGTTTCGTAGGTATTCATTTGGGAAGTATCAATTTCGGAAACTATAATTAAGGCCCCAGTCTACCTGGGCTAACATACAGTGTGCAGAGCTTCATATAAAACCATGCAATTTAAGATGTCCAAGTAGGGTCTGTTTATGAAAAACATTTAAGAAAACGCTGTTTCTTGATTTCGTTTCTAAACTATGCTTATAAATAGTAGAAGGTAAAAATGGTTAAAACGCGTTTTTTTCTGAATAATTGTTAGGCATAAAGTACTCGGGTATAGATTCTCAAAAACACTCAAGGGACTTGCATCACACCTTTATCTTCATTTCTCCGCCATATAATTTTAATGTTACGACTCAAATCTCATAGTTGTTTTATGCACGACGAGAACACTGCGCACCAGTTCACAGCCTTGCGCTTAGAGGCAATACCGCGCTATAAACACCACCGAGCGTTGACCTTATAATCCCGCCTCGATAACACAAATACACCCCTGACTAGGCGAGCATCTTAAATTTTAACAGACCAATATAGTTTTGAAAGAAAGCATTCTACGTATTTTGCACTTTATTTTTTTTTTCTTTCGTGTGAAAAACAGATTGAGAATACGTTCAATATTCTCCTGTTTCCCTCTCCCCTGCCGTGTCCCTCCTCCTTCCCTTCTCTGGGAAAGGTTGGAGCGCGGCGCGGCGGTCCACTTTCTCCCGCGCATGCGCACAGCCTCATGACGGGCCGGGGATCGTATCGTCCCCCGAGGCGAGCACCACGCATAACTTAGAAACACACATCTTAGAACAGTCATAACTTATAATTATCGAAAAAAATCCACATAACTTAGCTCTGTCATAATTTAGAACGACCATAACTTAAAAACACGTAACTTAGAAAAACAACGCCGACACAAGCAATTTAGAAATCTTAGAAAATAATAGCATGAAACTATTTCTACTTAGAAACACACAACTTAAAACTGTAATAACTTACAAACACGTGACTCAGAAACACACAACGCAGAACCACGCAACTTAGAATCACGCAACTTAAATCAGACATAACTTAGAAAAATTCTATCTCGCATGTTTGTGAGTTATAAGAGCGCCCCTCCCGCGAGCTCCACGCACCGGCCCCTTTGCGCGTCACACAGAGACCCGCCGCTCTTCGCACCCGGGTGAACTGCGCTCTCCCGAGCGTCTGGACCAAGCGGCCCGCCACGCGGACAGGCAACGTCAACATCCAAGTCGTTAGAGACGATGACGGATCACAGATAATTATTGTCCTTTACAAATCGAGTCAATCCCTTTTTTCCTAGATTGCATCACTTGTGTGGGCACACCAGGAGTTTTGGTGTTTTCTTCGTATTATTTCACTCACTGCCCCATTCTGCCGTTTAGTTCTTCGTAGTAATAATAATGCTGGTAATCTACTAGGTCTATGCGGCTAAGTCTCATACAATGTCCTTATCAGTTTCATTATATATTTTCTTCATATCTATGTTTCAACTAGCTATAATATATTTCATCATTGGTGAAAATCTGTAGGATCAAGTTTATAATTTACATTGTTACGATTACGTTTTTGCAAGCGTAAACTGGCTTCCTCAGAGATTTTTTTTTATATATTTCAGGGTGGGGGCGGGCCCCCTAATTACCATTTTACCCCCTCCCCCAAGATCTTCCCCAATGCCTTCATCATAACCATTATCGTCGTTCTGTAACAAAATTTTTGTATCCATTTCTATTGTTCCTCTTTGTATCTCAACTGCATTCAACCAAAGTCATTATTTCACCTTCTTATATTCCCTCATTCTTCAAAGTTACGGGTGATAAAGTGAGACTGGAGCGTTGACATAATGAAGGGTTATTGGCAGCCGGAGTACTCCGAGAAAACACCCCAGCTCACGGCCACGTCTGCCACGTCTCCCACTCGCGGACAATCGCCGGCCCGCCGGGCCATCGTGGCCCCGCCAGCAGGAATTCACTAATTAAATGATTCATAAATTGAAATAAATTTATGTATGCACGAATTCATTTTCTGCGTTATAGGTTGTATTAATTTGCTGTGAATAGGACCTTTAAGTCTGTGTCACGTACCTTGTCTCAAATTTTACAGTTCTCAAAAGTAGAGTTCCTTTGCTACTGTTTTTGTGTCAACACTGGTTGTAAACAACTTATGTGATTGTCTTTGTTCGTAAACAAACATCATGTGATGCTTTGGAAGTTACGGTTGGAGAATTATACCACCGGTACTACTTTTGAGACAAGTATACGACTATATCTATAAATTTTACGTACGCACAAAACAACGTTCAAACAAAACTTCAATTTATAGTGTTGTTACAAAAGTGCGATATTAATCAATATTAGGTTAACGATTGTAACTTAAATATATTTATTTTAAAAATTTAGTTTTTTATTTATAAATATTATTCATAAGATTAATTATTATGAAAAATGTTAACTGTAGTTTATGAAAATCACTTAAGCCTATTTGTTGAAAACCGGCCCTTGGTTGAAATGTACGTGGGTTTAATAAATAAATAAAATATAATGAAAAATTCACGGGTTATTTGACTCTCAGGATGGATTCAACTGTCCTCTACATGTTCGAGCAAATGTCCATGTTGATTTGCTACTCGCTTGAGATACGTCTTTACCTAGGTTTGTTTTGTTTCGCCCGTGATGTGATACTTATTTTGTTGCGTGGGTTCTCAAAGGCTAGAAATCCTCCACTTAAACCTTGGGTCATTCGTAGAAGTAGGCCAAAGGTAACCGTTGGTATCGCGACATGAAACAGTGAAATTTTGCTGTCGCTGTCTTATCAGAAACCAAAAAATAAAATAAGTGGGAGTGGAATAGTAGATTGTTGTTGTTCTTGTTATTGTTGTTGTTGTTATTGTTATTGTTACTAAAATGGCCATACAAAATACATACGAACTCCCTGGTGTTTAAATTTTCTTAATAGGTTCTCGCCATTTCAGAACTGCCCACCCCTAGTTTAGTCAAATAAGTTATGAACAAATGCCTAGCAAAGTTAGAGCCCTTAAAGGTTGGAAATTTGGGGATTGAATTTACGGAGTTCATTAGCATATTTGATACATTAACACGAATTCACACTGCGAAACAACTTAAACCCATCCTTATGTTGGTACTATTGAACACGCCTTTTAACGCAAGATTATTTAGTTTGGCTACAAACTTATTTGCTACTAGGCATTGGGATGTAAACTGGTTGTTTTAGTTTAGGATGGAAGCTTGTAAACTGGTTATTTTAGTTGACAGTGAATGTAACCTGTAAACTTAGAGTTACTTAAACACTTTTGGAATTAAGCCAGTGAGATACAAATCGATATGTTCCAGTGTAAAATGATGTTACACTGTTAATTGTATTGGCTGTAGACATTCTAACTATGTTATTATGACAGCCCACGATACACATGTCCCTGTCCACGCTGCTGGTATTCTAAAAACAAACGACGCATGCATGCTGTCTGACAGCGACATGTTTTGGTGGACCAAACTTAAAACATTGATATTCCCAACCTGTGTGGTATTATCAACCTAATCGCAGGTACATTACATAACATTGTTGTGTGCACCAGTTCGCGGCCCTGTTCCACGCATGCCCACGCCTGAAAGAAACAAGAGGCAGACGGCCATGGCCCAGAAACACGCGCGACGCAGGTCCACTCCGGTGCATCAGGCAGAGGTAACATGCCATCAGCGGGACGGGTCCGTCCGGCCGTGACGTCACGCGTCGCGCGTCAGTGCTTCAGGAGCAAATCGCGTGACGTCACGGTCATCGGTGTGTCACCGCTGTCCCGGCGACCTGCCTAAGGTCCTGTCACACTGTCAGATATATGTATCGTACTATATGCGATAATCAGAGACCCGTGAATTTCGCGGATTCAATGACCTCCAGGATAGACTCCAATATCCTCTACACACTCGGGCAAATGCCAACTGTTCATTGGCTGATGACTTGTGAGTCGTCTCGACTGGGTGGCTTGTGATTCGACATTTCTATGAGTGAGCATAGGCGTACCCAGAAATTTTTTTCGGGGGGTGTTCTTCCAGATTTTTAAGAAAAACTGCATAAACACCAAAAATTAATTATTTCTTGAGTAAATAAATAGAATAGTCTTAAATTCATTTTTTAACCTGTGCTATTGTTGATATGTAATTTGTACGTAATTTTTCTTTCAATTAACTTAAGTAAGTTCACATTACAATATTAAAATACCTACAAAAAACCCCAAAAAGATATATAAATATAAAAAAAATATAAAAAAATTAGTTAACGAATTTACGTACGCACTTTACAAACTTATTCCTAATAAGTTGACGCCATGACAATAGAATAATTGCTGTATAATTTGATTGTAAGGGTGTTAGCAACTAAGGCCGGAATTACAATAGCCCGTCCATCCGTCATCCGTCTGTCAATTACGTGACCTGCGCCCAATAAGATGGACTGAAAAATGTAATCCACTCGTCCGTCTAAAGCTTCGTAACTTTATACTTTTGACAGGTGAACGGATGAAACTATAACCTCCTAATGTCTTCTAGGTGTTTGCATATCAATTATTATATTAAAATGTATTAAAGTTTGTTTAATTGTTTAGCTGATTCCAAAATCATTTCTTAGCTTACGTTTAGACACATTTCGAAAGCTCTTTTTTGAAACAAAAATGGTCTAAGTCACGGAAGTATTATAATTACGTATGGTAACTCTGGAAATGTGAAAATACATACGGTACCAAAAAAAAAAACACTCTGAGTTTAATGAGTTTCAAGTACTTACTTTACATAGTTGTTTAAATAATATAATTACATATGATATTTTTTTCCTCTAAATTATTAAGTTTTCTCAACAGTTGTCATCATTGACATGGAGAAATATTATGACGGACAAGCGGAGTGTTGTAAATCGCCAGTCGACCTCCGTAGCGTAGTCGGATGCACACCGGCTTATGGTGGGAGAGGTTCTGGGTTCGAGTCCCGGGTAAGGCATGGGAGTAAAAATGAGACTTATTACAAAATATACACTTGGGATAAAAGATGATGAAAAAGAATAATGAAATTGATATTTCTGGCTAAACGGATACAGCTCAAGGCCAAAATTCAAGCAGTGAAGTGAAGTGAAGTGAAGTTGTATATCGCTTGGCGGCTGACGAACGAACGGATGACGGACGGATGCGACGGGCTGTTGTACTTCAGGCTTTACAATTGAAGTGTAGAAAAACAGAATTAAATCTTTATATATAAAAATCTCGTGTCACGATGTTTGTCCGGGCTAATTTCCGAAACTACTGCATTGATTTTAATGAAATTTCGCACAAATATTTGTAACTTTGTCCAACTTTATATATAGGCTTCATTTTATTTCAATTAATGACAGCGTTTTTCGGAAATCAGTTCCCAAGGGTGGTTAAGCACTGGCAACAGTGGGTACTCCATCTCCATGACAACGGGATTTTGCATTGTTTATACCTTCTGCGTCTTCATGGCAACGGGCATCGCTTAGATCGTTTTTTTTTTCAATTCGAGGCTTATTTCTGTATAGATTTAATTATTATTTTATGTAAAAATATTTAAATTTAAAAATATATTTGTGCGAAATACCATTGACTGACTCATTACGATTGACTTGAAATCTCTCAACCGATTGAAACTTAGCATAGTTACTCATTTTGTGATGTATGTAGACGCTCACTAAGATATGATTTTCCGAAGGGAGTTTTGGGAGTTTTGGGGGTGTAAAATATCAAAATTCCAGTTTTTGGTAGAAAATCACCATGGCAATGGCTGTTGCTTTGTTGATGCTTAATTCGTCTCTATGGCAACAACTAATACACTGTTAGTGCAGTCCTCATCACCGTTGAAATTTTACGGGGACTTTAAATATCAAAAATTGCCCCTTTTTTTTTCAATTTTATATCATACAGACTTGAACTTGACAGTAATGTTCCTCATGTTATGCAGGATGACGTTTTCCGAAAATCAACTCCCAAGGGTGGTTAAGCCCCGGCAACAGTGGGACAGCGTGATTTTGCATTGTTTATGCCTTCTGCATCTCCATGGCAACGAGCATTGCTTTGATTTTTTTTTCATTCGAGGTATGGCAGTGGCGTACCCACAAGGAGGGGCGTATATTATGAGAGGCGCAAGTGTTCTGTCTGTAGACTGCCGTAGCGAAGTACGGGTACATCAGTTGTACGTTGCGTGCTCGATAATCGGGAAACCATCGCTGCTACTCGTTTTCTCTCTGGTAGATTACAAAGCATTGTAATAAATTTTTGTCAAAATCAATTGCATTTTATTTCATTTATTATTACTGTAAATGGGATATTTAGTCTCATTTTTTCCCCATTAGTAAAGCCGTGCGAAGCTGGGTCGGGCAGCTAGTATTATATATATATATATATATATATATATATATATACACACACACACAATTATATTGTTCTATTACAATATTCGCTAAAAACACCTACACATTGAGTTGAGGCCATTAAGCTACTGACTCAAACACAACTTCACACCACGTTGCACTCAACGAGGTCCCTTTCATCTGAAGCGAGAAATTTACATTTCAGCTTTTCAATGTTTGTAACAGTCGTTTAAAATTACGCACCTTGCGATAATCAAACTTTTTTCTTCGTGTTATACGTACAGATGTGTACAGTATTTAAATGAAAGTACCTGACTTGACAAAACGACCAAAAAAGTCCCATCCCCCCCGGACGTTTTAATAGTTTAATAGAGTTTTGTATGAAATTAGGTCGCAATCACTACTGTTACTCAATGCCCAATTCTACTAAGCAAATCTAAAACATAATCAAAGCAGAGTTTAACTGATTATTCCATAGACCAATCACCGCGATTTAGAGTTTAGACTGACCTATCATGAACCAACCACTGCTATTCCAATTTGTTTACGTTTACTTACCAATTGGGCTGCTTGGTGACGTTATTTCTCTCGTTGCTCTGTGTTTAGAAATTGATCTCGAATGACATGAGTGTTCATAATTTTATTGCCTTATTTCGGGGGGTGTTTGAACCCCCAAAACACCCCCCCCCCCCCCCCTGGGTACGCCTATGTGAGTGAGGGTCTCTAATTGGCCCTCAGTCCTCCAGATTAACAAAGAACCAATGACAGAAGCAGCACTAAGGTATAATTATTAGAATTTTAGCATAACACGAAATGAATCCGCGAAATTCACGGGTCTCTAGCGATAATACTGTTGGAGGGGGCAGTATTGGGCAGAAAATTGCTTCCAATTTTCTCCATTAAATACATTTTTGACAGATAACCTCAAATATGTTTTAAATCATCTCACAATACCGAAGTTTAATTTTGACCTGAGCTATCTCAAACTTTCCGATTTTAATCTCTTTTTGAAATTAAATCACAGAGCTCGAAGGAATTTTTTTAAACTTGTTATGCTATTTGTGCATTTTTTAAAAACATAACTAATTTTAACTCTAAATAATATTCGTTACGTAATAATAATGAATTTTCAGTGAATTTTTGTTATATAAATATTGTTTTACACATAAAATTATCTCGCATACGACATTCATTTTATCATAATTTTAGTTATTTCACTTTTATAACCTCTTGAATTGCTCATGTGTTCTTCGCCATTTTAAGGATTCGTTGTGACGTAAACGGGTGTCATTTCCTTTTTTCGATATGCACGATTTTGATTGGCTGATTGCATCCAGCATCCAGCATCCAACATATTTTAGAACCCGTCCTATAGCGAAATAGTTGATGGGAAACTCAAAGTCATCCAACTTCTCAAGCAAACACGGCTGCGCTAGTGTCGTTTTCGGTGACGTCGTGACCATCCAACTGTGTTTGACACAACATACTGGAAGTTGTTGGAAAATGTTACAGTATGACAAGGCCTTTAGCGCCCTGCGTTACCGCCTTGAGAGTTCCTGATGCCGAAGAACGGCCTCGGGTGTATCGCTTCAAGGCTGTGGCCTTACATTTATTCTTTTAACCCATTAAAACTTTACCAATTTAAACTCTACAATGACACTGATCTCAAATGTGATTATTAAGTTCGTATCGCCTCGTCGTTTAGTCATGATATCTTATAATACTTCTTATATGAAGGTAGACACTAAGCGTTTTGAAAGAATTCAAATTAAGTTTTCAAAATTGTATTTGAAAGCTTTGACATAAATAAAATGTCATTTAAATATCACCAAATGTTACATTTATATAATACTTATTCTCTTAAAGCAGATGTTTGGCCGTAGATGTATACTTTCTTCTAAAATAGATTTGTTTTGAATATATTGAGGTAAAGAAAGTGCGTGAAAGACCCAGCCTTCTGCCATAGACACGTTACCTAGATCTTATAATATTTTAATCGGATGTGTTTGTTGTGCTGATAAGTGTAGTAAATCTTTCGATCCCTTTATAAAACCCCATTAAATTGGTCTTAGAGAATTATTACAGTAGTTAACATTTGCCAAGATAATGAAACGCATTATTTATTTTCACGAATTTTTAGCATTAATGTCTTTGTCAGCAATATCAACATTCCCTGGACCGGAATTTTTTATCCTGTTTCTTTATTATTAATTTTTTTAAAAATATTTTCTCGTTTTTATCCTTATACTATTTTCCCTTACGTAAGTGTCTGTTTCTGTTTTTTTTTAAACATTTATATTGTACCAATATTTTTAAATATATTAGTATATTGGCTTGCAGTAAAAAAAACATAAATAATTGATTTGATGATTGACTTGGGATAAAACTTATTGATAAATAAAATCGTAATTTGAATTTATTTTTTTTTTGGCCTACGTCGTTTCGACAGCGAGGTCATCCGAGATGGAGCCACTTATCTTTGCTCACAACCAACGTATCTGCTTGTACGCCGTGAAATGTGTTCGTTCCCTCATTCGCGGCAATGAGCAGTAAATTCAGTTTTCCCAAGGATTGGTTTTTTTCTTGTAAGTGATTAGATTGGCGAGGAATAATTGGCAGCGCGGCCACGGCTCTCTGTCGCGATCGCACAGCCGATGATGACCCACTTGAATGGCGCGTGCTCTTCCACTGACCTTTCTCTCTGGAATCGCGGGGGAGAGACACGAGTTCGCTGGCCAGCGGGATTGCGAGAAGCCAAACTGTGTCGCAAAACACGGCGCGGAAACCTTTTCGCGCCAGAACGGCTCGTAACAGGGTCCTGTTTCGTTACCCGCTAGAAGCGCACTGTGCGACGTGAAAGTTGTTCCAACCACACCGGCAGCGCGCTAATGTTCGGCAACGCGCCAATTCGCACTGTAGATCCAGCATCTTTAACTTCCGGTCAATATTTCGCATACGTAAGTATAGCAGAACACTTAAGTAATATGCCAACGGGTAAACAAAACATGATCAACTTACTAAAATGTACCACCAACACATACCACTGTAATCTCAAAAGAAAACAAAGTTATAACACAAAATACATGCTTGGAATTCGATAAATAAAATAATGAGTAGAGAAAAATTGTATTTTTAACCAAATTAATTTTTTTTTCTACATGTTTTGGAAAATGGAGCATTAATAAAAACAACTAAAACTCAGCCAGCCTTTGGCCATAAGAATGGTTCATTGATTGTCCTACGTAACACTGAACTGTTAATTTTGTGTAAATTTCAAAGTGGTGAATTGATAAGGGGAAGGGACAGGCAAAGAAAGGCGATATATTGGTTTCAGAAGTTTTATGCCATATTTTTAACGTTTAATATTGGATATTGGTTTTCGTTAAGGCGGATATCACACTATTAAGAGATTTTTAAAGACCATAACATAGTGTATATCTACAGTATTATTATTGTCATTCTTAACAATTAAATCCATACTGACCGCCAATGAATTCACAGGGGAAACCATTTGTAGCGGCCAGTTATTATTAACTTCAGGAGTTATATAACATGATATAAGATAACTGCTTTAAGGAATCAAAATTTTGAAAATTACCTAAACAAAAGGTTATGGCCTAAAAAAGTTAATAATGAATATCTCTCTCCTTTATCTTATACTATCTTTATCTTTATCTTTATATTATATTACTTATATTTTTATTGTTTGAAGGTTTATTTGAAATATTTCCATTTTCAGTAAGGAACTGTTTCCTCTACCTGACATAAAACCCTTGCCCACAAAGCGGCTATAATTAGTCATATATTACTATATCGTGTCCATGAAACAAGAATAAGGAATTGTACTCGTGCTCTTAAGACGCTTTAATAGGGTCCACTGGATTCATTTTGTTAGCTTACTCTGCTCGTGGTTATTTCCCCAACGTGTTTCACAGCTTTACGTTATCCTTTTATTAAAAACGTTTGTCAGCAGTAAATGTTATTTGACCTTTTTTACCGTCTAAGAGGCACGACGACCTGGTTCCAAGACGTACCTACATATTGTAATGTTTTTTTTCTAGATATTGTAATTTTTTTCTCCTTCAGCTTTATCATCAGAAATAACTTTTGTATTGTTTATGGCCCAAACTATAACACACTTCTTCAAATTAGTTACCATTTATTGGAGTCAAAATGTTAATATTACTGGTCCAATTGGTTCTTCTTGTAATCTTTATAACTCATTTATCCGTGCGGTACATGTGCTTTAAGTAATTTCAGAACAGTGTACTGTACGTTACCATACAACCACGCGCGTTTTCTAAATACTTAAAAGCGAGCAACCATAGACATAGCTAAATATTTGCAGAGAGAGAGAGAGCGAGCTCGTAGCTGTGTGCGTTTAAAGAGCAGTCTATCCATATTTGTGATGACGCACTACAAGGCTAGTTTTCGCGTGATAAATAGCGGCAATGTTCGCGTTCTAACGTGTCTTTTAGACACGCGAGACGTAATTCGGTGTTGACGTACATAATGTGTTTCATTTTATCCCGTAGGTGTGTTAAGAAACAGGATAAACGTTTGCCAAATTAGCTACAACCATATTTGTTTTTAATTTACAACAACATTCACAGCGTTACGCAATCTGTATATATATATATATATATATATATATATATATATATATAGTGAATTTCATAGAAATAAATTTTATGAAATTGCTGGAAGTGGATGCTTGGCATGCTTATTTGCCGTTTTTAAATCTTGCTCTTAGCACATGCTTTGTATTTATCCAGAGTTTGACTCGTCGCTGTAATGTCCAGACATGTGGACGGTTCCTAGGAGTGTCCTGCCGGGTCGGGCGCTCCCGCTCCGCGGTAGTGATTCACGGTGGTCGCCATTGCGGGAGGCGTGTCTGACCTCCACGTGACCGAGGGCAAGGAGGGTCAAGTGACCGGAACAGCAGGTCACCGCCTGTCGTCGAGGCTCCCGTGACAAACCAGGCCCGCGCGTCCTGGGCTCGCTCGCAGCAGTTGCTTCTTCACTGCCAGTCGTTGTTACACTTCAGCCTTTGTATCTTTCATATACTCGATACATCACGTGTTTTATATTATAATACCCTGATTTTAATATGAGAAACAGAATGTTTATTCATTTTTATCACGTGATGCCTGTGTTAAAACTGGGCAAAATTAAGAAGACAACGTGGCGTGGTGAAAGTGACCGGCGTGCTGGATGCAGGGATTCTCATTCAGTGATAGGAAATAAGCGTGAATTTTGAATGTAATTTGTGTTTTATACAACAAGGACAGAAGACTAAACAATAACAATATGTTTTTATATTTAATCTCCGGTCGTTATATTAGATTAATTAAATGGTCACAAAGACCTAGAAAAAAAATCGCAGGTCAGCTACACACGATAGCAAAAATAAATCCCTAGTTTCTTTTTTGGCCCATTCTACAACGGCACGGAAACGGAGACGGATCTCCTGGAACATTTTATTATCGCGTCTGCTTCTTCCACAATGCAAAGGAAATGTAACAATGGCAACCAATGAGATTGCATTTCAAGGTAATGAATTATTAATTTAATTTAAAAAATATATAGGTATGCTTCGAGACCATAGCACGGGCATAATTTAAATATATAATAAAAATAAACGACAAAGTAATAATACAGCCGGGTCCGCGGACAGGTCCAGGCAACGAAATACCACTATTTGCCGCTATTACTGGTATGTAGAATAAGTCACCATTACTGTAATGGCTAGGGTTTATGAGACGATATTGTGGTGCTGAATTTAGTTGAGCAGGGTAGCTTTCTGGGCTCGAACCCGTGCGTTTATTTTTGGTCGCAAAACGCCTGCTATAATAATAAGGGGCAAAACCAGCGAACATATAGTAATGAAATTTGGTGCCGTCGTTTCGAATCCCTGCGGAAGCAGTACTCTTTATTCTGCCGTGCCTGTCATTTACACGTGCAGCCAATTGCATAATGCCATCTAATAATCCGTAGATGCTGCGAATGAAACTTACGAACATCATCTGAGCGATAGAAGTGAGAAACGGTTTATTACAGGCGTTAGGCCACAGTTACTGTTTTTGCGTACATTTCGTCGTTAATCATTTACGAGCAAAATAGTACTTTTTCTAAGTTAAACGTGTACGTAATTAAATGACTGTAGTTTTTATAAAATTGTACTTCTTTTGTCATGAGCAATTTGGCAGGCAATTTTTAAATGATATTACCGAATGTCAACCTACTTCTTAAAGAAATAAATACATAATCTACTTCAGATGAATTTTAAATAGAACTAAAATGACAAGTACCTTTTTAACGTATTGTTGGTGTTCTCATATTAACATAGACATAAAATATTTGGCATATAATGTGTGTGTCTGACCGTCCATAGATTTAATTTACTAAATAGTTCGTATAGATCAGCGCTTCTTTCAAACAAATAATATTATTAGCTTTGTGTTTAGTTAATTGGAAACATGGGTCCACGAGTTCATCCTATGCTCCTATATAATAATGGTGAATGACAAAAAAAGTATGTTAATTATTTGTACTGAAAGTTGAAGTGTGACGCTGTTATTAGTAAGCCGTACTCGCTGGCGCAAATGTTTGAAACGCCAGCCAACATTAATCATTTAGTTGTGAGTTTTGAATCCAGAGTAAGTCATGGATGAATGTTGCTGTGCTAGTTATGTTAGGTTCGTAAGGTGCTTCATATCAACCATTCAACATTAAGGCATTCCGCAAACACAAAACATTGAAGTGCGCTGTGCTGGGACAGTTTCCCCTCGCATTCATGCCGTGATCTCGCTGTAGTCAACTTTGTGAGATCCTCGGTTTGAATACTGGTTCAGCCATCGTAATATCGGCCTACCGTTCGTTTTATGATTATTTAAATGGCGAAGATTGATTTTAAACATTTTTTTTATCGGCATTCGCATACGCCGTAGAGAAACCACAAGAATGTACGACAAGAAAGGTGAATACACAAAGAAAAACAAGCCGAAATCAGCTGAATTCGGCAAGGCACAAACGAGCACAGTGAGTTGACAACGACAACCTGTTGTAACAAGAACAGAAAGCACAGATAAACAACAACATCGGACGACACAGCGACGCACAGGCGAACAAACACAAGGACGACGGCACTGACGAACACAGTGGGATTCCTGAGACAGAACAGTTGCGACATGTCGTGAACGGACATCTCTCTCCCCCTTTCCCCCTGTCTACCGTGACATCACGCCGTGGGCTGGGATGATGCCCCGCGCTAATCGCCGAGGCCTTGTCCTAGAGCAGTTGTTCCCTTGGCCTCATCACACCGAGTTAAGTATGTACGTGTGTGCTGTAGTTGGGGCTCTGGTATGCATAGCTGCTCAAGACTCTGTATCAATCGCCATTTGGTTTTTTTTTTTTTTTTTTGCTTTCTCTTCTCTACTATTTATGAAGGGATGTCACTGTAAATTTATCACAATAGCTTTTTTTCTTTATATTTTTTTTTCACCAGATAGTTGTTGCGCAAGCGATCATAATGAGACGTGTGCCCGTCATCGTGCTTTCTATTTATTTAACTTTTGATATCGACTGACTTTGCCTTGTTTTCTGTGAATTTTCGTATTCATTTTTTTTTGTCCGTTATTGAGGTTTATTTTATGACTGTAATCAACGAAAGCGAATGCAGAAAAAAAAAATCAAGAGAGACGTTGTAAATCCACCAGATAAGCCGATACAAAAACAAGAAAGACAATATAACGAAATAAGAAACATGGCCTTGTGTACAACTTTTCAGTACTGTGTTCCGTCGCACGCCAGAATAGCATGCGTGGAGAATTTTTTTTTTTTTTTTTTTTGCATCGTGTTGAAACGTTGCCGTCGGGCGTGGCGGTCGCGAACGCAGTGGTTGAGTGTTCCCGTGGTGTGTTGTTTTAGCACGGGCGAGCTGTCCTCCTGCTGGTACATCCTGCTGTCCGGCTCCGTGTTCATCGATGGCTCCATGTTCCTGCCGCGCTCCAGGTGAGTGCCCCAGCGGGCCGCGTCAAGCCCCGACCGTCGAGGACCCGGCTGGCCGCACGGTCACGTCGCCGCGTGTCATACACGGCGGCAGTGACGCCGAGCGGACCACGGCACCCTGCACAGACAAAATACTTTTACAAAAGATTCCTTTGGAAACAAGATCCCAATAAATAGTTTGCAATACTTACAAGAAAGATATCGCAACTTTGTACAACACGTGGCTGAGGTTATTTATGCATCCTATACGAATTACTTTTTTCGAGATAATACTGAGAATTTCTTGTGAAAATTGCCGCCTAATTTAATATTTTTTTTGATGTTACGTTCGAGAATGATTTTTTTTTCAAACCACGGAAACGATAATCGAATATTTAACAGTTTGACTTCATTTTGTTGTATCGTGTTTATCATGTGCGCAGTTAATACTAGAAAACTATTCAGGGAACGGTTTACAAATAACTTTTAACTAACGGAATTACTGGGACAACTCAAAGCATAAAATGCCCGGTTACGATAACTGTAATTTTACATGAATACTTATTTTATATTTACAAAAAAATAATACAGTGTGAATGGTGGGAGTGGGGGAGGTATATGTCCAGGAACTGCACCTGTTTTCACCTAAAATACAGGGTTGGAAAACCATCCCGTAGCCGAATACAACCAATCTCGACTTACCTGATAAAATTTAATAAATTTTATGTACTCTGTGGTAATTCATTCGTCGCCGCTGCCCACTCGCCCCCTAGTGTTGCGTTCGCGACGCTAACGGGGCAGGTTTCCAGAAGGACGGTAATTTATTTTTGCCGTCACGGGTATCGGAAGCCTGCGGCTGCCTGGATTACTCTCGTTTCCAATATCCAATCCCGCGCCAACGCCCGAGCGAGCGCCGTCTCCCGGCGGGAAGGCAGGGCGGCCAGACGCGAGCGGCGAGTTGGCCCGAGCCAGGGGCCGCTGTGGCCGCTCGACCGGAAACCAGATATCAACGCGCCATTGACTTTACACGGTTATTCAATCCCCGCACACTTCATCCTTATTTATGGCTCCGATCCGTATTCGATTCCATTCGCCACGGACTCGCGAAACTAATCTTTAAGAGAGACGTAAATCGTCCCAAATTTTGTACACACATTGACACATTTTTCCCCCCCCCCGCATTCTTCGCTTGGGCTTAGTCCAGTTCAGCTCTATAAGTTCCCTTAAACATACTTGTTTGTCCAATACGTAATGAAAATTTAGGATCATGTAAATAAATTTTAATTTATCTACGTACTGGAAACGGAAATTGATGTGGGGGGCAGATTGTGATGATTTAAAACATTTTCAGTTAAATTGATCCTATTAGATCTATTATAACTGATTCGAATGCAGTAATCACGTCGTAGTTGGGTGAATAAAATGGACTTCTTCACCAATTGCACGTGTTAGGTATACACATATAGCATAATTTTAGTATGTAATAGGATCCTCGTTTTCTACAATCACTCACGTGACAGCACCTCGGTGCCCAAATATTTTGGAGTCCAACGAAATCATAAATGTCCGTTCGCTTTAAGCCTGAGCGTAATAAAATTCTGCCTTTATATTTAAAATTATGTATTGCATAACTTATTCCAAACGTACCATACCCAAGACTTATGCGTGGAACCTTTACGAATATATACTACCCCTGAAAAGTTTGTTATTATGATCGATTTTTTTTGTGTCTATTTTAATTAATAGAGTTTATTCACGCACTCGGTTTTATACTTGAATGTTAATCGAAGGTGGCGGTAGAGCGTCTTATACGCTAGACTAAACATAAGCCCCTAGTTTACATTTTAAAAAGCCACACGCACTTACATGCCTTGCTTGGGATTCGAGCCAAGAATCTCTTGCTACAAGGTAGTTGTAATTCCAGCTTACTGCACCTTGGAGGTCAGGTGACTCGAGTTTGACATGCTTCTTACTTGCTTCGTTCAACATAACAAATATTTCAGGTGAACTTCACATTCCTCGGAAACTTCATAGGTTTAACATTATTTATTTTATGTGTAACATTTTAACTTTTGGTTTACGGCATTTGGTGGTAGTAATTTCGTGAATGCGACGGAAGTACAGATCTGATTCGATCCCTTCGAGTGTGTTTAGGGTACAATTTTCAAACGGAATTATCAGTCCACTCCGAGTTCAATCCCTATTAAATTGTTACTTTAAACTAAGTTTACGAATCGATGTACCTGAGTTCTAACCCTCGAGTAATGGAGTACCTATGTGTGCAGGTGTTGTTTGCATTTTTGATGTGCGGTTTGGTTGAAATCGTTACGGTTTGATAAATTGTTATATATGTAGTTTTTAAATACCTGTTGAATCACTAGTCATATGGCTACGATTAAACCTTTGAAATACAGCATTACCTCTTATCATAGAATTCGTACACAATTAGTTATCACAAAGATTTAACTTTAGTATATAACTTGTATTATAAGTTTAGCTAATGCCGTCTATTCCGAGTTACAAAACAGCTGTGCAGTCAAAAATATAAGCAATCAAGAATTGCGAACCCATTTTCGCCGATTCTTTTAATAACAAAAATAAACCATACGCACCTCAGAATAATCAATTCTCAGAATCAGGACACAAAAATACATATTCCGATTAAAGCTCTTTTAATACTTCGTGCAGTTTTCTTCCAAGTATATTATCCTTTACATTTTGCTAGCAATTTCTTATATATTACTCGTTTTGTACTAATGCATAACCTGCTTTCACCAAGTGAACAGCATTTCGCGCCAACAAAACTTTGCAATGTGAGTTCTGATTGGTGCTTCCTATAATCCTTAAGGAAAAAAAAATATCTAAAATATATATGTACCTTGGTGACATAAGACATTATGTCACATATACCATATTTTCCAATCGAGCAGTTTAAAGAATTTTGAATAGTGCCTCAATCATATACTCAACACTTTTCTACCCAAAACATGTGAATATTTTACATATCGTATATGTTTGCGTTGTTTGCCACCAGAAAGAACGTCAAACGGTGGTAAAGTTTATGATTAAAAGTGAAATTTTTTGTACAAAAGTTGACATGCCTCCGAGGTACAGATATCCATTTCTGGTGTTTCGTAAGTCAACAGCTGATTCGCACACGACTTGTTACGATCGCTACGCGACAATCATAAACCATATTACACTCGCTGACTTTTTCTTACTGTTGATTTTTAAGTGTCCAGTCATAACATAGCGTCAGGTGGTCCCTCGTAAGGCTTCTCTCGTATAAAAAAAAATAAAAAAAATAATGTAAACTTGGATTTACTGGGCTAGAATACATACAGAACAATTAAACATTTCAAATGTAACGTATTCTTTAAAGTGAACCAATTTATCAGGCTGTGATTTGTGTGCACGGGTGGTTCGTGGACGCTAGCGCAAGCCACCGGGAAGCGCCAACTCGCTGCTCGGGGCTGTTCCTCCGAGACCCTGGCCTCCTCGACGGAACCACGTCGGCGCATAACAGGTGCTTCCCCGGGCCTCTTTGATTCCGGCCTCCTCGCTCCTGCTGCGTGTCGCTGCTCCAGACGTCCCTCCGCCTCCTCCGCCAGCCCTGGCCCTAACGCAATAGCTCTCGGCCGCAAACACTGTTATCTTGTTAGGGCACTCAGGGCCCGCTCCTCGGGCCCGCCTGGGCTGCGAGGGCTCCAGGGTCGGCTGCCCCCTGGGTTGTTCCGGACGGAGCGGTTACAATCTAGGCTGTATTCGCTACGTGTGCTGTGGCCCCGACAGATCAGTCCAATTCTCGAGCGATGTCGGAGATGCGTATGCCGTGGGATTCGATTGATGATTCTGACAATTATGATTTTATGCTCTGGCTCTCACAGTATGTCAAAGTAAAAGTAAATAGTCATGAAGTTAAACTAATTATTTCAATGTAAGATTATTATTTTTATGTAGCTCTTATAAAATGTACTAAAAAAAATTGGAGTAATTGACTACCCAAAATTGTGGGTAACTCCCCAACGACATATAACACTATGAGTAATATCTTACTATATATATATATGTATATATATATATATATGTATATATATATATATATATATATATATTTGCTCGTTTGGTGTATTTCATCAGCCAAAGAAGGTAACATAAAACAATTATTCATTATATTGACGTTTTGATGCGATTCAAAAAGCTTGTCGCGAGCTTAAATAATTTTAGTCAATATTTACTTAAAATTACATATTTCGAAAAGTGGAATCTGTGTTAATCAAATGAATTTATTGTCATCAGAACTGAATAAGTAAGTAAAAATTTTGCTTTCTAGTTCAAGCGTAAGTTGTATGAATTTCACTTGAAAGATTTTAACTAAACAGACAATCATACACGAGAAGTTAAATAAAAGCTTGTAAAATGAAAATAATTTAAATAATTTCATCATTTGATGAAACAGTTGCGTGTGAGGACGAAGCCAAATTTATGGATTATTTCAGAATAAATACAACTCAGTTATTAATAGCATTTCTTTGATATAAAATCCCAGGCATTGTCCTGCATATCCTGCATCCTATATTCTTCCATAGATTTATTCCATGAACATTGATATTTCCGTACTTCTTCAATTAACTTTTCTGTCGACACGACTATTTAAAACACAATACTGAGAGAAACTAAACTTCATGAAAAGCAAACGCAAAAGTACAGCCCAATTCTGCTCGAAAACAGATGTGGGTTTTATTATCTGCGCATGCGTGGAGTCAACGACGTTTAGAAAAATAGCCGAGAAGCAAACACCGGCGACGTCACCACGAGCCAACATAGCAAACACAGCGAACACAGCTTGCTGATGCAGCTGGCTATGTTTTACTCGCGTAGCGAACATAACATACATAGCGAGCATAGCTCTCTGTGTGGCCGAAGCTTTAAGGCCTTGTCACACTGTCAAATTTTCGCTTCCAATATCTTCCAATATGCTGTGTCAAATAAAGTTGGAAGGTTATGAAATCACATAAAACGTCGTTAGGGAAGCTATGTTTGTTTGTTTAGCTGGATGACTTAAGTTTCAATCAATATGTTGCATTTAGGACGGATTATAAAATATGGTGGATATTGGATACGATTAGCCAATCAAAATTCGTGCCAGGCTTAAAAGAAATGACTTCACAACGAATCCCTAAAATGGCGAATAACACATGGGCAATTAAAGAGGTTATAAAGGTATACGTAAAAAGCAACTTATGCGTATGTAACACTTAAAAATCACTGAACTTTCATTTAGTCATCATAGTAGGGACTGGGAAAATTCGCAGGTCGATGACCTCCACGGTATATTCCAAGATCCTCTATGCACTCGGGCAACTTACACCTGCTCATTGGCTGCTGACTCGTGATACCTGACTGGGGTTCTTTCTTCTTTTGATTCGTTAATTCTTTTGTTGAGGGTTTTGTATTGACTCAGAGTCCTTCAGATGAAATGTGGCCAATCACAGAAGCAGCAGAAAGGTAAACGTATTTGGTTTCCAGGCTGTTGCGAAATGTATCAGCGAATTTTTCCGGTCTCTACTTATTAGTAGAGCCACGCACATTACGCGAAAAGATTCCGAGTGTAGCTGAAAGTTGAAACACTGTAGCATCGTCTGTATTCCGTGATTGTGTGAGTTTCTTTCAGGTATATGTCTACTGTTACAACACCAATCACAGTAATTCAGTGTGGAAGTAAACGCGTCCTGAGTGGCTAAGTCAAATAAGGCAACGACTTCTATCGCAGATGGTCGCCAATCACAAGGAAGAAACTGCTGTGGCGGGTATACCTTGTTGCAGTCTAATAGGAGTTTCGATTTTTTTTCCCGTGAAAAATATCTGCCCCTACTTATTAGAGACAAATAATTTAGTTTTGACTAAAACATTTTTTTTTGTAAAAATATATGTGGTAAGGCCTTTACTAGAAAAAAATATAGTTTGTTGTCCACAAAACTGTTGCATTTTGTGTGTGAGTTTCTTCCAGTGTGTGAACCATCGTATATAAATCAGCACACTATTTCAAGTTGATATTTATTACATGTTTGCATGGTTTTGCGAGCCTGTCGAAACGAAATTGCGATTAATAAATTTGTACATGATATTTGGTGTCATTCAAGTCGGAAGAAGTCATCAGAGCTTGTTATGTTTCAGCATAAATTAAAAACATACCTTAACAAATTTAACGTCTGTAATTTTTTGTGAAGTACTGTAAACATTAATTACTGTGTTTTTTAAAATCATGTTTCCCTACATATTTGTACACAATTATTATTTTTATATTTTATGAAATTTATGTTTCATTATTTCTGCAATATTTTCAGTATTATTATATTTCAGTATTTATAATTTAATTAAATTAATATAGAAATAATTATATAAATCAAAATTTTCTTTAAATTACAGGAATAATTGTGGACATTCATTTAATTAAATTTATAGTTTAATGTTTGTATTGGTTAATTTGGTACTTGTAGCGCACTTATACACTTGATAACTTTAACTTCGCCCATATTTGTAACGGATGGGTGGAAGATTGTTTATTCAAATTGACTTTTTTTTTTCGATTCAAACCGGCTTCATCGTATCACTTCAGCCATCCATCGTCTAAGCCTATAAACGTTTCTGTAGACCCTGCTATGTTGTTTTTATCTCACGCCCGTGATAGCTAAATATTCTGCGCGAGTGTATATAGGCAGGAATTGCGGATACCCTCAATTGAGTGCACGATGATGTTGTGTGGTGATGTACTGGGGTGTTGGAGAACAGGAAGTGACACTGGGAAGTGTTGAACTCTGCGTCATGGCGGCGATAACATTTAGGAATCCAAGAGCTGCACTGCACACTCGCGCATCGTTTGTGCGCGCCAGGAATGTTGTGTAAATTGTTATCTGTTTTCATTCATTGATATCAGTCACGCCGCTCCTCCCTCCCTCGTGGCGAGGTTGTTGTTTTTTTTATCCGCCGCGGCGCGACGGAGGCCGCGGACGGAGCCGAGCGCGGCCGGAAGCGCCCGATCTCGCCCGAGGACACGCAGCGCGCCGACGGCAGCGCTGTCGTCGGCCAGAACGAGTTACACACGCTCTGGCGAAGCAGCGTGAGACGATCCCGTTCGCTGGCTTGCGTCGCGTTTATCGACGGATAATCGAATTCGAGATTCCGAACTGCGCGTAGCGTGTCGCGGCTTTGTTTATTTCCGAGTCTTTCGATCGGGCGCGGTTTCGGCCTCGTCGTCCGTACAGCGATCGCGCTAAGGCTGTGCGCGCCCACGCGCCAACCCGACCCGAGAGTGAACAGACAAGTGCGCGTCAGTGAACCATGCTGTGTCGTCCGTCAAGATACCTCGTGTTGTGCAACTAGTGATCGCTCTACAAGCGTGTGTACTCTCACACGGTCACGCTTCGCTCCGAGTGCCACGCCGAGTACAGCATCGCGCAGCTTGTCAAACTGGATGCGCCACCGGGAAACGAGTTCACGCAGTTGGATTTCAGTGGCAAGGATGACAGGTATGCGAACGCATATTTTATTCTTGTAGTCACAAAGGGGGGGGGGGGGACTCACCTGAAGAGCCGCGGACGTACTGTCTGGCGGTCGTAATCATAGCGTTATTTGCTGGGGGTGTGGCGGGCGGCGGCGCCCCTTGCAAGAAATGGCGAGGTATCAACAGGTCGTAAAGCACGCAGTTGTTATTCAGGAACGTGCCAAACATGGCGAGGCTACAGGCCGCAGCTTTCCCTCCCGCGTCGCGGCCTCTGCCGCGGGCGCTACGTGTGGCAAGCCGTGCTCCGGGAGTGAACCAGTGTTTTACTGTTGTGTCCACTGGTACAGTGGCGCTTCCTGCGTGTGGCCTGAACGAGAGGGGAATTTTTTTTTAGCTTCTCGTTTTGTTAAAACTTTTTAGAGTAATAGCCAAGTTGTCCTTAGCGACGTTTGGTTTGTGAAGTTACCTGCATTCTCTTAATTTGCCCTGTCACGATAACCATTTCACGAGCAGGTCCGAACGAACATGGTCAAAGTCTCAGCCAGTCGGTGTGGTGCGTCACACCTGTGAGCTGTACCTGTGCGTGGTTGTTGGTTTCGCCATTGTTTGGTTAAGCTCGCGGAGGAAGTATCTTGTTAGAGGGGGAGGGGGGCTGGGCAAGGGGAAGGTTGGAGCCAGGTAGTCCTGCACAATAACCATCACCGTCACTGTGTACAGTTTGTGCCTTGTCGCAATGGACTTCCGACCCGCTGGTGTCTATGGTCTGCATATGCTTTTACTGTATCATTGGTTACATTCGCGATAGCACGCAAACAGTACGCGCACACAACACAGCAGTTTGAAATATTACAAGGTTTTTCCCTCCTTTATTTTTATGGAAATTCACATTTTCAAATGTTTGGATTTGTCATCCATTATTATAATATGAGGAGTTGATTACCTAAATACGAGCTTTTGATGTCGCCATTTGTTTTTGAACGCCTAGGAATGATTTTCCTAGCAAAAAAAAATTACGTGTTTAAATTAGTTTGACGTGTTATTTTTGGAATGCACATATCAAAACAATCGCTAGCTACTCTGCTTAGCTGACGTAGTGTTTATCAATGATTTACTGTATGTTGATTGGTGGCGTACATAAGTTCGGTGCACAGCAAGGTAGAATATTTAGAAGTTCTACTTTCTGTGCGCAGTTTGAGTGCTGTTTTTTCTGTGCGTATGCTTATTTCTAATTTAGAAGCTGCTATTTGTTTGTATACATTCAGCGTCCGTGCGTGTGTATTTTGCGCGTGCTGTTGCGAATGTAGACCGGACTTTATAAATGGTTTCGTAACTCAAAATTGTGTAGTCCTAGTTCTTAATATGATTAAATTTCAGAGGCGTCTTCACGTCAGGTGCAAAGAATACCTAGAACTGGGTGTGAACCGACCGTTATTTTGCTTATATTACATACGAAGGGTTAATCCGAAACTTTATACCTACCACATAATTTCATGCTTTCAGTATATGCTAGGACTGATATAAAAATTTGCCTGTTATGTTAATAGAAACCATTAATGAGGTTTTGTTTTGGTAAAAAAAAACCTATGAACAATTTTAAATGTTTATGTTATGAATTTTATTAAAATCACGTAAAAAAACAATAATACAAGAAAATAATTTAGGATATTACACCCTTAAGGGACGTAGAAAGGTGACGGAAATTAATCCATCTCAGCTCTTTTCTCATTGGCTGTTTGGTTTGTAGATGGTTAGCGACAGATGTAATTAAGTAAAAAGTATAATTTTAAGCTTACACTAACTTATGAGGGAAGTGTTACACAAAAGGGACATATCGTGTTGTAACCATCCGCAGTACGTAGATACAGTGCTTGAAACTCGGTTACTGTAAACGTTTTGGGAAAAATATTTTTCAGCCTGCGAACTGCAAGACAACTGCAGATAACGTTTTGTTTCGTTACTGTTGCGTGTGTTAACGAGGCATCACGTTAACATTTCATCACTCGCTCCTTATTTAGGTCTACTTAGTCTTGATTAGGCTACAGTAGGCTTACAATGTAGCCATGACGTCTCACGCTATATATAGTAATCATGTTTACATAAATAACCAGAAAATATTAATAAACTCCATGCCTAATGCATGAGGTCCCAGTGAGAGGGGACTTGCAAACAACTAAGTCTATGTAGTTAACATTAAGATCCGATATTGTGATGCGAACCCAATACCTATGGTTTGATGCAGTACATGCCCCAGTGATCGCCAGCCATTTAATAATTGTCTCAAGTAATGCATTTATCCTGGCCATATTTTGGGACGGTGCTTTATATGTCTTAAATTGCACAGGAAATAACTAAAATACAGTTTTTTTTACACACACTCAAGAGGTTGGCATCGAAGTAAAAAAAATTGTTCCACCACCTAATGCCTTTATTTTTCTTTCGAAGTATAAAATTAAAATCATCAGTCACTGATGCCCGTTTTGTAAGTAGAAAAGCAAAACATAATAGAAACGTTTGAGTAATTAGTTTGTGTTTGTGTGTCATGGCTCTCTCTTTTATGATTGGCCCGCACTCCTCACTTCCACAGGGTGTGTGGGTTTTGAGGCAAGGTTTTTAAAAGTGAGATTCAGATGCGGGCAAAAATACTAAGAACTGTGTGAGAAGGTTTTTCTCGTTATTTGCTGAAGTGTAGGGCGACGAGTTAGAAACTCTGGGATGGTTTTACTGAACTTAACCAAGTCAGAATATAAAGTGGAATTAGTTTTGCTAAACACAGGTTTGTTTTAATTTAGTAACGCATTCAGTTTTTTTCCCCCCGTGTAAATTTGTACAGATACATTGGAAAAATCATTGACATTGGCTTAAATAATTGAGAGAAAAAAAAGTGGACCACAAGTTACTGTCTTGAATTTAAACTTAAAACCCGAGACAATTGCATCTATGAGTCCAGCATAAAAGCAAGTGGGCGTGTGTATCTTAACTTATTTCGAAAGCCCCAGTATTTTCAGCGCACAGGAATCAGCCAATTATATGACTTATCAATGAAATAAGGAACACGTAGGCGCTACGAGTCATCTCTTTCCATGTCCAGTGCCACGCTATAGGCTACACATTATTATTGGATTTTTCTTTCAGTAATGAGGTTTAGGTATTCGGAACCAGAGACCTAAGACATAATAATAACGTATCATGCAAGATAACCGCATACGTTTCAAATTGGAATTTTTTGGCAATTTTTAAATGGCCACTGGCAAATTTGGAAAAGTCAGGGAAATTCATTTCAAAATAATTTTTTTTTTTATATTTTATTGGTAATAAAACTTGTTTGCATTTTGGAGCTTAGATAATAATTTAAAATATAGCATACAAAGCACGTTAATAATCAATAACGATAGTAAATGCTGTCAGACAAATTTTTCCTCCTTCAAGATGTTATTCATTTCAAGTTTTTATTCTGGGGTTTTTATTTGTTAGAAGTATTTTATATTTCCTAGTTGGTATTAAAAGTTTTTTTAAGTAGGCCTAATTTTGCTGTGCTCCGTGCCTTTCGTTTGTAGTTGCATCACTAATTTTTTTCCCTCATCGTCTCCCCTTCCTCACTGATCCCACATTCCTTCTCTCTTCGGGCTACGCGGAACCACCAGTCCGATCAGCTTGCATGTCTGTCGACCTGCGAATTTCATAATACATCGTTTCATTATATAAGCTTTGTACTGAGTGTATAAGCGTCTCGGTAGTTAATAAGGGGGCCGGATTTCAGTTTCAAGACTGGTCGTTCCGAGAACGTGCGCATAACGCTCCAACACGTGCCTTTCATTCTCCGTGGAGCTGTCGCCATACGCGCGGACTTCTGTAGCTGGAAGCCCAGTTCTGTGATCGGAAGCAGGCAGCCTTATTTACGAGAGAGTTTCAGTCTAGGTTATTGCCCAATTTGATACAGTGCATTTTCCCTCACTTTTGTAAGCTGCTGACATCGTATGTTAAGATTGGAAAATGAGGAAAGTTTATCGTATACGTTTGTGCTTGTGTAGTCATTGTATTTAATGATACACAATATTCATTTTCATGACTGCGGAATATATTTTTTTAAATCCTGGTGTTTTATATTCAGCGTGTTATTTAAGCAGTTTGAATTTTTGACGGAAAATATTGAGAAAGCTAGAAACTGGGAAAAGCTAGAACATGTGCGGTATGCCACGTGATACGTAAGAGGCTTGTAGCGCAACCTGTAGACAGTAACTTCACTTCGACAGCACGTGATGATGAATGAGGGACTAGAGAACTTTCACGTAGTAGATTATTGCTGCTACTTTTTTTCCCCCGTGCGGTTGACTAACAGCGAAATCTTCGGGCGCTGAGTCTGGGCTGGAGTACCACCTGAGATTGCGTCATGTTATTTATGTCCGACACGCACCATATGTCAGGTTCTGTATGTGCTCATGTCCATCGCTGGTAGTTTCGTCACGTGTGAATCTGTGACTGCTTACAAACAGTTCCGCTGTTTATGTCTTAGTGTTGAAAGAAAATAGCGATGCCCGTTATGCATATTTGAAAAATGTGCCAACTACGTATGTATATATTCAAAATTCGTCTTGCAGGACAGTTTTTCCTGCAAATTAATCGCATCAGCTCTCTTGTGTTTTATTTAAGTTTCGTGTTTCAACAGATATTTTATAAATAAGTATTTCATAGCGGTAAAAGGTCACCACGTAAGTGCTTATAATATTTTAATCATTTTGTTACCTAGTCGTTGGAAATTAGAATGGCAACAAGAGCTTAAGGAAACACAGAGCAATGTATAACACATATTTAGTACGGCATGTACAGAAATGTATTCACACATTATACAAACACATATAATCCTCATACATTAATATAAATTTTCTTATTATGTTGGCTTTTACACCTTACTGCTACAATTCATGTTCCAGCGATTACCAACAAAACACCTGAAATAAACTTATACAAAATTACGTACCATTCACTACTTTTTTAAACATTTTCTCATAACTACACGAATTATTCCTCAATAAATAATTCTAACTGGACCCTTTTCTTTTAGTTATAATTACAAATTCTTTTTTATACAAAATACTTAAACCTTCAATTACAGATCAAAATTAGACATTGTTTTAACAGTACCAGAGACTTAGGAACGAGATATTTCTAACACAATTTAAATTTCAACACTTCTCCCCAAATAAAATTGGCTAAAATCTTCAGTGTCGTTTAAGTGATAGCGGCGAGTGTTTTTTATTTCCGTTGATCCTTGACCTGATCACCCCAGTCGGACCGGAAACATCGACGGAGCGAATGTCTTTATTCTACCTCTGCCGCCGTGCTGATTCCCTGATACTTGCACATTTTCGCCGGCTCTTAATTCACACTATTTGGTAATAATAAAACGAACACTATACTAGTGCAGAAAATTGGAGACAAATCACCTAACATGCTGTTGCTTGAAATTATTTTAAAACAGTTTTTCATTGAAAATTTACCTCCTTGTTTATGTTCATTGGTAGTTTTAAACGCCACGACTGGTAGTCCCGCTAATGCCACTGCACTACGCCCTTAATGTTTTAATCAAGTAGTAACACCTTTATTTTCACCGTATTAATAGAACGAGAAAATATATTTTCTTTTTTAAGGTATTGCTGAGCAGAACTCTGTTATGCTCCTAGTCGCAAACCACTTCATGACCCTCGGCGGAATTTTCTATGTTCCCCTTGGTCATTTTACTGCAAAGTCCGACACATACTTTTTACTTCCAAAGTCCCGTGCCAACTTGCAAATTGTTTCTGGGCTACCACTGAATTATTACCAAGTCCGTAACTGACTTGTATAATTTGCGGCCTCTCTTACCGCCTTTTTCGGCATCCATGCGCAGCTTGAAGACCTCAGCGGGCAGCCTTTCGGCGTCGATGATCGCAGGTGCGGGTCGTGGTCACCGCATTATTCACGCAGCCGGTTGAGAGAAGACTCTGTGGAACTCGTGCTAGCAGCCTGCTTATATACTCGCTGCGCTCCATACTAAAACAGCGAGGAATATTCTGGACATCCTGAATCGGAAACGCGGCTCGGAAACTTCCGACCACATCCACGTGCTCCGATCAATGGCGATTCGGCACGAGTGGACCCGAGGATCTGCTATCCAACGCGCATCAATTGAAATTCGCGCGCCGAGTCCGTGCAGTGTATGGCGGGTGGTATCCCACTAGCCCGCAGGGGCGAGTTTCCTCGTTACGCAGTACCAACCTGCGTAACAATTTGTGTGAAATTTTAAATCTCGAAAATAATTTAGTAAATGTATTTTATTTCATTTCCCCCAAGACGTAGTGGCAGACTGCAAGTGTTGTGCTTATGCGCATAATTCTGTGTTTTCTGTCTGCGAAACCATTTAGGCTGCCACAATGTTTCCTGTTCACACAGCAGTGTGTCGGGCACAACGTGTACCTGGGTAGGCCTTAACTGCAGTACTACTGACTCGGTACACTCGAGACTCACTTGCGCAAGAGACGGCGCTTGTAAGGATGCACATCTCGGAGCGGCTGCCCGTTCATCGAGCGGTGGTGGGTGTCCAGTTGTATGTGAGCTGTGCGTACACCGGTCACCTGTCTGCTCCGTAGAGGCGCGTCTGAAGGCACGCCAAAGCACTGCAGGGGCCTTCATAGACCAAGTCTCGAGCCCTTGTTGGGCTGTGAAGACCCTGACACAATGTCAAACGTTCGCTTCCAACACCTTCCAATATGTCGTGACCAATAAAGTTGGAAGGTTATAACGTCACAGAAAACTTCTTCTTTGACAAGTTGAATAACTTGAGTTTCCATTACATATAATGGATTTTAGATGCGATCAGCCAATCAAACTCGTGCCTAGCGAAAACGGAAATGACGTAAGTTTTTGTCTCAACGAATTCTTTTTAATGGCGAAGAACACATGGACGATTAAAAATATTATAAATGTGAAATAACTTAAATAATGTAAAAATGTATGTCGTATGCGAAATAATGTTATATGTTAAAAGTAACTTATGTGCATATAACTCTTAAATAAATTCTGAACATGTACTTATGTAAAGAATTAAACGACAAAGATTTTAAAAGTTAATGTGTGCTCAAAAATCATATAACGACTTCGAAAATTTCTTCCAGCAATGTGATGCATAATTTAATTTCAACGTGAGATTAAAATTTAAAAATTTGAGGTGACTCAGACAAGAAATAAACTTTGATAGTGTGACCTGATTAAATCATATTTAAGGTTGTCTGGCAAAATTTATTTGAAGGACATAATTGGAATCCATTTTCCGTCCAATATCATCCTTCCAAATCTATAGTCAAATATATTTGGAGACAAATATTTGACAGGTTCACAGGCCCCCAAGGTGTTATCTCGCGCCCTAGCCACAAACACGTTACAGTGGACTCTATTTGTTCGTTTGTTTGTAAGGGAGAGCATGCAAGAAAGCGAGTCCGTTTACTACTCACTGGCGCTCTTTCCGAAATGCGCAAAGGACTAAACACAATCATCGTAAATATTTCACAAGCACAACGCAGTGTTATAATCATGTGCTAGTTAAACTGCACGTAGTTTAGTCTTACTAGCTACAATCATACATTGTGATAAGCATTTACACGCGTGCGGTATTAATACTAAGAAGAGTTCACTGCAGGTTTAACATTTGTCTTTTATAAGACGATAATAGCATCTAAACTACGTTTTTTTATTATGATATTATAATCGGAATTTGGCTGGCCACTTGTTCATTAGTATATGTGTTTTAATAAATAATTAAATGTCCGCCAAATGCAGATTGTTCGGACAAGTTGTTCAAGTGAGCCTTGTTTTGGAATGCGGACTCCCGTTTACAGTGTTTGTCCAGACAGTATCCATCGTACCCAAACACGACTGTGTACACTGTCTCTGTCATTTCCGCAATTGTAAGTAGGTCACTCGCGTAAACCGAAGCAACAAAGCCGTTCTTTAAGAACACTTCGACAATCGTTTTTACAGTTCGTGTCCTGCCGACTCCAGCAAACAGGGCGTGCTTTTTGGCTCTGCTTTTATCTTGTTGGATCTGCCATGGTATTCTAAATCACTTTCGCATAGGAAAACTGCTGGAGCGCTAGCGGTGACAGTAATGGGAAAACTTCGAAACTTAATCATGATATTTTTTTGTTGTAATAAAGTTAAACGCTAATTCCTTGTTAAGTGTTATTAAACTTTATGTTTATCAATAATCGCTTTATGATAGTATTTTTGTTATTCTAATTATTTGCTAGTTCTTTCAAGATGTTCATACCAACCTCTAGCAGTGTGCTGACCACTTGTTCACCAGAGTGACTTAATCTTTAGAGCAGATTCCCACTGCATAGACTAATACTTACCTTTATGCTAATTAGCATATAGTAACTGGAAAGTCGATATTTTACGGCAATACAATTTTAGTTTTAGTAGCTCGTTTACCCATGCAACTGAAGGCGTGGACTTAATAAACCTAGTATAACACATGGATTGTTACAGCGATAAGCACCTACTTAACACAGAACTAGCAAGCACAGCGGCCTGGCTACAAAGGGCATAAACGTAACCCCCTTCCTTTGTTTAATATGGTAGTTGTTTTTAGCCTTTTTGAAAAATGAACGTTGCTGTAGTTGTTAGCATGTAATCATAAAGAATAAAATTGTATTTAAAAATAAATTCCACGATAGCTTAGGAATCTTGAAATTAAATGTAGAATATATATTTTTTTTTATCTTCGGCAAGTGCGTCATAATATTCATGGCGTAATTCCATCGTGTGAATATAATAAACAAAATAAAATATGCGGCACAATACAGTCAAACACACGAATTCTTTAATTCGTTAAATACTTTTCTCTAATGACTTAACGTGGTAGCAGGATGTTGGGAGCTTATGATTGGCCGAATACTTTTTTTTTGATGCGATAACAGTCCCGAGAGGATTCATGAACTTTCGTCATTGCAGAACATTTGTCCTTAAAACAAATACGAAGACTGACAAATCAAATATGTAAATCTTTAAATTTACAAATTACAGAGAACAAACAAGTTGCTCACGTATTGTTTTGTTGTACTGACTTGATTCTTTCTTCGGAATCCCATGTGTTTTTACTTATTTATTTTTGACAGTTGCTTTTCTTAGCTTTTATGTATTTTGTACATATATAATTTGTCAGTATTCTATTGGTTTTTACTTTATTTATGTTTTTTTTTCTTCTCCGATTGGACGAATTCTGTGCCACGGCATGTGTCCGTGATTCTCCTGAGAAGCAATTCTGACTAGCTCTAGCTCACAAAGCAAGGAAGATAAATAGTCGCAGCTCGATGCTATAACTAACGCTTACTGTACGATATTTATAGGCAACCTAGCAACCTCAAATTCTTTAAAGTTTATGAAGTAAATGTTGGCAACCTTAAATTTTTTGTAGTCGTTCGTTGCTGGAAATATTCATCATAAATGTTCAAGATAATATTTTTTGCAATACAGAACAACCAAAACACTATGTTAAAATGCTTTATATTTTGCTTCGAAAGTTAAAAACTAAATAGCCAAATGTGAGTGTTGTAAACCATAACATGAGTTTCGATTGCAAAAAAAAAAAAAACACTTGGGCACACGTCTGCACATGTGTACATGTAGCCATGTTATTTCATTGCTACCAAGATAATTCAACATTAAAAAAAAATATTCAAAAGTATAGTATTTTGCTGTTATTGTTAATGCATTATTCCATCAATACTGAGCCAAAAAATGTTAATAAAGTTAACTTTTTTATTTAAGTTATTTTTTTTAAGTAATTTCCTTGTCTTTATATTTAAAACTTATTTTAGACGTTGGCATTTCTCATCCGCAAAGATTTTTTAATGGCATATTTCGCGTGTTCAGTTCCCCCCCCCCCCCCCCCCCCCCCCCGGCTCATCGTCCTGTCCAAGCTTCGTTCTAAGACGGGAAGCCTACAACTCACGTATTTTCGGTTTCCTACCACGTTCGTGCAACTTCGAATTTCTCTCAAAAATTGAAATTAAAAAAATCGAAGTGTTAGGTTATGTTAGGTCAGTCACAATATGCTTGTTTTCATTGGAAACTTATGATTTAGCGGCTGAAGCTGCGTTAATACCAAAACGCAAAACTTCGGAAATCTTCGGAAATTCTTGCAGGGAACCGAAACTACGTTAGTTGTAGGCTTCCCTTTCAAGTCAGCGGCAGCACGCTGATGGCGGCTGGTGGCCGGCCCAGGGGTGCCAACCCAGCGGTGAGGCGGCCGGCGTGCCGGTGTGGGCGCGTGCTGTGGCCGGCGGTGAATCACCGTGCCTGTGGCCGGAGTGACGTGGCGCGGGGCCGGTGTCTGGGGGCGTGGATTTCACCTCACTCAGTCCAATATGTGGCAGAACACGTGTCTCATTTTATCAACACTTGTCGATGAAAACACTTTTCATTTCTCTAAACAAAACTTTATTTTGTAATTTTTTTACAAACATATTTTATAATGAACCTTCATGTTTATCAATTCTTCCAGTAGAACTGGAAAAAAAAGTTTTACAGTAAATAAATTGGCACACACACACGCGCACGCACACGCACACGGAAATCCCAGGTGGATACGAAGGCAAGACCCGGCACCTAGGTCTGGATCTAGGAATGAAATTTCGCATAAACGATAAATTCCCTGACCCGACCGAGAATCGAAACTGGAATCCTTTAATCACACGAAACCAAAATACTAAATATTTAGATAAATCAACTGTTTAAACCGATATGCACAAAATGTAAATAACTCTAAGGATGTGTTCCGTTTATCAGATATGCGATGTTCATATCGATTTTAACTTACTCTAAACCGTATTCTTTAGTTAAAAATTCAAGCATAGCAGTTTGTCGTAGTTAAATTCCTGCTTGCACCGTCGAGACTTAGACGAAGTATTTCTCCACTTGATTAACCTGCAAATTTTTTGCTTATATTTTATCTACCTGTCCCTGCAAGCGGCCCTTGGTATTTATAAATCAACACTCGTAACTTCTCAAGAATCGGCGCCTATGTTTCGCTTCCCGGCGCGGTCTAACTCAATATATTTCGCAAGTGGGAAACGTGTCGGATGTTGCCGTGCGTTGGTGGGGTTTCTCCTCCACTCATTCATTACGTCACCGATCCGCTCCCATCACATTTCCTCCACTCGTCTCTTTTGACTCTAATGAACTAATGAACAGACGTTAAGACCCCGCATACCCGGACACGCGTACGGTGTGCAAAGCTTCAGAAGAACCCACACGATTTGAAAACTCCAGATTACAGAGTGATGTCTTTTTATGAGGGAAAAAAAACGAATCCGCTGAGAGCAGATAAGTTTTCACGTTTCCGTGTTTTTTTTTTTTTTTTTAAACGGCTGAAACGTGTGTTTTCAGATATATTCCGACCTTGCGGCCGGCATTTCTCAACGTTCCCCTCCCAATATGCGCCCTTGAAGGGTAGTGTGGTAGTATCTTCCAGTTATATTTTAAACTTTCCAGAGATTTTAAATTACAGAACTGTCCGCGATCACTCCCTATTGTTGATTGGGAGGGTATTATACCTTTAGCGCGGACCAGCGGCTGGGGCACCAATCCAGCCTCTCTACCACACTCAGCTAACCAGATAGTTGGCTGTGTCATGTCCCCTAAGACTTTATCAGCACTGCTGGTGCCTTCCCCAATCTCCCACATCACGCTGGGACCCCTCAAAACACCCAGTGAACCCGTGGTCCGGTGGAGGCCTATCCAACCTCTGTTAGGCTAGTACCGGAGCTGTGTCGTCGCTCACCACATCGACTACACATCAGGCTAGGGAACCCTTGGAGCCTGCTCCAAGCGATCGGAGCACCACTACGAAGTACGAGTCCTACACAATCAGAATCCAGGGCCTTGTAGTAAACCTCAGCGGGACACCGTTCAATCTTTAATGGATTCTTCCCGTACTACTACCAACTTGGTGTTGATTCGGCAGACTGGTAGCCAGCAGCTAACCGACTGCCACTCTTCAGAGTTACTCCACAGGATGTCCTCGTCTCCTCGGACTACCCTCCGACCTGCCTTACCTCGGCCCGGCGGATTTACAGCTGGGGCTTGGCAGTCGAAACCCCCAGAAAGGTTTCAATCGCATCTGCTGTTGCCCGCAGATTCAGCCCATCCACCATTTCTGGTCCCATACATGCAATTGAGGATGCACTGCGGCAGGGTTACGCCCGGCATTGTCCTCTTCAGTTAAGGCGATGCTATGACCAGAGGTTGAGGCTACCCATCTCAACATAGTCACCACGATTCGCCTCCAACAGCGGTGCCAACGTGGAGGCAGAGGATTGCCACTTGGTGCGGAGAGGCTATGTGTTCGCATCCTTGCACCCATTCCGTGAACCTGTTGGATAATGTCTCGGATACTGGAGCCGGCAACAGCCTGCCACCTCAAGGGACAATCACCTTCCTCGCAGGGTCATATCCACTCCCGCCACGCGTGTTTTCAGAAAACATTTTTAGGCGCGAAACACCCGGTTCAGATTCTTGAAAGCACTCGAGGAACTCGCGTTAATATCTATCTTTATTTCTCCGCCATGTCGTGTGATGGTTGCCGCTCGGATCCCACAGTTGTCCTACGCGCCACGAGAACACTGCGCGCTTGGAGAAGAAGCACTAGCGAGAATCGCGCCGTCTTCCCGCCTGGCTGGCCACGCCGCGGACACGGGACTGGGCGGTGTCGGTCCGCAGGAGAGACGCCTGGCGGAGAAGACAGGCTCTTCGCTGCGGGCGTTGCCGTATTCTCCTGTGAGGGGGTTGGTGGGAGGAGGGGAGAGGCCTTGACGAGCTGGTCAGGTCCTCGCTGACCTGCAACACAGGCACATGCCCGGGCCCGTCGCCCCGCTTCCTTGCATCTGGCCAGGTCCTTATCAATGTAACATCTTAGCTCTCGGCACACGGCGTTTGGGAGGAGTCCATTAATTTTGTACACCTTAACAAAATATAGAGTTTATATATATATATATATATATATATATTGTCAGGTCAACAAAATCTTTCCGATTCAACTGTATATATTTGTTGAGGCATATACAAACACACATGTTGTTCAGGCAAACAAACCTTTCTTTCGGTGTATAGCATGGAACCACCTCAGGATTAGCCTGCAGTTATTTCTGTGAAACCACGGTGAACCGGAATGAGGATTCCTGGCCGGGATGCGAAGCCAGGCGCTCAGGTTTGGAAGTGTAGAGGGGGCCACTGTTGCCCCGAGTCCTCGCTGTTGCGTTCCGGTGCGCCAGCGTGTGACCGCCGCGCCGACAGTTGACACCACGGCTCTGGTGCCAGCTCCCGTGTGTTTGTGGAGACATGTGCTGCACCCATGCTGCAAGTTGAGGCACGTTTTTATTTTATTTAGAAAAACCAAATTTCGATAAAAGGGTTGGGTCAATAACTTCCTATTTCTGAGCAAAAAATTCTAAAATTATCAGAGAATTAATTTTATTGTTATTTTACTACTGTGGTAATTAATATCCCTCTACCCCAAAGAATCACAGAAACACGTGTCGAAATTGACAACTTCTCAGGCAAAAGTTTTTTGGTTTCTTTTTCACATCAAAGTCATGTTTTCTAAAAAACAAAAATTATAACAGTGAGTGATGATTAAAAATAATTATATGCTTATTTTATAACCTAATAATTTGTGGAAAAGTGTTAGGGGCCATATTTTAGGTTTTACCCTTACACATAGATCAATCAATAATGTTTTAACTTCCCTGGAATACACGGGTAACGTGTCGATTTGCATTGTGTAGAACTACTGGCATGGCAGCGTGCCGATTTGCCGAAAAGCTATCGGACGGAGTGGGGAAAAAAAATTTCTATGAAGGTGAATGAATACCTATGAGTATGTGAAGAGTGAAGTCAAACCTCCTTGTTTTATTCTAATTTTTTAATAATTTGTGCATGTTTAATGTAGGACTACTGACGTTTTAAATATATATTATTTGTTTTCCTGGTACCGTTTTTCCGAAGCGGAAAAAATGGCGTTTATGCGCAATGACAGTATACAGGCTGTTCGGAATTTGCGGGGCATAAATTCAATGGGCCGTAGAGAACGCCAAAACAAGCAGTTTTTCGTAAAGGAGTATATTTTCGAAAAAAAGCAACCCTGCAAAGTTACAAGTTCAAACAGTAGCGCGCAAAATTATAATTCGCGCGTTAACTAGGCGTCGCTCCACCGGTTGAGAGGACGCGCGATCGCAGCGCCGTGACGTCAGAACATTTCGCCGGAAGCAGGCGACGAGTCCTTGCTATAAACGTCTAGCGGTTCCCTATTATTTTTTTTTTCGGCATGGGAACCCTGTGATCGACTTTTCTTTTGGCGGAACCCCAACTCCTTCGAAGAAAGTTATTCGACAATAATTTATTGTGCCTGCTTTATATGACATTGGATTCGTCCTGGCTCACGCAACCCCCGTGTGACCCTGTCACGTGACCCCAGTTTCCCGCGGAACACATTTTGGGAACCGCTGTGGTTTAAAGTTAGTCATGCGCAGTATCAACCAGAAGTCTGCACAGCAACTCACGAACACTCGTAGCGGAACTGAACTTAGTGGCAACACCGGCGTTCGTTCAGCGAAGATAATGTGCGCGATTTTTCTTATTGGGTGTGGGCCTCGCACTATGCGTTTCTGCCCCTGAAGCTAAAACTTCCGCATTTTTTTTCGCTTGATATTCTTTCAACCGCTTTTCACAGAGTGCACAAATCAGGTCTATCAAGATTGTACTAAGTATGCATTTATCGAAGTCGAACGTTTAAATAACTTATCTAGTACTTTTACATTTTTTTTTATCATAAAAGTTGTTTCTCTGAAGCAAATAAAGCTGGATGTAAGTCATGTGGTATGGTTTATAAACATGCAAAATGTACCAACTCTTTATTACTACTTGCTGAAGGTCTATTCTTTAGGATGGAAATGTTATAAGGATAATTTTAACATTAAAGATAATAACTTCTGATCAAATAAAACTTAATTTAAGATATTATAAATGATAAATTAACATACCTTCAGCTATCTTCTATTATTCAACGTTCTCCGAAATTTCACCTCTTAAGTTGTACTAGGGGTTAATATTATTTAAAAATAAAAGAATTATGAAATACATTAAATCAGTTTTGACAACATAAATTTAAACGTAATCTAATATAAGTTTATTATAATTAATTTGGTATTCACATCTGCGGTGAAAAAAAACTGGATGATTTAAATTTTTCTTTGATTAGCGGATTTGTGCCATATTTACTTTTTATTTTTATTTTTAACATGGTCATCCGCTTGGAAAAAGCACCGGCCTTATGTATGTCAATTACTTGCGTTTCAGCTTATGTTGCTCTCAGGGCTTTGATCATTTAATTTTGACGCATTCGCGATCTTTTTACACTGTCATAACACATGTTAGGATGCTACGTGCAGGGATGAACAGCAAATGCTCATGCGGCTGCCGTTTGTCGGAATAAACGTCTCGTGTTGGAGGCAGAAGCGCGGGACCGCGCTGCAAACTTACTTATTTGCAATTTGTTCTGAAAATATTTTAATGAACGATTTCATGCTTACGAGTTTTAAATCGACTGGAAGATTTACTGGTTTTATACTATACAAAAATACTTATCTGTTAACCATGATATTTTTTGGTATGAAACGAAGTCGCGCTGTAATGCATGGCTGACTGGCATTATGATGGAACCTAATTGGCACCTAGGTATAACCGTACGAATTTCCATGTTTTACCGAAACAACGCAGGGCAAATGTTGGAACCAATTATTTCCCTAGTTGGCTATTGCGAATTGTTTTTTTCCTCTCTCTCTCTCTCTCTCTCTCTCTCTCTCTGTCACGGAAAAGTTTGATTGTCTGTGAGAATTAGGTCACAATTTGTTTCATTTACATGATTTTATAACCTAAGAAAAACTCGTCCAAAGAGAGAGTAAACCCACGTAATATGTTACCGTGACGACAGCAAACTTGTTTGTATGTAGGTCTGTCCGGAGTGGCTATTTGTTTTACTGTGAATCCGTCCGGTTCTATGCATTTTGAAACCAGTCTTCTTAAATTTAAAGAAAGAAAAAAGGTTTTATGTGATGGTTAGGGTAGAATGCACAATGGCTTAGTTAGGTATAACTAATGTAAAAATTCAAATCTAAATTACCTAGTAAATAAAAAGCTAAGCCCTATTGTTCCGAGTTGCGAAACGGGTTAGCCATATTAATTAAACACAGTTTTATTTATAAAATATTATATTTACACTACTAAGTTATAATAATTTAATCGTCTGTTCTCAGAGTACCTACTCACACTTTTTATAAATCCACGATTCACTCTCGCCATAGGAGTTCGGCTCGACAGTGGCTTTCTCTACTGTTCGTCTCTTGATGCGAACCTCGGTCCCAACACACTGCTTCACACAGCCCACTCGTCCGCTGCACACGCAACACCGTCTCAGATGATTCAATCCCCAATGATCCGATCTTCGCACTTGAAGCCCGTTGCTAGTCGCCCGCTATCGCTCGCCAAGGGGGTCTCTCGCTCTCTTCACTTCACTCTCTCATCGCTCAGAGGATTCGCTAGTTTTCGGTGATCCTCTTCACTCCCTCTATCACCGCAGGTTGGCCTCCGTCTTAAAATATAATGGTCTGGTTACCCTACCAATTGTTGCGTCATCAGAGTCCCCGACTTAATACTCGAAGCTTCGAGAATACTCGAAGCTTCGAGAACAGTGGCGTTCTAGTTACGCCACTTCACACAGGGTTCTGGGAACGTGCCGAACCCTCGAAGGACAGGCAGAGTGGCTCCGCTCTTAATCGGATTACCGCAGAGGGACGGGCGCTATCTGTCCGGGAGGTGGGGCCGCCATGTTGCCACGCCTCTAGTATCCTCGAATCAATATTATTTTTACTCGTTAAGAATATATCAAAAGCATCTATAATATAGGCCAGGCTACAATTGAGCTTAGGTAGTTCTGTTTTTGTAGCACAATTTCGCCAGTTTTACACTGTATTTCATCGTAGACAGCAGATCAAGCTTTACCGGTTTTTATGAACAAAAAAAAAACATTTTTTTGTGGATAAATTACGTGATGTTTATAATTTCTAACGTAACACTATCGTTGTATTATATTTATTTTGTTAATTATACCGTGCAAAGGTTAAAAATGCTAATAACATAATTGAATCGGCAAACGTTAGCGAAATAACAAGATTCATTGCACGACACGGCATATACATAACGATCTTATCCGAAGTATACAGATTGCGTAACTTTATTAATTCTGCAGTTAACCGTCTTTGTGTTAATATACGTTTCTTTTTGATTCTCTTATGGATTAAGGTGATTTTGAAATATAAATTCTGTTTATTCGTAAGTATGTTGTGCTATCTATTCATTATTAAAATATAGTGGTCATGCTAATATATACATAATTATTTCACTCTTCGTTTCAAATATCTGCTGAAATAGAATACGGAGGTTGGATTTTTAAATGATTAATAAAGCCGTGTAGTTTTTCCGGCAATGTAGAGCTCGACAGGCAGCTAGGGGCTGAATGTTTTTCGAAAGACTGCTTCACGAAAATATGTGGCGGGACTAACATGAATGCAGGGCGCCGATTAAAAACAACTTCTCAAACTCTGCAACGGCGTGGTGCAAAACAAGCATTAGCACCAATCAAACGAGAAGGAATTAAAATACTTCGCAAGTGAGCTGATGTAATGCTTCGTCAACTTTTTTTTGCGTTGTTGTTTTCTTATACCTGTGTTTAGTCTGTGTTTTGGACCCCGACTCATATTTTGCTAATTGAGTGCATAATGCGTGTGCTTATAATTGTGCAGGATATCCTCTATAAATATTTTTAGTCGACACTTTTTTCTTTGTGTTCCTGCTGTTTTATAGTCAATAACAACCATAACCATCCACGTTGTAATAAGAGTGTGTTCAGCTGTAAACATCATGCACGGATGCTTGAGCTACGACACTATCGTTGCTAGTTTTGTATTTGGGTATTTTCGCCACTGACCGTTTCATTAGTTAAATACAAGATGGTTCACGAAGTTAACCCCCTCTCACAGGTTCATACTTTGCATAATATTGAAACGATATGTAATTTAATTGTAAGTCCTGTTTCACAATTACAACGATGAACCATTCAGAGGTAAATACGATGATGTATAATGAGACAGTATTGTTAACATTTGTGCATTACAATATTGCAAGTAAGAAGCATACGGAAGATGTTCAGAAATGTTTCCGTGTCGCTCTACGTGGCTGCACACTGTTGAGTATTACTGTTTGTGCATTCCTTTAGTGAACATTGACCTTCATGCATAATAAGCTGTTCATTGTGCAGCGTTTCCTGTTTTGTCGAATTACCCCGTCAACATTGAGATTAGGACCCGATGTGTTGCTTCAACGATGGATGCGAGGATCGAGCCATGCGAGTGCTCGTGAGCGAGTTGTGCCGCTGTTGCCCGCGGCGCCTCCCGGCAGGTGAGCGGTGCTTGGCGGGCGAGCAGGGCTGCCAGGCGCTGCGAGAAGGTCATCCGCAGGCGAGAGCAGAGGAATTCCGAGCCTCGTGGCTCCCGCGCGGCTGCTATACCCGGCGCGCGCTCAACCTCGCCGCCGCATTCCTCTCCCTCTCCCTTCGTCCCCCTCCCCTCCCGCAGGCAAAGAACACGCCGTTCGCAGGCATGCAGAACGCGCTACTTGGGCAAAAACGCCGTCTGTCGTGTCTCGGGTTCCCATTGAATACCGCTAGCCGGGCACTCGAGCCTCTGGTTTCAGTGGTTTGTACACCCCTGTAGATGTCTATAGTTGCCCAGCTTTCACGTCCATGTCAGGAGAGTTCGCTAGGTTTATGAGTTCTTGTCGTTCAAGGTCGGGGATAAAAACCACTTACTGACGTTTTGGTCGTCCCTGCAGTCACCATCTTCCAACTCTTATCCTGAAGATGGAGACTGCAATGTCGACCGGTAAGTCAGAGAACTGTTTGGCCTCGATGTGGCTCGATTAAAAAAAAAAAAAATCTAGCCTAGGTTAATCTTTTCCTCACAGCACATTTTTTAGGGTCATGTTGTGTTTTTGCTTATCTTTTTCGCTGGTTTATGTTTTGAATTCCTATTGACTTCCGGTCCTCGAACATGTCCAAATCGCACGTGTTTCTGACCGTTCTGTTGGCAAACAAGCTGTTCGATATCGGGAGGTAAGTATTATTTGTGCGCAGCTTTCGCGCGCCCTCTACCCTCCATTCCCTATTCGTCGATCCATTGTAGCCTAGGCATCAGCTCGGCGGTTTCTCCAGAAAGAACACTTGGTCGTATGTGTGTACAGTATTGATTTAAGAAGTCGTTAATGTGCCTCTGTTTCTGGAGCTCTAGAAGGGAAAGGCTTTCAAACTAAGGCCAGACTCGATGATCCGTCTCTTCCGTCCGTCACCCGTCCGTATGCAGCCAATCAGATGGCCTTCTATCCACCCGTCCGTCAAAACCTGGTCAAGCTTTAACCTTCGACGGATGGACGGACAGACGGATGAGATTTTAACCTCAAAAATGTCTGGAAAGGCATTGCCTTTATTGTAAAGGTTTTTTTTTTTTTTTAGCTTGTTTATTTGTTTATATGCTTCCGTATTGTGTTTTTAACCCACCTATGAACACGTTTTAAGTTTGATATTTGAAGTAAAAAATGCCTCAGACACAGTAATAATTAATGATGCGCGATAACTTGAAAATATAATTAAATAAATTTTTTTCTTAAAAAAGTAAGCCTGAATAGTTAGTTGGCAGCATCCAAAGTAGAAAAATATAATGATGGCCGTGCGGATCATTGTGAACAGCTCGGCTTGTTGACGGACGGACGCGACGGGTAATTGTGATTCCAGCTTTAATTCTAAATTCAAGTATGCCGGAGGCGGGACTCGAACCCTCAATTAGTGGTCAACTAACGTCTTCCCCCCTCCCTCCCACAAACACACAACCAGGTAGAATGCGGTTCAATCCTCGTTAGGGTCTTAACGGAACTTTTCGCAAGTAGGAAAACGTGGCGGAAGTTTGCCGTGAGCCAAAGTGAGTTTTCTGGTGTTGCTCCTGTTCACCACCCGACAAATGCATTCCGTCGCTGCTCCTCTCACCGTTACACTCCTTATCCGCCTGTTAAACACTTCCATGTCGACTAGACGTCGGGCCCTGATGCTGAGATCACAAGAATGCGACAGCGCGGGGCCCGAAGGACGCAGTTGAACAGAATTATGTCGGACTGTCACTGTGTGAACATGTTGTTTTTACTAGCGCGACGGACAAACAAAATAATTGTTCCTGCCATTATATACGATTATATACGCACCTAATATACGACAATCGGCATCTTCGAGAGAAATATGATCTGTTAAAAATTGAGCAAAAATTAGGGAAATAAATCACCGCGCGTGATCACATTTTGAAGATTTCACCAATAAATTTAGTAAATAAAATTGAAAAAAAAAAGTTCTGGCACGCATTTCAGCAACGTCTAGCTAACGTCACATGTGCCAGACGTGATTGGTTGGTCCCGCTATTGTGCGTTGTGACCTCTTGCGCCGCCGAGGAAGACATGGTCGCGGTCGGGACCGTCGCAGCCGCGGAGCGTGCCAGGGCCCGGGCGTATCATTGACGACGAGCCCCCCCCCCCCCCCCCCTTCCCCCCTTCTTAGCGGATGCTTATGCAGCAAAATAATTATACCTGCCAAATTTCAAGTCTGTAGGTCTTACAGTTCCGGATAATTTGTGATGAGTGAGTCAGTGAGTTGTATTTCGTGTGTGTACACACACACACACACACACACAATTCAGGCCGGTTGTAGCATGTACCATGTATGATCACTGAAGTCCACGTGGTTTCGGAGACGTTAGACGCTCATCCCTATTGTGGTCGTAAGGCACGCCATATACGAACATAAGACATGTTTAAAACGTTGTACTTTATCTTCAAAATTTCACTTAAGTAACGTGTGAGTACAATTCATTTGCGCAAATTTTTTTGTGTTAGTCACGCGGTAAAGGTTACAGATAGCTGGGAGGACATTTTTAAAACATTCTTTTTTATGCAAACAGTTCGTACGCCTACTACTCAAGTCAACGCACTGACATATTTGTGGTCTCCGCATAATTATTCTGCTTCATGTAAGCTGTGCTAAACGATCTATATAATTTTTCATGTACGATCCAAAAAATGTGCAGGTTGTATGCGAGAGGCGCAAAATAAAATAACGGAAACCTTTTTTACTTTCAAAGGAAATTGGTTGGCGGTAGGTATTATTATTTTTTTTGTGGCAAGCCGTTTTGAAAGCTTTTAGTGGTGTTTGCTTTGTGCTGCGTTCATATTTTCAATCATCGCCCTCGTCGCTTCGTGCTTTGTTACGGGAAAAGGCGTGGGGTAGCCCGAGGGGGAGGTGTATAATGCGTGCGCACGATTTCCTGACTAGTCAGGTCACGCTGACGGCTTTTGCTTTCTGTTCTGTTGCATTACGTTATCGGGCAGTTAAAATTTGTGTAAAAAAAGACATTAATTTTATTTTGTACGAAGAGTGTTGATTTTATACTATGCAAAATCGCATGATTAATAATCATTTAGGTAGTTCTTCAGATAAAGTTTCAGTGGCACAGTCTAACTTCCATAGGTTATTGTGAATAGCAGTGTCTAATGAGGAAGTGATCAGTTGTAATGTGCTGAGTTGAATTGATCAGATGTGTTTACTCTTTTTATACGTTTTCGATTGCATATGTAAGAAAGATGCACAATAGGAAGCCAAGTGCCGAACTTTGAGGATCATAAGTTGTACCAAAATTTATATATTTTTATCCTGTAGAATTATTTACTACGTTTTCCTATTGCTCAGTTTGACATAATGCGGAATGTATTTATTAATTATACTACACAGGAAACATTTTTCTGTACTTTTACAAAAGATTCCTTTGGAAAGCATTTATATAGAAATAGTTTGTAATACTACAAGAAATACTTTGTAAATTTGTACAACTCATGGCTATGTATATTTTTGCATATATGAAATACGTTTTTCAAAATATTACTGAGTATTTCTTACGAAAATCGGCGCGTAATTTCATTCAAGCATAATTTTACTAAACCTATGAAAATATAATAGGATATTAAATAATTGGAATTTATTTTACTACGCTTATTTATATGCGCAGTTAATACTGGATAGCTATTCAGGGATCAGCTTACAAATAACTTTAACTATTTGGGGTACTGGGACAAACCAAAGTAGAAATGCCAGGATAAGAATCTGAACCCAGTATTACTGGGAACACTGTTTTGTAGTTATACAGCTGTTTTCATGTAAATGTACAAATTTACAAATATCTGTAATTTTATATGAATATTTTTGTTCCATTTAAAAAAAAAAAACAATACCGTGTATAAACACATTGCCAAAATTAGTGTGCCAAATGAATCAGAAGAGTTAACTATGGATATAGAATGTATTAGCTGTTTTAGTTATTTTATGAAGTTGGTTATTATTCCGTAACGCGATCTGCAGACGGGCTGTCCGGCTGTCGTCATGCCGTGGTCGCGACCTGGAGTCCTGACCTCGGTGGGCACCGTGAGGTTTGGAGCGCTTTGTGCACGTCCTTGCAACACTCAGTCTTTTCTTCTCCTTTACGTTCTTTATTCACCTGTTACGAAAATTTTTTTGTGTTTACGTCACAGAACCCTAGCGTTCAGATAATGCACCAATGCGATGCCGGCTTGTTTGGAGTGGTATCCACTGACGAAGCAAGAGGCGCTAGAGATGTCAGTTCCACGCAAAAATAAAGTATTTTTGGGAAAATTTTCTGCATGAACGGGACATTTTCCAAAAGATTTTACTTTCAGAGAAACACACAAATTACATTTAACAACTTTTTTTATTTCTAACAGAACCAGCTAAAACATGAATTTTGTCTTTCCTTACCACCTAATGGCTCACGCAATATTTGAGAGTTGGGTTGGACTCGTGCCAATCTCTACCAACTGATAGGAACAAAAATATTGATGTTTAAACAGTTCCTACCAATCTTCAGAACTAAAAATTGGTTGTCTGTAAAGTCGGTTTACGGACGATAGTTTAACGTGACAACGTCATAACAAAACATCAATGAAATAATTGCATACTTTTATGAATAAAATTGAATCATTTTTATTTTAGTAATAAAAGAATAAATACTTGAAATTGTACTAGTAATCAGATTTTTAAAATGCAAGAATAATTAACCTTTATTGCCGAAATTGTTGTTGTAATAAGCAATGAACACATTAACTTTTCGTTTAAATATAATTATGAACAAGTTTTCATATAAATAAACTGTAATCAAATATCTAACATAACCTATTATTACTGCACTCGCCGACAGATGCTACTTTTTTTTAATAATAAAATAATAAATACTTGAAATTATACTAGTAATCAGATTCATTTTCTTACGTACATTTGACGTAGAAATTATTTCATATTACACATTTATAAACGAAGTTTTAAGTTTTCACTTCTGTCGGTGCGGCGCAAGCGTACAATGAGAGTAACGGGACACAGCGTAACGGAACAATTAGCGTAACGGGACACAACGTAACGGAACTGTGTGCGTAACGGGACACTTTTTCGTGCGTGCAGCCAGCGTTCATCGATTTATTAGACGTTGTCACGTCAAAAATTTGATATAACTAAAATCAACTTATCTCAAATTATGCTAATCTAGGTTGGTAATAAAAAAAATCCGGAAAAAAATTTGGTTATAAGTTTCCTCGGAAAATTTTCCGTTTACGCCTCTAGTTGCTGTCTAGTCTTGTCCGGAGCCCGCTATGATATTGGAGGCAATGAAGCGAGCTGGCGTAGTGCTGACATACTGGAATGTTATTCCAGGGCAGTGTTAAGATACTGGAATGTTATTTCAGGCTACCCGCGTTCCAATCCCGCTCCGGCCATGCTGATTTTAAGTGTCCATTTGTTTTACAAGATCAGTCCAGGCAAATGCTGGGATGCTCTCTTACTATACAATGTGCATGTCGAATGCCACTGCTTATTGGACCTAAGTTTGATGGATTAACGAAATAGAATGTACCGGCGCGTATAAACAACACCACGTTGTTTACCTCTGAACGCTGTAGACTCGAGGCTTTGAGGAAATGCGTAGACTAATAACTTAGTGAAAGGTTTGTTAGGTTACGTCAGCTATATTAATAACACGTAAAATCTACGTATTATTAACGTAGCTGACCTGTAGTAACCAACCTTTTATTGACATTGCTATTCCAGAAGCAGCGACTCTAAAATTTTCAAATGTAAAAAAAAAATATTGTTTTAATGCACTCTTCAACAAAAAAAAATGTGGTACGAAGTGGTACATTCATCTCGTTTATTTATCCCACGTAGTTCGTAAGAAAAAACCAGCGGTTTTCAACAATTACTATACAAGTTATGGCCGATCCCTTCTCCAACACCCTAGGCTGGTGCTGAGCTGTCGACGAGACTTCAGAAAAAAGTAAAAAAGGAGTCAAAGAACAGCTCCGAAGCCCCGCCGCAAGCCTTGCAGGCCATACGTCATGTTGCGACGAGGCCTGTCGGGAGCTGGGGCGCGGCTCGCCGCTGGCTTGTTGGCGACACGAGTCACGTGCTTAGCGAGACTTATCGGTGCCGGCAGGCGCCTGCGGAAACCAACCCGCCGGGGTTGACCCTATCCGCCAGTCGCGCGGCGGGGGTTTCTCTCCAAGTTTTTGACGGCGGCATTTCAAACACGAGGATGGATTTATATTTTTTATATTATTTATATTTTATTTATATTTATATTTTGTAATCTCAATGCTGTTTTCAGAAATTAAAAATAGTGCATTTTGTACTAAATTAATTAATTTTTTCTATCAATGATCCAAACATATTTATTTACCATTGTAGGCCGATATTATTTCGTAAATGTTATTTTTGTATAATTTTTTTTGTATATTTTTCGTCTTTTACAGTCAGTTCACCGTGCGTGAGGTGCGTCTGAGGTGATCGAGTCATATAGTCTTGTGTTAATGTAAATTGTATAAAATTTGACATTTCTCAAAAAGAAGTACCGATGGCGTAGGCATCCTTGTTCAACAATATTGTTCTGTCAACAGTGTTCGAAAAAAAAACTTCATGTGGTTGTTGGTCTTCATAAACAAACAACGTGTGATGCTTTGCAATTGACAGTTGGGAAATGGCTATCACTAGAGTGCCATTCTGAGAACTTTTAATTTGTTCAGAGTTACATGACACAGACTACAACAACATCTAGGTTACGAACATTGTATTTATTGCATGTACTTTATATATATATATATATTACACGTTACTACTTGGTATATGTAAAATTATAAACATGGGTTATTTATTAGGTACATTGTCGCTACGTTTCCGAACGGGTAGAGTAAACTTTTACGCATTTGACCAGACCGGGTAATGTATTCCGAAAGTGCCTCACGTTACCGGTGTTATTGCATAAGTAACTTGATTGGGGGAGGGAGGGAGGGAGGGAGGGAGGGAGGGAGAGGGAGAGTGAGAGAGAGAGAGAGAGAGAGAGAGAGAGAGAGAGCAGCGGCTACGTCACGTTGCTCGCGGAGGCCGGCTTTACTTCTCGAGCGTGTTACCAGTCACTGACTCACCGCACCGCTCTGCCTGTGTGACTATGTAAGGCCGCCATCTGCCGGGAGGCTCCGCGTGTTCGAGACCACCTCGACGCTTAAGGCTAGGTCACAGTGGATGTGTGTTCGGAAGGAAATAGGTTCTGTTGAGCGAAATTGAAGTGTTTACAAGTGCCTACAACCGTCTTCGCAGATTACGCATGAACACGGTTTTATTTTTCGCGTTTAATTGTGACGTCGACGTGCTTGTAGGTTATCATTAGGCCGTAAAAAAGACGTAGAAAAATAAATCAATCTTGTATTTGAAAACAAGTTTTTGTTAGGAACTGTAAGAAAAAAAATATCACAACAGAGATCTTTCTCGGCAGAACTGGGATATAAGAGCATTTGATACTCTCCTTTATCGTCTCTTGCAGCCAACAATCCGTTAACATATTTGATTTTTATACTACTCGTTAATAAATATTTTAATATCAGACTTTCAAGGACTTATGCATCGTCTATGGGTTCCTTCTTCGCTGGTGGATAGAAGCGAACTGGTATCAGAACACGCCTCTACTGAAACCACCATGATCTGACGAGCAAATCTGAGCTATTCTGACGAATTCATTTCCGTCAGAACACTCGTCCACTGTAAGCGTAGCCCAAAGCCCCGCATACCAGGATATGAGTACGGTGTTCAGAGCTTCAGGAAAAAAAAAAAAAACACACACACACAATTTCAAAACTGCTCGAGATATCAGTGTGTCTGTTTACGAATATCACTGAAGAATGGTATGAGGACGGATTAGTAGTTCGGTTTCCGCGCCAGTCCTCAGCCTTGCGCTTAGAGGCGAAACTGCGGCAGTAGCACCAGCGAGCGTCAACCTTATCATTCCGCCTCACTAACACACATGCACTTCTGATTAGGCGGGCCTGTCAAGTGTGTCGTAGGCTGCCTTTACGCTCAAGGCCATCTCATCTACGACCCGGCGGTTTTCCTTGTCGTCGGCTCTGGCTTGAAGCGGCGACCCTGTTATTACAGTGCTTTTTAATCATATATATAGTTACGCTCAACACTGATTTAATGATCGCGTAACGCCAAAGAGATATGTGTATTTTGGAGACAACCGTATCACGAAGCACAAGAATTAGCCTACTCGAAATGTGTATAAAATAGAAATAGAAGTGTAACAGTAAAGTAACATTTATAATATACAGCTACATAAGTGGAACACGCCTTAGTATTTAGATTAAAATGTTTGTTATATTTATCATATTTATCATTTTTCAACACCGCCTAATGTGTCTTACAAAAAAAGCCTATAGACAGTTTATCTCTTAACGAATATCAGTGAAAATAATTCCATTTTTAGAAATCTAAGAATGCGTCTCAGGGGATCTTTTGATATTTTGAATTTTGTAAATATGCCCTTCCGAAAATATTTTTTTAAAAATATGCTTATATATTTGAAGTTTATGATTTTATAATAAACTTTGGTATTTTTGTCTTTTATGTATTATATATATGCCCGAAAGTTTTTTGGCAGGATTTTTGTAGTTACGCTCTTTTAAATGTTTATATTATAGTCTTTTTGTGGTCACTTAATTTCTTGCTGCTGAAATTATCGGTTAATAGCAAAGATTAAAGCGCTTGTTATATTCATAATTTTTCAACGGCGCCTTAGGTGCCTTATAACCAACTATGCTTATAATTACTAAAAAGGCTTATATCATAGAAAGTTTAGCTCTTAAAAAAAATTGATTTTTTTTTACCTTTTTGGGAATCTAATGATGATTTCTGAATTTTGTACTTATGGCCTTTCCAAAATATTTTTATTTCTTTAATATGCTTATATTTTTGAATTTCATATTTTTATTTAAAACTGGTAGTATATTTGTTTTTATGTATATAATATACGTTTGTATGCCCTAAAGTATCTTTATCAGTAGAGCTCTACTAATAATTACCATAATGTTTTATATTCACGTGTTTATTTCCCTAAGTATTCTTTATTTTTAAGACTTTATGTTGAATTTGTGAATAATCATCTTAAAATTCTATGTAGATGCAGAGAAAATGGCGCGGCTCTCTATAAAATAGGAGGATCATTTTACTTCATATTCGGCTCATCTCAGTCTAAAGACTGACGACCCTTGGCACGGACTAACACCGTAGGCTTCCTAAGACAACAGTGGTGACGTTTTGGGATCTGAGTTCTCTTCCCATCCTCAGGTAGAAGCAGACATAATTTTGTGAGTTGTCTATTTTTATTTTTATTTTTTAAATTGTCTGATTTTGGCTTGTCTGTTATTGAGATTTCTTATAACAAACAGTGTAATCAGCAATGGCTTTGTCCAAAATTACATCTTGAATAAATTATTTTAGCATTTTATAGACAGAAAAAACTGCGCATTTTAATTTACAAAACTTGTCTACTAAAAAGGAGCAAGGTGGTGCGGTAGTAAAACACCGGACTCATTCGGAGGACCCGGTTTTGAATCGTGTTCAGGACATTCTGATTAAGTGCTCCCATTCTTTCCTGAGCTCTCTCCCGGTAAGTGACGGGATATGTGGTCACTGCAGGCCTTGGCAGGTTGCTTCCCAAGTATCCCTGATCGGTAGGGCTGTGTATTGTTCGAGACTAGCTTCTAAGTGATCGTCAAAAGAAACTTCATATTCGCTCACTGTTTTGTGCTGGTGCCAAGTTTGGTGGCATCTTTTCCCCCCCAAAAAAAAATAATGGTGAACGTTTTCTGAACGTATTTGGTCCTGTTAGTATACTACTATACATTGTAAACAATAAAAAAACACTAGTAGCCAATTAAAGAATATACTATTATTTTTTTCGTGTAACACTATAGGTAGGGAATTGTGATTACACGAAAAGAACATCGAAAATCATGTTAGTAGCCTACACCACATAACACCGAACGCAAGTTAATGCCCCATGAAGCACCGAAATGCAAATAAAATCACAAAATAATCAGCATTTTTAATCAGAACCTAACTGAAATCACAAACACTCAATCATTTAATATAATCAATCAAATTAATGTAACGTATCTAGCATGAACTTTGTTCCAAAATGTATGTACAAAATCTCCTGGTTTCAAAACTAAATTTGTTTAAAAGTAATACTATAAAATATTGTGTTAACTAAAGGTTACGGGTAAGGAATATTTACACGCAGCATATTGGAATACACAAAAACTTTTAGCGCTAATCTGAAAACTTCTGAAGCATAAACCTTTGGAAAGTATTTCGCCTTTCTAACTGCATATATATCAATCTAGATTTCGGCTGATATGCCTAGCCTAAAATCAGAAACTTAGTTTATTTTATTAACATTTTAATGGATATGAAGTACCGTATTCTTTTTTGTGTCCATGCACTGAAGATGAAGTAGGCTGATTTTGATCTGCTGTATATTTTCCCATTGTCGGCTCGTGATTTTCCAGTATAATTGTCAAAATTATATCCTATAAACATTAACGCATGCGTTCACTATATACTTATGTATCTGTGCTTTTGTTAAACATATATTTTAATATGATGTTTTAATCTGAGCAGTAATCATTTTAACTATCATTTTATCGTATTGAAACTATAACAAGTAACTAAATGTACGCACTTTACCCTACTTTACCTCCATGTTTTTTTTAATATAACCTAGTCAGAATTAGTGTTAGCAACATGTTTACCTATGCCAGTAATATTTTCAAATAATCGGTACGTATCTAATAGTCACCAAATAGGCCTAAGACAAAATTAATTTTCTCGCTGATGCATCATTAATAGCGTTGTCCGCTGTTTGTTTGAGCGTCACTAGGCTTAAGACTCAGGTGTTCTGCTGTTATACCAATGCATCCCACATACACACACATATTTATAAATCAGGTAGCGTGCCATACCGGAGTTACAAGACTTATTTTCCTTCGTTCTGAATTATGGATGTGGGGAAATATGTAAAGAACACGAAAAACGGACATGGTAAAGAATGAACGAGTGTGTGAGGAAGTCGAAGAAGGTAAAGAAGCATTCTATAATTGATGGCATAGTGAAAGAGAGTTGATAGACGGACCATTGGTTGAGAGGAATGAAGCTACATCTTTTCAAGGATTGGTACCATGAGAGGGATGGGATACCAAGAATTGATACGATGGATGACATTATGTTATGTAAATCCTACCGGAAGACGGAGGTGACAATTGAGTGATTTATGGAGGGCTACGATTAACGGAACTTGAATCTCAAGAATACATTAATATCAGGCCTAATATAGTCATAAATATGTTCAATCCAAAAAACCTCGCGCACATCAAATACATCACATTTAACCAATTTAACCAATACTTACATTGATTGACTTTTAAACTATGCCATCTCGAAACTTACTTGAAGAAAGACATTACCATTAAGAATACGTGAACAAGCTGAATTAGCCAAATACTTTATTTTCAAACATGAGTCGTTACGCAGTGTTAGAATGGCATTTTATTTTTCAAATTGACAGTGTTAGACATTAGGGGAAAAAAGTCAGTTTTGCTGTTTATTTTATATAATATTGATATTATTAGCTCATTTGAACCTAACTTAAGCTGTGGAGGTAATAATATGCACTAGTAAAATATTTAAAACGGCACAAGTTCGGATTAACTTTTATTATTTTGATGTGTAAACATCTTGGTTTTGGGTATACTGCATTTGGTAGGATTATATTCGTGAATGGAACGGAAATAATGTATCACAATGCTGCAATCTGTGGCAGATGGCGCGAACCGGCGAACCAAAGTTCACAAATCCAAGGGAATATATTACAGTATTAACTGTTTAGTAAATTTCAACAAAATAATAAATTACTAGTAGAAAATTAGGTCCAAGTCGAGGTTTATTATTTTTCAAGTAATTTCCGCTTTTATCGGAACCTTTTCATTATATAGTTTAACCTTTCGCTCTAAAAATAGAATGATTCGGTAATCGACGTAGCTGCTCCGGCAGCGAAATCTAGCGGTGGGTGCGGAAACTACGTGTGCTTCGCGTCATTAAATGTAGCTGCAAACACAGTTTTTGTATATTTATCACGCTCGGAATTATTTAAAATAATTTTACATTAAAATCTACTTTCGGTATTGTAAGTTCATTTGCAACATGATAACATATGAATTATGCTCGTTGATGTTTACACATCACTGTATAGTAATGAAATACTAGCTCGCCGCAGCGGTTGAAAAAAAAAAGACATTCGGCGGTATATAACTGAATGTCATCATGATTTTTTTTTAATAACTTAGTTTGCAGTGGGTTTGGTTTTATCACTTTCAGGTTGTGTTAGTTATCGTTCACAGCAGTCAGTTTTCTGCATGTGAAAGGTAAGTCCCCAAACAGAAATGGAATGGTAATGAATTAGCCAGTGACTCGACAGTACAGATATGCAGATGGCGCTACGCGTGAAGGCCGGTCGCGGGTTGTGACGCGAGCGACGGGGGCGACCCTGGCCGGGGCGAGCTACCTGCGCCTATCGCCGCGGCGGCCGTGGGAGAGGTCTGAGCCGCCGATAAGGCCGCGCGTGGCTGGCCATTGTCTCGCCCCGCTGACCCCTGTTCCTACTCGCCACATGCCTCGTTAGCCGACTGACCTTCATGTAGCTTTGCGTTTGTTTCGGCCTAAGAGGCCCGTCTAGTCAGGAATGTACGTGTGTTATTACTGCGGGATGAATAGTGTCCCTTTCACTGGTGCTTCTAGCGCGGTATTGCCCCTGAGCGAAGAGCCGTGGACTGGCGAGCAGTCTTCTCGTCGCGTGCATAGGCCAACTGTGAGATTTGAGCGATAACCATAACATTATATGGCGGTGAAATGAAGATAAAGGTGTATTGCAAGTTCCTTGGGTGTTTTCAAGAATCGGTACAGGACATTTCACGCCAAAAATGATTCCGTAAACACGTGTTTTAGTCATTTTAAAATTGAGATACGGAACCACCCCAGCGTCTTAATTTTTTTTTTGTAAACAGACGCCCCACGAATATCTTGAGCTGTTTTAATTTTTTTTTATTTCTTCTCTTTCTCTCTTTCGCTCTCTGTGTGTGTGTGTGTGTGTGTGTGTTTGTGTACGTGTGTGCGTGCGCGCGTGTGCCCAGGTAGGCGGGGCCTTAATGCTCGGTGTCACATGCCGATCTTAAGGTCATTAATATCTATTCAGTGAATTTCCTTCAAATTTATTCCGATAGTTCTTTCTTTTGTTGTTAAGTCACAAGTTTTCTCACCAGATTTTACTAAACGTTATTTTTGAACTGTGAAAGGTCACGTAAATTTGCTTAGTTACGAACACTTGCGTGGCTTTTACGTTATCAGATAATATTTAGTAAATAACGTACGAGAAAGAGTCTTTGCTTGCGAGTAGAATTAAGAAAAATTCACGGGTTCGCTGACTTGTAGAAAGGCTCTGCCATCCTCTACATGCTTGAGAAAATGATCACCTGTTTACTGGCTGCCGAATTATAAAACGTCTCAACTGGGGAACTAATGATTCGATACTGCTTTGGTTGAGGGCTTCTTGTTGGCTTAGAATCCTGCAAATTAGCTGTTAGCTGGTAGCAGCACAAAGATACAAGTATTTGAGTTTTAGAGAATCTTTATAAATCTACGTATTTCCGGCTCATAACTGAAATTGGGATGTCTTAGTGCAAAGAAAGGTTGGAAACCAATTTTTTTTTTCTTAAAAGAAAGGGAATGATGTTTTTGTCCATTTTTTTTCCACTGGTGGAAGATTTCTGTTGAAATAAACCCTACTCGCCGAATTGTCGCTTAGCTGCAAGTAGTTTCTTTATATTTTGACTCTCCCTTGGCCATTGCGCTGAAGTTCAACAGAAAACCAGTGAAATGATGATTTTCTATATTTTTATTTTAATTGTTGTTTTCACTGTCGTATTTTTTAAATGTTATTCTTAAACGGAAATTCTTCAATAATGTTTCAAGCAAGAAAGCCGGCACTTAAACCTGTCTTCTGCTCGGCCAGTGGGCACCACCAGCTGCCCTGCGGGTACATTGCGAACCCTCACCGCAAGATGTTACACTCCGATGACTACGAAACGCTAATCGAAAATAATGACTCGAGACGCGCTAGACTGAGTGTATTTCGTTACGCATCTTTGGCGGTCTTAGCTACAAAGAATTTACATGACGTCAAGGATACTGTAATCTTGTGAACCTTTTACAGAACTCTTATGTTGTTCTTTCTCTACTCACGTTTCTCTGTGCAGTCCAGCCATCCTCATTTCGAAGTCTCATCCCCCCAACAAAAAAAAAAGTCCAGTACTGCACAAACTAAAAGCGAACAGCAATGTCCAAGTTCTCGACCTTTGCATTGTATTTCCATTTTTGATCCGACCAACTCTTCTTCCTGAACCATCCATATTCGTCCTGTACTTGACCTGTTTGCTAATGGTATGACTTACTGCACCCCTCATGAATGGGCCCAGGGTTTAACCTCTTATCTATGCAGGTTTTACCTAGGCCCAACTTACCTAGTATAGTCTAGAGTTAAGATAGCTGAGTTAGTCATGGCATCAATCGTTTTAATCGTAGCGAGGATTGTCTACGATGGAGCGGCTGAAGTAGCGAGGATGGTCTACGATGGGGTGGCTGAAATAGCGAGGATTGTCTACGATTGGGCGGTGGAAGTAGCTAGGATTGTCTACGATGGGGCGGCTGAAGTAGCGAGGATGGTCTACGAGGAGGTGGCTGAAGTAGCAAGGATTGTCTACGATTGGGCGTTGGAAGTAGCGAGAATTGTCTACGATGGGGTGGCGGAAGTAGCGAGAATGGTCTATCATGAGGCGGCGGAAGTATCGAGTATTGTCTACGACGGAGCGGAGGAAGTAGCAAGGATTGTCTACGATGGGGTGGCGGAAGTAGCGAGGATTGTCTACGATGGGGCGGCGGAAGTAGTGAGGGTTGTCTACGGTGGGGGGGGGGGGCTGAAGTAGAGAGGGTTGTCTACGATGGGGCGGCGGAAGTATCGAGTATTGTCTACGATGGGACGGCGGAAGTAGCGAGGATGGTCTACGATGGGGCGGCGGAAGTGGCTAGGATAGTCTGACTGGAGCGCCGAGGAGTCGAGGGTATTGATTGAGGTGGTGGTGAGCTCGCCCTCCGCCAGCTGCCAGCCGTCTCGGCTACAGACCTGCCCCACCGCCGCGCGCCATACGGCCGGCGTCTTCCACCCTCGAGGCGACACCGCCACTTTCCCCGCTGCGATCCCCCCAGCTCCGGCCTTCGAACCAGTGCCGTGCCACGCCGAGGTCATTAGGAACATGCCCTATACGCGCCTAGTTTTACCGTCAGTTTACCTAATCCTCATCTGAACAATAAACTGCATTAAGCGTTTGTAGCCACAGCTCAGTTTTCCGTCCAGTTGCTTGAGTTTTTCTATCAGTTGTGTCAGCTCTCTGGAAAGATGAGAGACTGTTGCAATTATTATTATTATTATTGTTATTATTATTATTTTTTTACCTTTTTCACTAGTACATCGGACTGTAGCACAAATACAGAGCTACAAATATTAACCGTTGTAGCCATTTTGATCTTAATTCGAAATTACACAGCTCGGGTTCTGGGATCTGTACGTTTATATAAATTTTAGGAGGCTATCCCTTTTCTTTGTGTTCATCGCGAAGAGTCCACGCATCTGACGGGACTGAACGATGGCCCGGGCGAACTGTCAGTTGCCCGGAGGGAACTGAGGTGCCTGAACTCGGGCCGATCATTGGAGGTTTCGCCGGATGAACTCCTTCAGTTACAGTCATGACGTCACACATGGTAAACCAACATATCAACTGAGCGTGTGTGGGGCCTTTAAGGCTTTATTCACCTTCCTTGCAAATGCGCAAATCACTATATATATTTTTTTTAAATCTACAACCACCGCATAACTGGTAGCTGACGTAAAATAATTTAATTCAAACCATTCTGGGTAAATTTTTGTTACACACAGACACACACACACATATCGACAGCGACAAGTTTTGCTGTGATGGTGGAAATTTGATCAATTAAACATTACCCAGACGCTAAGTGTTTAATCTAAAATACTTTCTGCTTTATTTGCAATAAACTTTTTTTTTCAGCTCTAACTTCAAATGTGTGCACTAGTTCTGGAATTTATGTTCGACTATAAGTCGTTAAAATGTCTTCTACTTAATTTTTTGTGAGGGACCGGCAGCCGAAGCTCATCCTGTGTGTTGAAACCCTTCTTCCTCCTTAATTGGAAGAGGGGTTGCGTCCCCGACTCACTCTGGGCGCGAAGGGAAAAAATAAATATTAAAACCAGGCATAAAAAGCTAAACAATAAAAATTCCCCACACCACTGCCCAGGGGTCAGGCCAAAAACTTCAAAGGATATAATAGCAGAGTAACCATTAAACAAACAAGAGGCAAGACTTTGGACGTATGTTATTAAAAAATAGAAATTTGCAAAAATAGTCTTTACTATACATAACCATACAAGCTTAGTTACAAAAGCTGACGTTAATAATGGCAGCATCTTATCCCCATTTGCGATACTAACAATAACCTTTAAAACATCATAAAAATATAAATACTGATAACAACAAGTATAAAAATATATAAGGGCGTGAGGCGTGGCCACTATAAAATATCAAAATTTACTGACTACCCTAATACCAAAAATCAAACAAGACAATCAATACAAATATATAAAAAATTCTACAATAATAAAACTGAAGTACAAAAAATTTATTGAAATAAAGTTCTTAAACTCTCAATCAACGGTTTAGTCTTTCTTCAGATGTTCGTAGGTAAAGACTTGCCAAAAAAACAAAGTTAATATCCTAGGAGTGCGCTGGCTTCCTGACCTTCCTCACCAACTCCAGAGTCTAATGCCATGCCATAGGTACGAATTCACAAAGGCGTGAACGATGATCAAAAAAAAATATTATCTTATTTTTAAGGGAAATGTAGCAAAAACTCTTCACGTAACATAACCATGTTACCACAGAAGTATTTATCTTCTACTTCAAACAAAGCCTTACTTCTTTATTAACTTGCCAATGATTTCATAAAAACGTAGAATGGCCGCACCAACCAACATCAGGCTGCGCATGTAGTCGAATACAGATCGCATACTTTTAATAATACTGCACAAGCTGATTATATTAGCTAAAGCCAACTTTAAGTATGCAAATTACGAAGACAAAGTCTCAAAAACAAATTGTAAAATGTTCGTTTCTTCCAAACTTATACTTTTATTACAACTACAGGCAAACGGGCGACCTTTTTAAAAAATCCCACACTGGAACAACGTGTGAAACGAATGGGCCTCTTCACCAAATAGGCTAATAAAAGTTCCGTCCAAATAAAATTTAGTATGGGAAAATACACAGGGTAAAAATAAAAATTGCGGCCTCTCTTTACCTTGATAAGTTCAGTATCACCGGGCAAACCATTGCCCTGTCACCCAGCGTGGAGCCTCCAGCCCCATACTCTTCGTCGCCCGTTGCCGTCCGGCACACCAGTCCGCGCCGTCACATGGCTCTGTCCTCGACGGTCGCTCGCCACACACACCACGCGGCCCCAGCTGATTTTCACTCCCGGCAAGCCGAAAGTCTGACGTCATCAGCCAACCGCCGGGCGCTCGCCAAGTGGTATTTACGTGAAACACAATCGATGTACTTAAACTCATAATCGATAGCTACCAAACGGCGTATTACTAATTAACAGAAACAAATATAATTTAAAAAAATTTACAGATAAATTAACATTAATTAAAAAAGGCGTAAAAATACAGGAAATAAAAAACCATATAAAACTAGAGACCAGCAACAAAAATAAATTACAAGTAAAAATGTGGCCCTGCCGGCCACAGTGTATATTGCTTGAAAACGGCCCCAACAATTGCGTTTCAATTTACGGAATAATTGTTGAACAGGGTGATAAATCTACCTACTTAGTATCCAAATGCTGCAGGAAAAATAGTTTCATTTTACATGTTTTATAATATACCACAATTTAATTATGGAAGATTAAATGTTACACCAAAAGAGTATGGAAGTTCGGATATAAAGTATGTAATTTACCTTAACCATTAAGTAGCGATTAAAATACAACTACTTATACAAATTGAACACTTATTTACCATACTGTTCTAAGTATTGCATTATTAATTTAATTACAGTTATCCCATTTTATTTAACATTATTACTATCATCTTAGCAAACCAAGTTAAAGAATTATATTGCAAAAAGAATAAAATGTGTCAGTAGATCATCAGGAAAATTTCAGTCGCTCTGCTTCATTTATTCATATTTACTGTCGTTCGCCCTTTCAGGGAAATAAAACTAGCAATACAGCCACGGACCAAATGCCTTTACTAGCAATAACCACTGCCAGTGTCGATACCTTTTAAGTTTATTTTATCTTAAATAAATTTTCTTTGACTGCTTTGTTTATTTTCAGCTAAGCTTCCTACAAAAAGTTTTGCATGGAAAACATCTAGTTATAATGTACACGATTATTTAATTTATCTCATCCACGATACAATAATCGGCGATGTTGAAAACAGCTTTAAATATTTTATAGACATAGTAATTTAATTTGACTCGTCAAAGCGAAGCTCAGTCATTCAGATAATGCACATTAAATGCCATAAATTTAAATCGGTACCTTACTTTACATTGTTTAAACGTTTGTGATTTGTGGGTCTTTTTTTCACTTCCATTTATGAGAACCAGCAGTAAACTAGAGTTAACATAAGGGTCACTGTGGCGTCATGTAAGTTTGTATTAGTGCTTCCTATATGCCGACAGCTGTGCCAGTAAATTTACTCTTGTAACTTCTAGATCCTACAAATTTCTATCTAAAATGATTTCGTTACATATGTATGGTATCTGTGCATACAGATAGGCCTACACCTAAAAAGTTCGAGTGAAAGTGGTGTTTATGTGTAACCGTATATTTTTTTTATGATATTGGACATTTCGTAAAATTTCCAAAACTTTCTCCTATACCCCAGTGTTATTCTGTTGAGGCTAATCATTGGGCGCAGCTTTAAATAACGTAGCCACGGGGGAGATGCTCACTTTGTCATTTCTTCTAGACTTCTTGGAAGTACGCTGGAAACCTGGCGGAATAGATAATGCTCGTTTTATTTTTTCTCGCGGAAGTTTTTCGCCGACGTGAGCCGGCTGTACGCAGAGGTGTTCAGGAAAGGAGGTGATTAATGATCGTCTTGAGGGACCTCGACTGGGAGAAGAAAAGCACACGTCATCTTCGGAGCCTTCGGTCGTACTGGGGCGCGGCTGCGTTGTGGCAGACGCCGTGGAGTGGGTTCCTATTCAGTTGTGGACGAACACGAAAAAGGTTTCAAACCAACAGCTGACTTTTAGGCTAACAGCTGAACTGGTAAAAGTTCCACATCACTTATCCAAGTTGATCTCATCATCCTGATGGCATGATCCTGTGGCACATGATACTGCTGTTTTAATTTAGTGCATTGAAAGATCCTGGATACAACAAAAACTTGTGGTACGTGACAATGAATTATGATAGATGAGCACGAATGAAAAACTTTCCACAAGAACTGACATAATTGGTGTGTATTATATTCTGGTTTTTGTTTGGCAAGGATCTTTCGACGTATTAAACTAAAACAGCAAGCATCGCGTGCCACAGGATCAATGTACATAACATCACGCCATCAGAATCAAGGGATGAACTTGGATACGTGATATGGAACAATTACACATTAATACTCATTATCGCTTGCGCAAGCATTAAGGGTATTATTTACTTTGTCGATTTCTGGGCTTTTGTAATTTAAACAGGATTTTGTTGTATAGCTCCGCGTACAGCTGTAAAAGGTTTCATCGCGACTGCTTTAACAGCAAAATATTAATCGTATCTATGTATCCTTCGGTTGAAATAGAACCGAGAAACTGCAGAGTTCTAGATTTCAAGGTGTGTCGTCACACGGCTTACACGGCGAGACCTCGCTACGCCTCAGTGGTTACGCCCAGCGGGAGACCTGCTGACTCGACATTCTAACCATCGGATTACAATTAGTTGCCTCTATTCAGCAGCGACTGACAAGCGTCTTCTGTACACGTGCAATGTTACGATTTCAATTTTGAGAGGCCCGCCTCGCCAGGGGTGTACCTGTGTTAAGTGAGGCGGGATGATAAGCGCGACGCTCGCTGGTATTTCTAGCGCGGTATCGCCTCTAAGTGAAAGGCTCTCTAAGTGCAAGGCTCTGAATTGGAGTGGTATTCTCGTCGTGCGTAGTACAGCTATGGAATTTGAGCGGTTACCGTAACATTATATGGCCGATAAATGAAGATAAAAGGTAAAATTTGAGTCCCTTAAATGCTTTAAAGAATCTGTACCGGTTGTTTTACGCCTAAAAATGACTCTGAAAATACTCCTTTTAGCCATTTTAACTCTTCTAAAAAAACAGTTTTAAAACTTTATCCGGAAACCTAACTACTTATCGGCCTTCAGAAAATTCTTAAATGCTTTTCATAAACAGACCCCACTCGAATATCTTTAATAGTTTTCAAATCGCGTTGTTTTTCCGGACGCTCTGCGTATAGAAAATATGCCCAGGTGGGCGGGGCCCTTAACAAAAGTTAGGCGACTCTCTTGAATGTTTACACAAATAAATTATCTGCTTTTTACTAGGCAATGGAAGTGAGAGAAGTTAGTCGTATGTATTAGTTGGTAATATTTGGCATTAGGAATGTGCCGGTTTTATCTACGTTGACCAATAAAAGATTATTTCATATATTAATAATTTATAATAAACTTATATTTAGAGAAGTTGTTTAAATTTCTGAAATATAAATGTAGACGATTAGAAATTGAGACATCTTACATTAATTATATTAATTCTATTACCGAGCGGAATCTCTTTGGGGGAAAGTTATGAAAATGTCATGTACACTTCGCACTGGGAACCAAACCCGTGTCTTTATCGTCACTGCGGGTACACATGTATGGTAAGACGTCTAAACTTATCAGCTAGGGTTATTAAGAATAATATTTGAATTAGTCAGTAGCCTACACCGACTTTTGAAAACACCACTACAATATATATTTTTTTGATCGAACTGTGTTTCTCTGTCAGCATGCGACCAACAGTTTACTGCGATCAGGGATGAAATAACACACTTCATGACACCAAAACACACACTTTACTGTACCAACCAAACAAAATAAAAGCCACAAATCTGGAAATCGTACATATCAAGTTTGCAAAATATGTACTGAGTTTTGCAAAACGTTTTTTGAGTAGTGTAGGTAATATTGCATGTGTATGGGACGGTAATTGCTTTCCCCCAGCTTAATAATCATTCTGGTAACTGACCGCGATAGTGCATTGGGAGAAGAATCAGTATTTGGTCGACGTAATACTGTTTCTCTGGGTTTGCGGCGGGGACGCCCGGAAGCGGCGGAGCAGCGCAGCAGAAGACGCTTGTTTACTGTGTGCGTCTGTGTGCGTGTACACAGTGCGCACGTGTGTGTCGGCTGTCGACGCACTCGTGCCAGATGCGAGGCGGTGGACCCCACCGCCCTATCCAGCTCTCCAGCTCTCCAGATCTCCAGCTCTCCAGCCTCCATGAGCCACATCCTGCCTCGCGCTGTTGCTTTGGCCGGTCTCTCACCCCTCCCCTCCCCTTCTCCTTTTCCCTTCTCCACGGCTAGGTCGTCCGGTCCTCAAACACCAAGTGTTTCCACATCGACAGTGTGCGAGATTGGAACATCCTGTGTTTCAGACGATTTCGCCAGTTTCTCGAAAAATTACACATAATCTTAAGTCATTGCTTAGGACCATGTAATTATTATTTTATTTGCACGTAGCGAAATGAACGTTGTACCGCTGTTTACTTTCAGCCTAACCAATATTCCGGAATCAGCACAGAGCGGGTGCATTATCTAAATGCGAACAGCAGTCTCAGCGCCAAATAATGTATCCTGTAGCGGTGGAGTCGGTACGTTGTCACAAATACACCACAATATTTTAGTCCATTTTCTTCTGTGCGGACTAAAATTCTTTTAATTATTCCGTATCTTAGCGTCGAAAGCTGGAAAATGAAGTTTCGGCAACATTAATAAAAGTAATTGCTTGTAAATACTTATTTTTTCATTTGTTTTCGGTTTTTTTAACTATATAAAATAATATGTTTGAATATTTCTATTTTTTCTTACTTTTCCTTACACGTGCAAATATTTTTGTGCTGCAATGATCTGATTATCGTAAATAATTTTCAGGATGTGATTTACAGTACATCGTTTCCAGTAGGGCCTATATACGTTTTCAGGGGTTGGAAAATATTTCAGTTAATTAATTCCATCTATCATAATTAGCGAGTTCCGTTTCTCGACAGTTGCATCCATATATTTTGATTTAACGCTAAGGTCGATTGCTATATACACGTGACCAGTTCCCGAGAAACCAGTTAGACCTTGGGAGACACATCATGAAAACGTGGGTTGTTGCGAGTATGCAAATATGTGGCTGAGTGGCAAAGTTCATGTCATACACGTCGTGTTACGTTCTTGTTTTACACTTCTTTTATAGGTAAACGTAGTACAAGCAAGTCTTTAGTACTTTCAACAACTTGCTTTTATAGTGAAGTCCAAAAACTAAGTTTGTTTTGTATATGGGTTTCCTTTTATGTATGAGGTAAGGAATAAACTCAATTCCTGTCATCACTGTTCAGTGTGAAATTGTACACAGTAAATTATTTTTATGTTTTAAAAAAAGTACGTAGCTATGTATATTGCGTTTTTTTTAGCATGATCATACGTATGGACCGGATATTTTACTAAATTTTTTAAAACACTAAATTATAATCGTCAATGGAGTATTATAGCTGGCGAAACTTGCCAAAGAGTCTAATTTTGTGGCGATCACTCGAGACTTATCTTTAGTGAAAAATTTGACTATTATTAGTGTTCAGTGCACTTTATTAAAGGCTCTTAATTTTTCTCTTTACGGACATTTATAACAAAAGAAGTTTGATACGCACTAGACTGGACCAATGATAGCGGAGATGCTGTGATCTATAGACGGATGACTGGTGTTATATTCTGGCACCAGGCTAAATTATACACTCCTGTAACATAAAGAGCTGAGGAATCATTTTAACTTTCGTATGTATAGCATTTGATTATGTTATATGTAATATGAAATGTAGTTTTTTTTTTGCCCTTTAGGACGAGTCGAACTACCGATGACCCAGTGATAACGTCATTTATGCTTTGTGTTGTCCCAGTACCTCCAATTGTTAAAATTATTTGTGAACCGTTCCCTGAATATCTTTCCAGTATTAATTGCGCACATAATAAGCATGATAAAACGAAATAAAGCCATTGTTTAATACCCGATTACCTTTTCCATGGTTTTAAAAAAAGATGCTTGAAAGAAACACAATTATAATATAAAATTATGTGCCATTTTTCGAAAGTAATATTCAGTTTTATATCAAAAAACATATGTCATATATACAAAAACAACAATAGCCAAGTGTTATACAAATTCCCAATATATTTCATGTACTGTTACAAAATATTTCTTGGCAACTGGTTTCCAAAGTATTTTTTTGTAAAAGTACAGAATATATTTGTGTATTAGACGTTCTTGATTGTGTCGCATTTCTTAGACCCGCTCCACTGTGGTCTAAGCATCAACAGCGTTGCCATCTATTATCTTGCGAAACCATTTACCATTTTGGTCTAGAATACGACTGCGTGGCATTTTTAGCTTTTATGACATTTTATTGATTTGGACCACAATAATTTTCTCTGAAATTTTTTTAATTGCCTGTTTTTGTTAACTAATCTAAACTTTTTGCGTGGAGTTTGGTCGAGAACAATAAACTAACAGCCAGCCAATCGTATGCAATGTGTGATGAACGCAACGTCTGGAGTTTTTGCAACCCTCACGACATGTGACAAGCGTAAAACCTCTGATTGCCCAAGACTCGTTCCAACACATTTCGCTAAATATAAGAAAGCTCAAGGTTGGTCATATCCCTCTAAAGTGGATTAATCATAATTGCTATCCTGAATAATGTAGTCTTGTGTTTGGCACGCGAAAGCACAAATAACATTTTTCAATATTTTTTTTTAGAGTGGTTCTATTCTGGTGTCAGTTAACAGGCTCTTGTATTTAATCGCCTGGAGCAAGTTGAGGCTGACTTCACATGGGCTTAATATTTGTACTATACCGCGAATGTTGGCCTCAACAAGTGTATAAAACAAGGGCGTGTCGTTTGTTGAACCAGAAATTGAAATAATAATTCTGTGCTGCAAGCTGCAACTGATATTTTAAAAATTCCTTAGGCTCGGTTTCACTCGCCATGTTGGTATTTTATGTCATATTGTCATTACTATTAACGAATATCTACTTCTGTCAATTTACTACGATAGCTATCTTGTATTTTATGCTTCGTCACTAAATTTATTTACCTGTGTAATGGCGGTTACTCTTTCGTAAACTTTAAGAGCCCCGCGTACCTGGAGATTCAGAAGAAAACAACCGATTTGAAAACTGCTCAAGATATCTCAGAGTGGTTTTTGTTTACGAAAAGCATTCAAGAATACGCTGAGGGCGGATGAGTAGTTCTGTTTCCGTATTTTGGTTTTTTAAGATCAGCTCAGTACAGATACTTGAAAGCACTCGAAGGACTTCGGGCATGCGTTTCATCGTTATCTTCATTTCCCCGCACTCTTAATGTCATGGTTGTCCCTCGGGTCTCGTAGCCGCCCGAACCACGCCGAGGAAGACTGCGCACCAGATCAGAGCTTTGCACTTAAGAGGCGACACCGCGCTAGAAGAACCAGCGAGCGTCGCACCTACCGTCCCGTCTCACTTACACAGGCACACCCCTGACGTAGTCGGGTGCCTGTACTCATTTTAAGGCAAGAGAGCCGTCGAAATAAGTTCACAGGTAAACGTCTTGATCGAAAGTAATGGCAAGGAAATGCAATGAACAACTGGTCCCAGGGCTCGGGGAAACACGGGGCCATCAATGAGGATCCCGCGCCCCTGCGACCTGCCCGCGGCGACGGAACGCGCTCCGAGGACGCCGACGACTGTCCCCTTGCTGCTTCGCGCGTGCTCGGGGAGAAAGTCGTCGCCGACTCCTGCGTGCGCCTTATCCTCGCTTCGTGCCCGCGGTGGCGGGGACTGTGTGTAGTCTCCGTCAGCGGGGACTGGAGCACTCGAGGGTTTTCAGCTACAATCCGGGCCACACGGCTGATACCGCGTGTTCATTGGCTGCTGACATCGAGCCGTCCTGAAGAGGTTGCATGCGGCACGACAGACTTTTTATTTTATTTTATTTTAATAGAGAGGCAGGAATGCAAACCATGATGCAAATGAACTGCGTCCTCATTGGACCCTGAAAGACAAATTAATATCTCATATCATGTAATGTTGGCAACTAATGACTTTAAACCTACTCCAGGTGCTTAATTTCAGTAACTTATGAAATAGTTTTCTGTTTATCTTTTACGTTTTAACGTTTCGTTATCATTCAAGTTGTTTTTTTTTTCTCTAGAAAGTTTTAACATACAGCTGATCTGGAAATATTTTCGTGAAATGTGCGTGGCCCTAACTATGGGCAGAAATCTGTTGCATCCCCAGGTGTTGGGGTAAAGTTTATCATTCCCGTTTCACAGTTACGATTTTGCAAGCGCAAGCGAGACCCCTCAGGTTTTTTTTTTTGGTTCATGAGGAGGGGGGACCCCAGTATCTACGCCCATGTTCCTAACCATTAGACGCACAGACACAACCCCGCAACAGTTGTGCATCTGTCCGCCAATCACGTGACATACAGCCAATCAGATGAACCGACAAATTTCCATCCGTCCGTCCTTGTGAACGGACACATGAAATTATAACCCCAAAAATGTCTGAAAGGCACTGTCTTTATTTTAAAAAAATGTTTTTTTTTTTTTTTTTTTTTTTTTTTAGTTAGTCTATTTGTTACGCTACATCCGAACAATGTTTTTTAAATTGCTTATGAGCAATTTTTAACTATGGTATTTGAACCAAAAATTGCCCGAGACACAAAAGTGAATAACGTTAACTCGAAAATATGTTTAAATAAATATTTTTCAGTTTGTTTAATCATTTATAAGTGCTTAGCGTAAATGAACGTCAACCTGGTAAACCTTTACAAGAAAAAATGTTCTCAAAAATGTAAGCCTAGTGGTTAGTTAGCAGCATCCAAGTGGAATAATATGATGCCGGACGTGCGGGTCATTGCGAATCGCTCAGCTTGTTGACGGACGGATCATTGCGAATCGCTCGGCTTGTTGACGGACGGATCATTGCGAATCGCTCGGCTTGTTGACGGACGGATCATTGCGAATCGCTCGGCTTGTTGACGGACGGATCATTGCGAATCGCTCGGCTTGTTGACGGACGGATCATTGCGAATCGCTCGGCTTGTTGACGGACGGATCATTGCGAATCGCTCGGCTTGTTGACGGACGGATCATTGCGAATCGCTCGGCTTGTTGACGGACGGATCATTGCGAATCCAGCTCGGCAGGTAGAGGCGAGCCACGTGGCGCGGGGCACCCCACGACAGGCCAGGCCAATGGTCGCCAGCGGGACTCGTGCAGGCGCCGGCTGACCTTGGAGCTGCTGGCCGCGAGCGGGCCGGGCGAACACGAGGCTCTTTGTGAGCTCGTCGCACGTGCCCGTCACGTGCAGACGTGCAGCCGCTACCTGCCGCGTTCACACCCCGCCATCTTGCTCGCAGCGCACTGTCTCCCTGAGGCAGCTTTCGTGGCCTGAAGCCTGTTCGTTGATGTCACATGATAATAAAAAAACACTATGTAAGATATTTTTTTGCCTTTTGCCAAAAATGTGGGTACATATTTCAAAATAGGAAATATAACACAAAAATTACAGAAACTAAGATGGCGGAAATCGTTAACCCTATATGATTGTTCTGAAGTTTAGGAAGCAGTCACATTATTTTGATAACCATCTCTACGCTAATCTTAACTTTTTGCAAAAGAACGGCAAAAAAAGAACTCCAAAATCGATTACCTAAAAATAAGGGACTGGCTGTGTCCTTAATCGTGCACTAGGAATATGGTTAAGGTACAAGTGTAGCATATTCAACACCTAAACCCTAATTTTTGAATCTTGGAATACCGACATTAGTGTTTATTCCCACTACGCATTCATATCTTATGCCTTATGCGTTGTCGACGACTTTACATGACTGGACACATACGGCGAACGGCGGTGTCATTGACTTATAGGATATGATGTATAGTCCTATATGTACTTGCATCTTGATGTCTGTTCATTGCACATAAAAGAAATCTGTCCTTTTGTAAAAGATTCCGCGAGATACCAGTTGCCAATAAATAGTTTGTAATAGTGCAAGAAAGAAATTGTAACTTTGTATAACACATGGCTATGGTTATTTATGAAATACGTTTTTCGAGATAGTACTGAGTATTTAATAGGAAACTGATATATTAACTGATATTTCATTCCAGCATTTATTTTTTTACAATGGAAAGATAATCGAATAGCCAACGATTCGTCTTCATTTTGTTGTAAGTACCATGCTTATTATGTGCGCAGTTAATACTTGAAAGCTATTCAGGGAACGGTTTACAAGTAACTTTAACAAGTGGAGGAACTGGGACAACATAAAGCTTAAATGCCCAGGTAAGAATCTGAACCCAGTATTACTGCGAACACAACTTCGTGGTTTTCATGTAAATGTACAAATATTTGTAATTTTACATGAATACTTTTGTTATATTTAAAAACAAATTACAGCTTGGCTGCTAAATTTAAAATCTCATATATTAGGTCGTTTGTGGTTCAGCACTTCTTTAGTAGTTTTTTTTCGATGCCGTGGTTTCTGGTAATCGATAAAGCAGTAAATACGTACAAGTATTTGAGTTTTTAGCCTGAATGAGATGGAATACGCGAATTTCTCCGGCCTCTACTCACAAGAATCCCTCCCTGCCTACGAAAATTTCCGCCTCGCTTCAGATTGAATTATCGATCCAGGAACCTTTTGTGATCCTACAGTGAGCCAACTGAAGGCGAGGTGAGCGCGCCAGAATGAAAAATTTCGTGTTCAGGTAGGAACAGGGGAATGGTAAAAGGTTAACTTCGGGTAGAGTGAATTTAAGAGGTAGAGCGCGGCCGAGACTGCGCAGTAGCGAATTTTCGTGGTCAACCTCTACAGTGGTAACAAACACGAGACACACTTGATCAGTCAGCATCAAACATGTGTGCCTAAAAGAAAAAAAAACTGTGGCAAAATGATATATTTTTTTTTCATGTAAACATATACATAGCAACACAACTCAAGCTATGCATTAGAAAACTGCAGTATTATGTTATCTGGTTTCGGCATTTATTCACCAGAAAATAGATCTACAATCACTCAAAATCAGTAAAAAAAAAAAAACAAAAAAAAAACATGTGAACGAGTCTTTCAGTACTCACCAGTGATGTATAACAACTAACATCGGCACCGAGTAAATTCACGTTGTCTCGGGTTGCAAATACACTTATACGAAAATTGAACACGAAATTTAACGAGGAATACTTTAAAACAAGGCCGAGCATGACAAATATGCGCAAATTATGTTTTGGAATACGCTTCTGAACGCGAAACATCACACATTTTCCGCACCCACCGCTAGAATTCGCTACCGGAGCAGCTACGTCGACTATTGAATCATTTGTTTATCAGACAGAATTTTTAAACTAAATAAGGAAACGGTTCCATTAAAAACGAAAAAAAAAAAACTTGAAAAAAAAACCCACTAAACCCTGGATTTGTACTTGATTTTCGACAAGTAATTTTATTAAAATACTGCCTATCTTATTAAAAACAGTTAATGCTATCAAGTTTTCCTTTGTCTTTGTGGATTTTGGTTCGCGCTATCTGTCACAGATTGTAGCACCGCGGTTGTTACACATTTTCGTTCTTGACTTCCGTCGTATTCACGAAATTCCCACAAAATGCCGAACAACTAGAGCTAAGATGTTACACATCAAAAAAGTTGTAGAAAACTGCGTGGACTCGGAATTAACCTTCATGTCTAACACAAAAAAAAAGTTGCTTTGCTTACGTAGTGACGTATTAGGCCAATATAGTGCCATAAACGCTCTATGTCTGTAGTCACACTACGGTTGTCCACGTTGCTGCAGTGGCCGCAGTCAGCTTGCCTGAACCGACAACACGTTCCTATTTTTTTTTATTTTTTCTTCTTCCAGATCAGACAGAACAATGCATGTAACGATATGCGAGTCTGTTCGATAGAGAAAATGTGTGTGTGTGTGGGGGGGGGGGGGGGGGGGCGACGCAACTCAGAATGTTGTTATAAACTATTATATAGCTAATTACATTCTTCCCCGTCATAAATAGCACAATATTACCTTGCACACTCATGAACTAGTAAATATTTATCAGGCACGGGGTTTCGAAACTTAAACTGCCAGTGAAATGTACCACGCTTGATTACGTATCGCATGTTGCTTACAGTCCTTTAAAATTCTTGATTTCCTAGTGTGTAATTTCAATGCCTGTAGGAAAGTCTTCGATAGTTTTTTAAAACAAGACCTTCTGGACAAATTTTTTATTGGAATAATGAATTTGTTTCGTAATACACGCATATGCTATGTATTGAGAATATTAAGATTACACTGTAACATGAGTTCTGAGCATTCAAAATATTTAAAAAAAAATGTCTAAATTTTTTGTCGATAATATTATTTAGATGCACTATGTTAATGGTTTTAACTGAAATGGGTCAATTTTTTCTTTAAAATTGTGGTCTGAACCCTTGAAATGTCCTTTTATACTCAACTAAAATATACTTTGAAAAAAACCCTGGTATTTTTATTTCTTTCATAGGCATACACCAGAGTTCCCAAAGTTTACTGTAAAATCTTTATACCTTCTGGATTTTCCACAATTGACGATTTGCGCATCTGGTCCGCGTAATAACATGTACAAAATGTTGCAATTACACGTAAAATTTGCCGGTTTCTCCCATACTCGAGTAGATTATAGTGAAAACGATAATTGCAGAACGCAACCGAATGGCAGGTGAATGGTGGGAAGGGCTCACGGTATCGCAGCCACCTTCGATGCCTTCGACGGGAAGTTGTGACTGACAGGTGGGTACTACGTGCTTTGAGACTGACACTTGATCGTGCGGGGTTATTTGATAACTAGATAAACGCATATTTATCCACTAACTCTTTCGAAAGGTGCTCAGACTGTTTGCTTATCAGACAACACTGCGACACAGTGTGCCGCAAACTGTATTGTCATCATAGCAGTTGCGGGCCTCGTGGTCCGTATGCCAGAACAAAGCATCGAACCAAGGGCCCGCGAAGAGTTCCAGGCCGCGGATTGCCGCCCACTACCTCTTGTTTTAAAATAGAGTTTATGTGTGGATGTCTGTGAAAATATGATGCTGAGTTACTTCTATAGTGTTGTTTAACTTGTATCCTTTGGTGGGGGCGGTCGGGGCTTTAAAAACCTACCCCCTGCTGGGGGCTATTTGTGGATAAGAAAGTGGGGAGAGGGAAAAAAAAAAAAAAAAAGGAATGAGCTTTAGAAACGGGTTCGAGTCCCAATGTGAGCAGTTTCAGTCATACTGCCTGCCCGGTGCTCTAGTTGCCAGAGTTAACAGCCTGGATATGCAGAGAGCGTGTATGTGTGTCAGCGTTGAAAGATTGTGTAGTTTTGTCATTTTAGATTTTTTTCTTTTCCTTCCCTCCTTCCTCCTCCCCTCCCCTTCCCCTTCCCTCTCCCTTCCTTCCTCTTTTCTTTTTTTTCTTTCTTTTACTTTTGAGTCTTTCATTTCTGGGCTCTCAGAATGTGGTGATGATGTTGATGATCGGTTTCGGCGCGCGGGAGTGAAAGGCCCAGCCCCTGCTTCCAGGTATGCTTCCCGCTACTGATGTGAATTATTGTGGAGATGAGTGAAGTGACACACTGCACAGGGCGACAGCCCCGCCCAATACGACCCCTGGGAGCCCTCCCCGCGACAGGCCGCCACTCGAGTCCCTCGCACGCTCCAGGAGACTGCCGGCCATGTGGTAGCACAGCCAGTGCTCTGGCTCGCCGCTGTAGCGCACAGACTCGCGGCCGGGTTTCCCGATACGAGAGGTTAGAGTAGGCACCACCGTCCCGCCTCCCCCTGCACTCGTTGCGGTCAATGCCAGAGTCGAGGGTTCGCACACCGGTGACCCCAGATGTTCCTTTCTCGCCTTGCACTACCGGCTTGGAGCCCCCGAGAGAACTCGCGACTGTCGCACCGCGGGCGCGCGCAGGCGCCAGTACAGCCGCGGCGTGTTGAACGCCGCGCCCGCCTGCCCCGCTCGCTCTTCGAGGCACCTTTAACGACTGCGTCCTCTTAGATTTGCCTTTGTCGACCTCCTGTGGCCGCACACTTTTGACCCGCAGTGCGGAGCTCCTCGGGCAGCGTGCACTGAGTCTATTGGCTGTGGAACGATCTGTGGGTCGGTGGTGTTGCGTATCCCCTTCCCTCTCTTTCAGGCGTGAGTGCGGGGTTGGTCCCGGAGTCTGTGGTGCGTGGCTCGACCCCCGCACCGAGTCCCCACGGCCGGGAGCCGTGAGCAGCCAGCGCACGAGTCCCGCCAGTCTCCGTGGTGCGCTCAGGGTGCTGCGAGACGTGGGCGTTTGTAGCTAACGACCTCCTCCGGGTCGTAGCTCCCCAGTTCTCGAATTAGGGCGTTTCTGTGCGCCCTGGCAGTGTTGTAGAATTTTATGTTCCTATTGAGAACCATCTGTGAGATGAGGTGCATGTTTGTAAGTCTGTGCAGAGTTCGAATGCGTGTGTATCGATTCATGCCAGTGATGAGTCGCAGGGCTTGGTTTTGTGCGACCTGGAGTCGCTGGATGGTGCGGGTGGCTGCATAACCCCACACCTCGATGGCATAGAGCATTGCGGGCAGGACAACTGCTTTGTATATGCGTACTTTAAGTCTTCCGGCAGCACTCGGCCCTTCAGTAGTGGGTAGAGTGCTCCTATTCTCTTCTTGCACTCCGCCACTCTACTGGCCACATGGTGCTGCCAGGTCAGGCGGGAATCTAGATTAAGACCCAGATATTTAGCAGTGGGGGCTAGGGGAATGTGTGTTTCAAATAGCTCAAGAGGTAGTGGCGGTTCCGGCCTGCGACGAGTGAAGATGATGGCTTGAGATTTCTCGGCGTTGGCCTTAATTCGCCATCTCTCAAGCCACCATTCGAAGAGTCGCAGGTATTCCTGCAAGTGCTGTTGAACCTGGTTGATGTCCGGGCCTGTGGCCCACAACGCAGTGTCATCAGCGAAGAGCTGGACGTGCACGTCTGGTGCTGTGGGGATGTCGGCGACATACAGGCTGTAGAGGAAAGGACTTAGCCGCGCCCCTTGCGGCACTCCACTGGAGATTAGTCGTGGCCTGGACAGCTTGCCCTCCACCTTGACACGGAAGGTCCTGCCAGCCAGAAAGCTGGACACGAGGAGGATGTAGCGGGGTGGAAAATGCAGTGATATGAGCTTGTAAATGAGCCCCTCGTGCCAGACTTTGTCAAATGCCTTTTCAACATCAAGGAACACGCCCATCATGTGTTCCCGGGCATTGAAAGCATCTGTGGCCGACTCGACGATCCGTGTCAGAGGGTGTGTCGTGGAGTGAGCCTCCCGGAAGCCATATTGAAAGTCCGGGAGCACCTCGAGGGCATTGGCATGCGCCAACAGCCGACTCAAAATCACCTTTTCAGCCAGCTTGCTGAGTGAGCTCAGCAAGCTGATGGGACGGCGATTTTGTGGGAAGATTGGATTCTTGCCTGGTTTAGGCAGTGTAATGACGTGGGCCTCTTTCCAGGCGCGCGGGAAGACTCCAGTGCGCAGCACCGCGTTCAAAACCCGAACCAAGAACTCCACCGCACAGGGCGGCAGTTTCTTTAGCATCAGGTTGGAAACACGGTCCGCCCCCGGGGCTCTTTGCGCCGGAAGATCCCGCATTACACGCCTAACTTCAGCGTCTGTTACATGCTCTTCGAGTTCGAGTTCAGGTGCGGATGACGTGCGGAGATGTTGGCGCACAGTGTGTTCCACCTCGTCCGTGAAGTCATCGTCCTGGGGGTCCTCATTTGGCTCGAACTGACGCTCGAGTGATTCAGCAATAGCTTCTGCCTTTGCCTCGGTCGTGTATGCCATTCCGTGCAGTCCATGAATGGCAGGAATGGCACGCCGTGCCTTAGCGCCGCGCAGTGTGCTCGCCAGCTTCCACAATCGGGCGTCAGTCCGCTCCGCTTCCTGAACATGATCCTCCCACTGGCTGATTTTGAGTCGCTGTGTTGTGCGCCTGAGCTGTGCCTTAAGCCTGTTGTAGGCTGTCTTGGCTACGGGCGCGCGAGTGCGCTGGTACTCTCGTCGTGCCGCATTCTTCACTGCGATGTGGTAGTCCAAGTCAGGATACTGGGTGCGCTGTACCTCGCGCCTGGTGAGGTGCATCGTCGTGTCTCGTGCGGCTGTGTGAAGTGTGTTTGTGAAGCACTCTACAGCCGCCTCTACATCGTCTGGGGTCTCTATGGCATTGTCTGGGAACAGTATATCCTCTAGAGTGTAAGTGTATTCTGTCCAGTTTGTCACTGAGTATTTTATTTCGGCCCTGGGTTGCACATCAGCACGAAGCTGCATCTCGCACAGAACAGGGTTGTGATCGGAGTCTAGTTCGTCTAGTGATGTCAGAGTAAACTGGTGTCTAGCGTCATTTGTCAGAACCACATCCAGTACGTCCCCCGGCCCCCCCGCATAGGGAAAGTGCGTAGGGAGTTCCGGGGCACGAACCAAGTAATTTTTTTTCCGCTGCATAAGTCGCTAGTCGTCTGCCTACTGGGGAGGTAATGCGCGAGTGCCAGTCAATGTGTTTGGCATTTAAGTCGCCTGCCATAAAAAAGTGAGGACAGTGACTCGCGACCATGTCAAGGTCGTCTTCATAAAAACGTTTACTGGGGGACCTGTATGCCGCGGCCACTAGGAAGTCCCCTGCTCGTGTCGGCAACACAACCGCGAGGCTTTCCAGTGTTTGAAGGTTTGTAAATGTGACGGGATAGTGATGCAGCCCGCGCTTTATGAGCACGGCTGTACCTCGGCCTGAGTCGTCCCTATAAATTATATAGCCAGGGACGCTCAGGCGCTGCGTGGATGATAGAACCGTTTCATTAATTAGTGCAATTGAAATTCCATATGTTATCAACACTTGTTTGAACTCGTGCATTTGTGGTCGCAGTCCGTTAGCGTTCCAGTATAGTATGTTGAATGTCTCGTCAGTCCCGTCAGTCGTGTCTGTCATAGAGTTAGATCAAGTACTCAGACATGGCCTGCAGGAACACCATCTTGCGCTGCGTCGGGTCTGTAACCGAACGCATAGCAATCAGGTGTGGTTGAAAGATGTGCAGCATCCTCGGAAGATCCATCTCTCGCAGAAATGCAAACAGCTCTCCCAGGGACGCTGTGTTCGGATTTTGAGGCGGCTGTGAGTGTACCGTGTGCGTTAGGGAACTGGCTTCATGCGCCGGGGCTGCAGGCGGAGTGGGACTGGCAGCATTGGCAAGAGGTGGGGGTGGGGGATGTTGGTAGCCCTGGACTACCTGCTGCTCGCTCTGCATGTTATCCTGCTGAGCTGCATGCCGCGGTTTGGAAGCATTGGCGAGGGGTGGGGGTGGGGGTTGTTGGCAGCCCTGGACTACCTGCTTCTCGCTGTGGGCGCTTTCCTGCTTAGCTGCATGCCGCGGTTTCGACAAACCAGGCCAAGATTTCTCCACCTGCTCAGTTAGGGTTGGTGGTTGGGGAGGGGGTGCGCTCTGCTGTTTCGCGGGTGGTTGGTTTTCCTGTCGGCCATGGTTGCTCTGCACCGCGCGCCCTGTGCTTCCTCCAGCCCCTGCCAACACCATTGTTTGAGTCACTGTCGGTGCAGGAAGGAACCTTTTAGCATGATGCTTTGGTCTGGAAGTCGCAGAGTACCCTTGAGGGGGAGGAGGAGGCCCGGGGGCTGGCTGTTGCTGCTCCCCCACCCCCCTCATCTCACGGTCCCCAACCCCTGCTGGCACTGTACTGGGCTGGTTCGATTTCTGTCCATGAGTCGGCGGATCCTGGGCTTGAACTCTGCCCGAGGTGCCTCTCTGAAGCTCCAGGCGCCGAGGGCATTGTTTGTAGTTTGCTGTGTGAGGACCTTCGCACAGGCAGCATTTAGGCGGCGTCAATGGATCTTTGGTGCAGGCTGCAGTGGCGTGCGCCCCTGCACACTTCACACATCGCGCTGGCCAGTTACAATTGTTTTTTGTGTGCTCATAGCGCTGGCATCTGTGGCACTGGGCGATCTGCGGCGTTCTTGGACTATAGGGGACTATTTTGCATCGCAGATGTCCAACCCGGTGTATCGCGAACAGAGGCTGCACATCAGTTCCTGGGGCCAGGTGCAGTATGTATACTGAGGTGGGCAGGATATGTCGCTGGTTAGATGCACCATCTGTGCGCGCCTGTGCGATCTGCTCGCACCTGATGGCTGGTATTTCATCGTCCACAAAGGCCTGGAGGAGCTCTGTGGCTTTCACACTAGGTGGAACCTCGCGGACGCAGACGCGCGCCGACTTCTCTCTGTCTGTGCTGTACCAGTGCGCCGCGAAGTCCGATCGGCGCACCCAGTCTCTTATAGCCTCGAAGTCCCCTACCGTACAGAATTTTAGCCGCAGCATGCGGCCCCGGGTATATCCTATAGTGAAGTCTGCCCTGCACTTCTCCTTGCATACTTGTGCAAGTTTAAGGTACAGCGAGGCATCCTGCACTACCATCTCGTACCACCGGCGACGTCGCGCGCTTGGCTTTGTCTGGGTGGTATTTTGGGTCACCTTGGTCGGGGCTGGGGCCGTGTTGATTTTATCTACAGCAGTAGTGTTTATACGTCTTTTGGCATTTTTAACGAGGATGAACTCTCCTTCGTCATCGGGTGCATTGGCCGGCAGATCTGGATTTACTGGGGGACGATCTGTGGGAGTCCGCTCCCCTCCCGACTCCCCAGGATAGCTGGTAGTGCCGGTCCCTGATGAACTCTCTGCCGGCAGGCCGAGGAGGGGGGGCTGAACTGCGTTGGCAGGTTGGAATTTTGCAGACTTCTCAGATCCGTTCGCTGAGGCGAGGGTTGGAGGCCCTGGCTCTGAGAGGAGCTTAGCTGCTTCTCCTGCAAGGATTACAGGTGGGGTGAGATTTGATGAAACGGGGGAACCTCTTTCTGGATTTTCAGAGACTGTCTGCTCCATGGGAAGGGCGGAGGAGGCGGGCTCGGGGCTGAAGCTTGGTAGAGGTGCGGCGAAAGCCGCACTCAGGCGTACTTGTTCATCCTCACTCTGGGACCAGGTGGTGAGATCGAGTACGTGCATGTCATCTGACTCAGACCCACTCAGAGACTCGTCGTCACTGGACCCAGCCGAGTCTCGGGGCGGACTAGCCGCGTCCGGAGCTCGGAATGGTTTCCCCTTTTTGCGCATCCCGCCGAGATCCTGTTACACAGGAACCTCGGGGGCGGGGGGCGGTAGTGTCGCGCCGCCGGGCCAGCTGCCTGCGACTGACTCACCTCTACCAACTGCTCTCTGCTCACTGCTGCACGGGGGGAGGGGAGGTGGTATGCCACCTCTACCCTTCCTCAGGTACCTGGCTGATCCTTCGCACGCGGAGCTCGTCTGATAAACGCGACCTGCTCGCCCGAGTGCCAGACAGGAACTGCTGTCTTTCGAAAGGTTGAACCGGCCATCAGTTGCTACACGGTGTTTTAAAAGTATTGATGTGTCTCATCATAGCTATCGGTGTATACGGCGTTTGGTTTTAGAAATTTCGTGAATGCGACGAAAGTAAATGAACTGAAATGTGTAACAGATGGTGCTGCTATGTATAGCAAATGGCGCCAGCTAAAGTTCTCAAAGACAAAAGGAAATTTTATGTTATTAACAGTTTAATGAATTTTTACAAGATGGACTGTGTTTTAATACATTTTCTTTTCCAAAATCATGTCCCAAGCCGGGGTTTAGTATTTTTTTCAAGGCTTTTGGGTTTTAACGGAACTGTTTCATTACACAGTTTAAAATTTCGGTCCGATAATCAAATGATTCAGTAGTCGATGTAGCTGCTCTGGAAACGAATTCTAGCGGCGGGTTCGGATACTACGTGTGATTCGCGTCAAGAAATGTAGTTTAAAACACGCGTTGCGTATATTTATCACGCTCGGCATTATTTTAAAGAATTCTACGTTAAATTTCGTGACAAAGTTTCGTATTTTATAAGTGTATTTGCAACATGAGAACACATGAAATTGCTCGTTACCCAGGTTGGATGTTACACATCTCTGGTGAGTACTGAAAGACCCGCTCACAAGTTTTTTTTACTATCGTCATTTTTGTACTGTTATTTTTCGTTTGAATTTCAACTTGGTTCGTCGCTCTCAGACTTCAGCAATATGAAACCTTCATGGTGATTCCAGGGACAAGGCATTTTAGAAATGCGTTCTTCCGCGCGGCTGTGAATTTCAAGGTCAACATTTAGAGCAGACCGGTTTCTGCCGTCGCGTCGCGGGCTGCCGGGACGACGATCGGGAAAAGGTGGTAGTTATAAGACATTCTCAAGCCACACAAGATGTAATCATGTTCCAATTAGATGATAGTCGGATTTTGGTTAGCAATGCCATAATAATCATTAAAAATTTAGTGACCTTGTTCGCGGGAGATGATTACAAAATCGACCTGTACGCTTTTACTGAGCGTATCTTCGCGTTTATGACTTACTTGATAATGGGCCTCGGTGGTCCGTGGTGGCTGACGCGTCCAGTACTGAATATCTACTGGTTCGTGGCCCAATATAACCTTGGAGGTTACCCTCTCCGCATAATCGTATGACGTAAAATACTATCCAACAAACGAAATCTCACGGGATAACTTATGAAAACGAACTGTGACTGTGTGGTTTTTATTCATGCATTATCATAGTAAATGAATACAGACGGTTCGTGGCGTGTCAGAGTTCATTTACACTGCTTGATTTTTCCTGCTGGATGCCTTGAAAAAGCTTAAAATATTTAAAAAATAGTTTTGTGGCTTCATTAAAAAAAACTATACAACAGTAATCTATTATACGTATTTTTCTGAGGAAACAAGATCCTGTATAAACTTTCCATTTTTTTTTTTTACAATAAAATTGAGTCCTGGCTTCTGTGCAGTTCTCTGGTGTTCAATTCATGTTCTTCCTAAAGGGCAAATTGATTGTTTGAAAACGCAGATATCTAAATATATCGTCTGATGGGGCTTGGTAATATTTTAACTTATTTTGAAAATATTTTTTGTCTCCTGAAAAATAATACTAAACGTGATATTGGCCATTCTGTGAAAGTACCGTCCATCTGATGGTATGTCCCACAAAAACTGCACTGTTATGAAAGGTTTATTAACGTTTTTAGATTGATTTGTGCATATTATTTCAACATTTTTGAGAATAAACTGGTAGCCCATTTTAACGAATAACAAAGCACTTTGTTTTATTTAATGTAATTATTTTGTGTGGAATGACATTTTAATGCCTAGCATGAATCTGTCAAAGATACATTCGTTCATGAGGTAGATTATGTGACTATATCTCAATGAACGTTTTTATTACGATGATTCCTTAAGTCCTGCAGCGCGTAAATTCGTCGGCTTCCACTAAATCATTTGTCAAAAGCTTTGCGTAAAAGTTACACAAAAATTGTATTTCATGTTGTCATAATGGTATGCCAAAATGGTCTACCATGTGCACGTAGGATAATAGCTCAACTCTCAAGTTTCACGTACTTAAGCCTCTTGCATGTTCTCCTCTCGTTCATTCATTGAAAAAAATTATTCAAACATTATATTCGCACGAATCTTTGACATGTTCTTGCCCGTGTAAAAATATTATACAAAGAAATTGATTTTAGCTTTAAAATATTAGCTATTTTAGTTGAATTTATTATGATTCATTCAGTTTTTATGGTTTTAAAGTTTCTCTTGATGCAGGTTTCACAGTCACATCATGAATATTATGCACCATAAATATTCTTAAAAATTAATCGTTAGTGATACTTTTATAGGTATATGTTGTGTACGAAATGCTTCAAAGTGTTTGAATTACAGGAGGATAATTTTTTTAATTTAAAAAATATACATAATCTTAAATAAGTTTATTTACTGTGTTTTATTTAGGCTACGTTTTACTGCGTTTGTACGAATGCGTTAGAAAAAGCTACGTATACATATTCTAAACGGAAGTTGTGAATCAGTTATAAGGGTAAGAGACAGAAACTGGAAGGCTATAACAATTTTTTCGTAGATTAGTTTCCAGAAATTTGCTTTTTTAAATAATAGCATATAATTCAATGGAATGCCTGAAGTTAATAATGACTAGATGCTACTAATAGTTTACCTTAGACATCATAGCTGTTTAGTACTAGTGTTTTTTTAATGAATACAACTGTTACAATACTTCTAGAAACTTTGTGATGGGCTTTGTAAACCTCTTGATATATGATCTCTATCCTTACGAAGTACATTTCCATTATTGAATGATAAAAACTATTTTGGCCTAATAAAAAAACTGCGAAAGCAATATGGTGTGTTCCTGTTCGTATGATAAAACTACACTGTATTTTTTTTTGTAAATGGAAAATAAATATTTTTGTAAAATTACTGATACGAAAACAACTGTAACACTACAAAATAGTGTTCGCAGCAATACTGAGTTCGCGAATTCTTACCCGGACACTTATGCTTTGTGTTGTCCCAGCATCCCCAAAAGTTAAAAGTTATTTGTAAACCGTTCCCTGAATAGCTTTCCAGTATTAACTGCGCGTATCAATAAGTATGATAAAACAAAACAAAAATAAATTCCAATTATTTAATACGCTAATATCTTTTTTTTTATTTGAAAAATTTTGTTTGAATAAAAATTCAATTAAAATTATAATCTCGTTTAGATTTTCGTTGAGTAATACTCAGTATTACCTATTAAAGAAAACGTATTTCATGTACGCAAAAATAACCACAGCTTTACATTTTAAAAGAAGGGAATTTTTTTTTTTCCCTGCGTGTGACGTGCTGGTGTGACGTGCTGGTGGCAGTGGCGCGCGCACGAGGGCTCGTATCTCTGTCCCCGAGGAGGGTCGATAGCTGGACCCGCCCGCGGGCGTGACGCGCGGACCTTCCCCCCCCCTCCCCCCACGCACACACACACGTATCGATTGTTTATTTGCGGACCGTCCCGCCCGCCTGTGTTCCGGTCGAGCTTATTCACCACGCCTGCGCCTGTGCGACTGCGCTCAACTCACGGAAATGATACAGGAAAGAACAAAAAAAAAAAAATACGGTTGCATGGGCCGCCGCGCTCGCTGTAAGTGAAACTTCACACGTGCAGGCAGAAGAATGTGTGCATGTGTACGAGTGAGCAAACATGCAGTTGTGTGCTATGCCATTGAGCGTTCCACTCCTGATGGTTGGTTGCACTTTTTTTTTTTCGTTTCCCTCTGAGCGTTACACTTTCGCTACGCCCTGATGACTTCTTCGCCCGGAATGAAGTCTTAACTGTCGTAAAGTTTTTATTCACAAAACCTACAAAATAGTTTCTTGATCTGTCGTTGGAAATAAAAAAAAATTATGTCCATTAGCGCAGGTAGGTTTCTTTGAGATGTGAAGTTAATGGCGAAAGGTCCCTGCCCTGCTAGTCTCTGCTAGTCACGAATTCGAAGGTGTGCGGATGGACCTTGTGTTGGTTCTTGCCCGTCCCAACATGATCACACGACGTCACACAAGTTCCGGGTCGAGAGCTACTGGATCTCCCACGTGAGTGCAGCAGGCGAGTCCCCGATGCAGTTGCAAGCGACGTGTTGCGGGAGACCTGCTCGCGGTCCGCGCGACGTGAGTGATGGCGTCGCTCGTCTAGCCAGGGTGTCCACAAGGAAAAAATATTTCGTACCAACTTAGGCGAGAAAAAAGTACTAGATTTGAAAAAAAAGTACTAAATTATAAGTTGTTATGGTTTTAACAATTTAGGAAGTTATAATGAAATTGCAATGCTCTAACTTAAATAGCACACCACACACACATACATTCCATAGTTTTTAAAAGTAATTACGCTTAATAATAAATCATATTGGAGTTACTGTAATATTATTATATTAAAGAAAAAAAGTACTAGATCTGAGCGTAAATGTACTAGACCACTAAAAAAACTTTAAAAGCACTATATCTAGTACGAAAGTACTAACTGTGGACACCCTGCCAAGCAGCGCGGCTGTCTGCCCCCTCCTTCCCCCCGCCCCGTCTTCCTGCCGCCGGGCACCGAACATGACGCATGTTCGCCCTTGGGGGCGGGGGAGGCGGCGCCCTCTGCGGGAGGAGGGGCCGTAAAGCAAACCAGAGAGGGCGCTTCCCCCTTGTGCACCCAGCTGCGCCGGTCCCGACACGCCACTTCTCTTACGACTGGACCGTCACGTGACGCGACCCACGTTGTTGAGGCTGCGTGTCCGATTGTGATTTCAGGAAGTGTTTAAAAGTTTCATCATTATTCATTTACGTTCTTTAAATGTTTCGTGCAATGGGGAATATTATTGTTTAAGTAAAATTTCTAGGACATGCGCCCTTGCAGTTTTGCACTGTTTTCATGGGAAAAATTTATAAATGCAAATTAAGAAATAAAAAAATATGAAAACATAAATCCTCAGAAAACAAACCTAAATCAGCTGATGTCAAACATATAAACCCAACGATATACCTAACAGGTATTATGGTCAACACAACAATGACAGCACATACGAACACAGTCAAACTGTCAGACATCAACATTTAAGCTGTGTGATATTTAAGTTTGAATGTGTTCGTCTGTGCATTCGTCATCGTGTTGTCCATAATACCTGTTTAGGTTCATCGTTGGGTTTATCTGTTTGACATGAGCTGAATTAGGCTTGTTTTCTGTGGGTTTAAGTTTTTCGGTTTTTTATTTCTTATTGTGCATTTATGAATTTTTTTATGACAAACAGTGCAAAACTTCAATGGCCTAGCCTATGCCCAAGAAAATGTATTGAATCATTAAAAATTTTGATGATCTGCATCAAAATACGTTTTTGGAAATGTGAATAATTTACTTTAACAACTTTATATCCAACAAACAGTATCACAACAACAGAATCAGCCATACTGCTTGTATGAATAACCTGTAATGGGAAATTTCATTATGGTGCCAATTGTAATTTCTAGTAATAACGAAGTTTCCCACTTCATACAGGATAAAAGAGACAAGGTTATCCCATCTTTAATTCTCTTTTAAAAAAAGCTTTTGGTTACAAGGTGTTTCGGATGAATGACTCATTTGATGTGAGCAGGGTGCCGTTTGACAGTTTTGTAGGAGATCGTAAATCAACGTTAGCCTCGTGCGTATATTCCAGACAGTCTATCTCCGCCATTGTTCTATGTTGCCCCCATAGAGTGAATATTTAGGTAGAACGAGTTCAGGCCACTGTAATGTACGTCACTTTTGGTGGACGTGTATTCAATAACATTGGTTGGTTCTATACTTGCAGTGATAAAATCCGTGCCTAAGCTTGCGTTACTTGTTGGTTAATGTTTGGCTTTTGTAGACATCTTTTCCGGTGGTTTAAATAATGTGAGAATAATTTAATCACTAACCGCAGAAATGCAAGTCGACTCAGTTCATTTTCAAAGAACCCAAAAAATTTTAAATCATTATTTTGCAAATTTATTTATTATTAAATATGCCTTATCTTTGTGCTTGTAAACTTGCTGACTGTGCACTTGTACCGCGTTTCTGTGGAATCCGTGGAAATAATAATGTTTTCATAGTGAAAGTTTAGCCTTCCTGCGGTTACCGATTCAATTGCGGTTTTCGACTCAGTTTAATATAGGGTAAAGGTGGGGCAGACGGACATGGGGGCAAACGGACAGATCGTAAGAAACTGGAGTAAATTTCAGTGGCTTGAGTTGGTAACACTGATCTGGCTACTCTGAAAGTACCGCGGAAGTGTGTGGTATCGTGTGTTTATACTGAAACTGTCGTATTTTTAAGTGTAATTGAACAACAGCTAATAACATAACTACAGGTAAGGAAACTATACGTCATTATTTACATAGTATAACTAAGAGCAATTATAAAATAACGATTTACGCTTTTAATACGAACGGGAAAAGGTTTAGCGCAGCAAGGTATGTTCCCGCAGTATTTGGCGCGCCTCTTGTCTGCCCGAGTGATTGCTCCTGCTATCTGTTGGGATTCGAAGGTACTACGTGTGTTGTTACACACGTTGGGGGCAAACGGACATAATTTTTTGGGGGCAAACGGACACTTTGTTTGATATAGTGTAAAATACGTGATAATGAATTTTACTGAAGGGGTGGAGTATAAAAGTGATTAAGGGAATACTTTATGGTTATATGCCTATATATGTAGGTATATACTCAAACATATTCCCGTGCATTTAAGTAAATAAATGGATAATGTCACGTACAGCATTCGCTTAAAATTCCATAATAGTCAAGATTATGTTAAATTATATTTCCTTAAATTTAAAATGTTGCATTATATGTCAAAGACGTTTTGTTGGCAGCAATACATAGATTAAAAAAGTATAAAAAATATGTTAAAAACTAATTAAAAAATATATTTTCGAGGAGCATCACGAGTTACCCAAAGCGTGTGTCGGATGCATTACTAAACGACACACTCTGAATTAGAATCAGTAAAATCACATGATAAATTATAAAGTCATTTAACTTGTATTATTCACTCTTTTCGGAGAAAGCTTCCTCTAAATCAGTTATAATCAGCCGCCATAATAACCCGTTAGCATCAATTGATTTACAGAAGATAAATTTATATTAGTTCTAGGATTCTGTTTAACTTTACTTGTTTTTATTAAGATAACACCAGTGCAAATAAAATGTGATTGGAACCAGACAACTATTTACACTAAAGTCTTTCCAATTCTTTAATAAGTGAACTTCCAAAATAAATCGGAGGATTACATAAGCTAACCAGAACCTAATTACTTTGTTTCAGATAAGAGTTTATTGCCATGGTACGAAACAGAGACCACACCACTGACCGGTGTAGTTGGACCGAAGAAAATATGGCGAGGGCTGTGATGGCTTTTAAAGAGGACAAACTTCCCCTTTCTAAAGCTGCAAAAACTTTTAATGTGCCTCGAAATACATTACGGCGGCGTGTGATGTCAAATGTGCCGATGCCTAAATTTGGACAACACACAACTTTTAGTGGAGCAGTTGAAAAAGAACTTGTAGTGCACCTTCTTAAACTGGACAGTTTAGGATATGGGCTGACATTTAAAGAGCTCAGATCTTTGGTTTACCGATTTGCTTTTGCAAATGGACTGAAGCACCCTTTCAACAACGAAATACAAATGGCTGGAAAGGAATGGATTAGGGGCTTTTTAGGACGTCACAAAACTCTCAGTGTCCGTGTATCCGAATCGTTATCATTCGCTAGAGCTAGAGGGCTGTCCAAAGAGAAAATTTCTCAATTTTATGTCAACTTTTCAAAGTTACTGCACTCTCTGGATCTGTGGAACAAACCATCTCACATTTTCAATTGTGATGAGAGTGGCCTTCAGCTAATTTACAAACCAAAAAAAGTGATCTCACAGCGTGGAAAAAGGGATGTTGTCAGTCAAACTAATTGTGAAAAAGGTGAGACTGTGAGTGTCATGGCTTGTGTTTCTGCAGCTGGCCATTATGTGCCTCCTTTTGTTGTGATGAAAGGACAACGACACAATGACAACTATGAAATCGGAATGCCACCAGGTACAAAGATTGTTATGTCAGAGAGTGGTTACATGAAATGGGAGCAGTTCTCTCAGTTCATAGATCATTTTATTGTTGCCAAACCAGCAGGACCAGTAATTTTGATCCTTGATGGTCACGGATCTCACTGCTCGGATCCCCCAACGATCGAGAAAGCGATAGCGAACGATATATCTTTATTATGTTTACCCCCACACACTACACACAAGCTTCAGCCACTTGATGTGTCTCTCTTCGGCCCCTTAAAGAAATACTACAATGAAGCATGCCGAATTCATTTAAGAAGAAATCCTAGTAAAGGATTAAACAAAGTGATGTTTGGTGGAATATTTGCTGAAGCGTGGAACAAAGCTGCTACAGTCGGAAATGCTGTTAATGGATTCAAGGCCTGTGGAATTTTTCCTTTCAATCCAAGTAGTCTGCCTGAACATGTTTTCTTGCCAGGAACTGCCCACAGGTCAGACATCGACAATGATGATCTTCAACATTCTGAAGAAGTTGTAGTGGAGGCACAATATGAGGCAGAGGGAATTACACTAAATCAGCTACCAGCATGTATTTCACCTGCATCATCAGCACCCACACCTGAAGGAGGAGTGGCGTCAACATCCACCTCGCGAAGAAACAGCTTCGAAGAGCTGAGCCCAGTTCCTATTAGGCTTACACCTAATGTACAGAGAAGGAAAAGAAAAACTGGCGAATCTCAAATACTTACTGACCCATACTTCATTCAGAAGCTTAAGGACCAAAAGGCTGCAGCTTCTAAGCGCCCCAAGAGAAGTGACTGCAAGAAGACCATGAAGTCCAAACAGCAGAACCATCAAGATAAGTGTCAGTCATGCAAAAAAGTGTACCAACAGGATGAGGATTGGGTGCAGTGCCTGCAGTGCAAGTCCTGGTTCCATGTCAAGTGTGTAGATGATGGAAGTGACCCATATTTTGAATGTAATGATTGTAATTCAAACTAAATTTCAAAGGAATCAGATCTGTCCGTATGCCCCACACAGTGTGTCCTTCTGCCCCATAGCTAGGGGCATACGGACACTAATGTAGTGTTAATTATTGTTAATATTTTCTATTATACAGATTCCAGTTACAGACATTAATTTTCGTATACAAGTATACCAATGTCTAATACATATACTGTGCATATATGTTAAAGTTTCAATTACTTTTATGGCAGATTTGCAATATTTTATCCTTATGCTGTCCGTCTGCCCCACCTTTACCCTACAGGTTTAATCGGAATGATAGCTAGTTTCATGCACATTAAGAAACTCGTTTCGTCATTTGCTGTTAAATGTTTAAAACAACACGCTAAAGATATCTCAGGGACATTTCACAACAAAAATAAAAACGGAACTAGTACAATATTTCATGTATTAAAAGTTTCGTATAAAAGTTTTTTATATTAAATACTAGCTAATGCCCGGCATGCGTTGCAATGCCTCATTCAATTTTTTGTTGTTATTTGTTTGATGTAGGTACGCATACTCAAAGAATCTCTAATTCTCATTCCCAATCCCTCTATCTCTGTATCTATTTCTATTTCTTTATCTCTCCTTATCTTTATAGATATATCTGCCTCTACAAGTATCCTATACATACGTATATCTCTTTATCTCGTTATCTAGATGTCTGTATCTGTTACTCTAACGCTATCACTCCATCTGTCTCTTTTATATTTAATTCAATTATGTCATTCGTGTGCACTCAAAACACACGAACTGCCGCTAAATTTTATTGAATACACACTTTGTTGAAACGTTTCGCGCGCCGCCTATTGTAAAATGGTTGTACTAATTCAGAAACCTTTGCGGGCATGCGCATTACAACTCACCAAAGTTTCATCGCAATCGGACGAGTGGGATAGGAACAACGCATACGGGACAAACCATACGAACATAATGTCCGTTTCAACTTTCGGTACTAATCCCCAGTGTTGGTTGTTCAAGCGAAAGTGTCACATGTTTGCAGGATTCGTAGATGTCGACCACAGCAAATGGGCACATCGCGGCCAGTCGCACTCCACCTCTGTAGACTGTGCTCACTCTACGCCCGCTTGCTGAGTCCTGCTCGCTCCCGGATTGGCGAGTTCAGCTCCCAGGACACGCCGCTCGCCGGGTCTAAAGATACACCCCATTCTCGTCGAGCATGTCGTGATGGAATTTTAATCTCGAAAGTAAAAATAAAAATAATGGCACAGCTCTTGCCATCTCTCTTCACCCGAGCAGAAATAGTCCCACCCTTGAATTAGCCCTCATATTGATTTTAATTTTTAGCTTCCATCACGCTTTTGTTTTTTATTTATCAAAGTTTTAATCATCGCCGTCCAATACTTCTGTAATAACGATGGGAGCGGAGCTAATGTAAGCCTGTCACGCGAATAATGGGAGAAAAATAACGTCGAGATACTCTTAAGATAAAATGTATTAGCCATTACCAATTCATGACCTCGCGTATCATTCGAAGTATTGGTGTAGGAGTCAGCACACATGACCTCTAGTCCTGCGATCGTGGATTAGTGTCTCACACGGGGCTTTGAGGCCGGGATTACAATGCAAAAAAAATAAGGGTCTAGGTGTTGGATATCTACACCTGTACCCTAACCGTATTCCTAGTGCACATTACCGCTCCCAAAATCCTTAGATAGTTCACGGCCAGTTCCTTATTTTTAGGGACCGGATTTTGGTATCCTATCCGTGACCTATATGTTGCCCTAAGTTCTGCGCATGTGCAGAGCTCACTTTTAAAATTGATTTCGTCCAGATGGCGGACCCGCATTTGGTGCCGTTGTCTCGTATATATTCGCTTTCGTGAACTTCGAGGGACGTACCAAGAGTAATTATTGGTATGCCAAGAGAAACTTTATGATAGCGAAACTATTAATTTGTAGGCTTACATAGTACATGAGAAAATTGGGTTAACAACCATAGTTTCTTTCACAGTTTTGTATTATCTCCGTAGCAGAGTGGTAAAGTGCAAGGTAAAACAGTAAGAGTATGTTTGGTGGCAAGTTCAAAGCCCGACAGCAGATATATATTTTGTATTTGTTTTGTAAAATTAATTACTGCATTCTGAACAGTATAATTAATTTGAAATAAATTAAATAAGTTTTTTAGTGATTATTATAATAACTTATAATATAAGGTATTTATGGCATATGGCTCTTAGTTTTTACTTAATATAAAAATTAAACATGCGAACAAAATATAAATTATAGCATGTACCTATATGGGTGTATATATAATAATTGAATATCCTCTATTTCGTGAAAAAAAATTTTCGGTATCAAATACTGTATTACCAAATGTAGATAAGAATTTAAAAAGACTATTCGTCAAATGTATACCAGACGCGCTGATTTTTGTTGTCTTACATTACTCTCATGTAAACTTACATAAACATTTGTTGTGTGGAGACACGTCAAGTAGCGTGCTCTCTCCGCGATGTGCAACTGTTTCTAGCCTCGCGTAGGGCGCCGTTTATTAAAACGGCTGCCAATCTGTTAACTTACTCGGATTCGGTTTGGACACGTTCTGATATCTTAGGCGTAGCATTAAGGCGGGCACTCCTCCTACAACTGTCCTGCCTGCCTCGTCGTAAAAAGGCAATGGTAGGGTAGGTTATGACGTCTTGCGAATAAACAGACGATTACATCCCGCAGGAATATTTTACTCGCTAGACTTCGAAACACTGTTCAGTTAGCATTCGAAACACTGTTCAATTAGCATCCCCCCCCCACCCCCTTTTCCCTCTTTACTGTTTAAAACTGTGGCAGAAATTAATCCTGCACTTGACTGGGCCAATGAGGGCACACGTTGTACTGCTGAAATATTGAGATTTATAACATAGTGCAACTTCAGAATCAAGAAGCTGCAGTGTTTTTTTAAGAAACGTTTTATCAGTAGGGACATGTAGGTTTCACGGGGGAAAAAAAGTTTATTAAACTGCAGTGAGGTGTACATGCGCCAGTGGTTTCTTCTTTGTAATTGGTGGCCGTTTGCAATTGAGGCACTTGCCTTATTTGGCTGGGCCATTCAGGACGCGTGTGCTTCCACACTGAATGGTTGTGATTGGTGTGCCGACAGTAAACATGCACATGGGAGAACTTAACAAGTCACAAAGCACAGATAATGCACAGTGTTTTAAAATCTCAGCTACACTGTGGAAAAAAAAATTGTGCCACTTTTAAACGACTTTTGGTGGCAGTACGAATCTCTGCAACAGTTGGTATTCTTTAGACTAACATTCATCCTTGTATTTTGATACCCTGTCGGTGTAATATTAAACGGAATAAGTGTAAATGTATGCCAACGCGCGTGGGCTGGCTGGCGAGCTGTCCTGTCTCGTTGCTTCTCACCCACTATCCTCCTTAAACCTGTTGGTCCCGAACATGTAACACATCTGTTACGACATATTCCCTCTATCGGTCCAGGTGTACCACTTTCATTCGTCCCCTCTTTCCTCTCTGGACGAGGTATTCCGCATCATTTAGGTTTTTCAACACTTCGTATAGGCGTTCTCACGTCGCGTGAAGCTTAGGGCACATGCTTTCCCTTCGTTGCGGATTGTAAAGCCACACCAAATCGCCTTCCTGAAATCCGGTCGAGTTAGCCTTCAGGTCGTACCTTGTCTTCATCCGGTTCGTTGCTGATCGAAGTTTTTTACGAGCTTGGTCTTGTATACGTACCATGCTCCTCCAGATGGTTGACATAGACGGGTGTGCTGGTTGGCTCTTGGCGACGATGGCCTAAATTGACGTCAAACAATACTCGCAGAGTCTCTTCAATTGAGTCATGAATGACAGCCCAATAAGCTATTGGGGATAATTGGATGCGTTTTTTATGGTCAGGTACAACCTTGGCAAGGTGTTCCTCATGAGTTCTGTAGAACCTCACCGCCATGCCATCGGACTGAGGATGCAAGGCTTTGATCCTGGTTTTCTTTATCCCCAGTAACCGACACACCTCCTAGAATTTAGTCAATTCAAAATTACTACGTTGGTCTAGCCCCAACGGTACTCCAAATCTGCAGATGGGGTAGTGCGTCCGCCATAGTGGTCTCCCGCTTCGGTGGAGTGGCCAGTAAGACCAATGAACGACCGAGGACGCTGTTCCTCTTCTTTCCGTTAGTTTATTATCCTTGCAATGGCTGCGCTGCGAGCGACCCCGGAGCACATCCCGTCGCGGGGTCACGTGTCGCATGCCCGGTGCTCGCAAGGTCGCCGTCACTGCCCCACTTGCCGCGTCGAGTCACGCCCATCATCCACGACCCACTTGCTAATTACCGCGTCATACCTGCAGGCACGCCGCCCGAGGCTCGCTCAAGCGACGGGCCTGTAAACATTGCAGCACTAAACTCTTCTTTTCAGTTTACGAAGTACCTGCGCGTGATTTCGCACCCCTCATATACATTCCATACTTAAATTACATGCACGCTAATTACAGTAATTATTTATACTGCGTCATAAATTTAGATGATTATAACAGTTTTGGAAGATTTTTAATCTACATGTGTTGATGCCGTAGGGTAATCGACAAATATTATTTTTTTTTTGTGTTACACAATGACATTAAATTTATTGTAATATTATGGCAGCAGATATACTCAGTGATACGTAAGATATAATTTCTGTAAATTGTGTTGTCATTTCACAGAAGCTTAATAGTGATATAGGGCCTTGTTTTTGTTTGGTAAATTGTTTACAACACTGTAAAAACGTCTTGTACTTTTTACAAGGTAAATCCTTGAAATATCAGCTGCCAACGATATCACTTGTAAAACTGCAAGACAGAGCTTTGTAAAATTGCAACTGGTACAGAGCTCTGCCTTGCAATTTCACAAGTGATATCGTTGCAAACTGAGTTTCCAAGGATGATCCTTGTAAAAGCACAAACATTTTTTTTTACAGTGAATGGTTCATTGGTTTCGTCGCTCATATATTCACATATTAGAACCTATGTTCACATTAAGATTTTGGTATGTGTGTGTGTATATATAGTTAATTTTTCTGTGCATTGTAGTATATAACATTGGTACTGGGACTTAACAGTAATGAGTGTATTTTTTTTTGTTCACAGGTACGTTCAGAGTAACATAGTCATATATTTGAACCATGCGAAACTAATTGGTAAGTGACATTTTATTTATTTTTGTGTTTGTGTAAGCTTATAGTGCATGTTATATGCAAATATGTGTTCAAGTTGTTATCATTATTTTATGATGAGCATTACGAACTCGAAAAACAAGCTTAATTTCATTTTACATTATTACCTAACTTTATCCACGAAAACACAAGTCTCATGAGGTTCTAAGAAGTCGAAAGGTAATTCCTAACTTAAAGCTGTCTTGAAATGATATCTAAAAAATTTAGTTTAGCAAAATAAAATTTTGTAAAAAATTTCAACGCGTTAAATTCTTGCACAATTAAATTTGTTTGTACCTTTACATGGCTAGTCCTTGGGAACTCAGTTGCCAACGATATCACTTGTAAAATTGCTAGGCAGAGCTTTGTTTAGTGGCAATTTTACAAAGCCCTGCTATGAATTTTTACAAGTGATGTCGTTGGCAACACGGTTTCCAAGGATTTTTTTTGTGAAAAGTACAAAACCTTTTTTCAGTACATTGTTAAAATAGGTATAAAACGTCTGCATACATTTTTAAAACAAAATACTGTATCATAAGAACGAGACAAGTCGAAAAAAGTTGTGTACCGAGATAAGGTCATTCGCTTTTCAATATTCAGTTGAAGATAATAATATCCGATTTCGTGCCATCATGTCGATTACTGGCCACCTTTTATTTCTGCAGCTGGTGTTTGTGTCTGGTCTATAGTTGATAGCTTCCCACCTTACGAGTTACGTTTACGCAATCCGTATTAACCAACCAACCTCGTGGCTAGTGCAAAATTAGCCTATGTTTGGTTATCATTCAAACCTCCCTCTTATTCCTAGTTCGCACTATCCTGTTACGACCTGGGTCCTAGGTTGTGATCGCTAAGGCATCTCGCTGATGTGGCGAGGACCGTGGGCTCGATCCCAACCCACGGCATAACTCATACATGAGCGCCGAGTCAGCACCCGATTGGTTCGGTGGGACTTTGTCTTAGATATCTGTGCGCAGCCTTGCCTATATTAAAAAAAAAATCAGTCCTTTAAAACAAATCGTTGCTCTGCTCGACAATTAAAACTACAATATTTATTTGACAGTGTTTAGTTATATAATTCTTGAATAAACCTTTACTTGCGTGGCTTACGTCTACGTTAAAAAAAATGCATATAAAGTTTTTTTGTAGTCGATGCTTAAAATATTATTGATGTCCCGTAACTCAACGTCGATAGTTAGATATTAATCACGACACTGAATCAAAAAGCCAAAATGAAAAAAAAAATAGTGTTCGAGTAACGGGCATATTTTTAAATAGTAATAAATCCCCAATCTGCACCAAATCATTAGATAATGTGACTAAAAAATTTTTACACAATTATAAATAACCCTATTATTAATAGACTTAACAATTTAAAATAACATAAAAATGCTATACTTTGTAGGGGGATGGGAAAATATTTGCACGAGTTTTTGCGAGAACGATTTTTAATCGAGTAACTTTGACTATTAACACTGTAAAAAATTACATTGCTAACTTAATAGTTGGCCATCTTTTCAAATCACTTGCTTAGTTAGCGTAGTATTTTTTTTTACAATTTGATTTGTCATATTTACCAGACTATTTTTTTTTGCCCCTTAAGTCTTCCAAATAATTTTCCCTTTAAAAGTATATAGCATGTTTGGTTATTTATGATTACGTAGCAAAAATATTAAGGCATAGTATTGCTTCAGGGTAGGGGTTAAAATTATATAAAAAAATACCATAACTTGAAAATTATATTTTTGGAATTTTGTAATTTGGTTTCAGAACCGTAATTTACTGGCCTATCAACTGTTATCGGCTTAACGTTGAGTTAAATGGGTAGTGACTGAAAAATAATTCGTGGTTTCAATCCCCTACAAACTCGGGAAAATGCCACCTGCTCTTTGGCTACTGACTTGCGAGACTTGTCAACTGGGAGGCTTCCGATTCGATACTTCGTTGGATGAAGGTTTTTTATTAGCCCAGGGTCCTTCAGATTAACTGTGAGCCTATCGCAGAAGCTATAAGAAGGTGTTTGAATTTTAACACAACGCGAAATGAATCCGCGAATTTTTCCGGTCTCTAGTTATGAGTAGAGACCGGAAACATTCGCGGGTTCATTGACCTTCAGGATAGACTCCAATATCCTCTGCACACTCGGGCAAATGCCAACTGTTCATTGGCTGTTGACTTGTGAGTCGTCTCGACCGAGTGTCTGTGATTCGACACTTCTACGAGTGAGGGTCTCTAGTTGGCCCTCATTACTCCAGATTAACAGTGAACCAATTGCAGAAGCAGCGCTAAGGTATAATTATTTGAATTTTAGCATAACACGAAATGAATCCGCGAATTTTTCAGGTCTAGTTATGGGACATGCGGTATATGTTGTTAAAAGGCGCAAATTTGTTTTTTGAAACACGTGCTGTGCTGTCGTCCGCCCACCCGCAGAGATTTATTGGTAGGGGGGGGGGGGGGTTAAGGAGGGACGGGAGGGAGACAAACATCGTAATCACGACGACTTCTTCTCTCGAGCGAGCCGTCCCTGGCAGACCGCGGCTACGAGGCCCCGAGGCTTGTGCGCAAAACTGCTCGCCTTCCCGAGGAAAACGAGCGAGAGCTGTGGAGCTTGCAGTCTGCATTTCAAATGACTGTTTACTCTCTCTCTTCTCCCTCTTTCCAGTTCACGATATGTATCTGCCGTTAGCGCCGTCCTTGTCTCAGCGTGCTTCGCTCTGTTGCCAGCAGGTCGAGCATGGTTCTTTTACTCGCCACCGTCATAGCGACGACGCGTCGCCGGTATGACGGCGGAGTTATGACGGCCGCGTGAAAATGCGAGCACGGATCCCATCGTCATATCTCTCCCGTCATCGCTAAGGCGCCTTACCTACGACGGCTTGGCAATCGATAATATGCAGAGGTTGGCAGTGAATTTACAGAAAGGATGTGTTTTATTTGGCAGTTGGTGTATCTGCTAGCAATTTACAGCCAATAGAAAACTACCTACACGAAAACAAGATTGTGGACATTCATAAACTTAGGCATGTGTCTATCGAATTATATGTTTTCCACAACTATATTCAATATTTATATCATTTTTCATTGTACGCCTGTTGGTTTTCCGTAAATATAAGTTTTACAGACTATTTTTTGCCCAGTAAAACACCCGTCACGTCTCAGTCTCAGAATATAATAAAATAATTTTACATAGCAAAGTCGTTTATGATTATTAAATAGTATATAAAAAGGTTGAGTGTATTAGAAACTGTGAAGGTTTGTGGTTTTTAATAGGACAATATTATTTAGCGATCTTATAAAACGTGTTGCACGTTATTATTAATTTTGTTTTCAATGGTCAGTTGTTACTATTTAAGATCATTATGATGAAAAAAAAATTTAAAAACACTCTTGTGACTCGACGTGAAACATTACAATACTAGACCTGATTTAATCATTATTTGGTAATTTTCGTCACCGTTCAAGTTAATTTGCCGATTTGAAGGTACCGAAACAACTCGGTGTGGTATACGTCCCTTAAAGACTGTTAAAAAAATACTACTGTTATATATTTAATTACATTATCCTTAGACTTGTTTATAGCATATTTTCTAGTACACTGCAAGTTTTATTCACACTATTTTGTACCGTAGCATATGTACTGGATGAATACGCTGATAATATTATTTATTTAGCATCTTTCAAGCTTGAAACAATATAACACGAAGTCGGTGTTGTTAATTAAATGCCTGAATATAATTTATTAAGTAAATTGTAGTTGACAGTATTGTGTGTGCAGTTTATAACAACCAGAAGAGTAGAGGAACTAAAAATACCCTTTAACGGAATTATTTATTTTTCACACAAGCCGCTCCTCTCACAAATTACGATTTTCGTATTAACTATAAACACGAAACCCCTCAATTCTACATGAGACACTATTATTCCTACATTGTTACCATTTTATCATACTGAAAGTACTTGAGCGAATCTTAGGTGAATAAAATACGTTTCAATATGCGATACAGCAGGAGCAAACCTAGCCACCAACGAGGGTGGGGAGTAGGCCTAACCTAAAAGTCACTAAATCATGTGAGGAAATGCTTTCTGTTTAAAATGCGATAAAACGAAGGTTTAAAATAACCATCAGACTACTATGTATTTATCAGCGGCATTCTTGTGTATTTTCAACCTTATCAACGCATGTATTTTATTTTTACAAGTGATTTTTTTTATTACACATAAGGAAGCTGAAGGGAAAATTAGTTGTTTTTAGAAGTTTAATAAACCACACGCTTATAGGTGTTTTACACTTAACTTTTATACAGAATAATTAACTAATGTGATGTTTTCTTCTATCTTGTTGAAATATTACGTTATTTTGTCTTGACCTTTATTTTTTTTACTATGTGATATGACAAAAGTAGGCAGATTGGCAGTGTTTTTAGTATGATATATTTTGGTAAACTGAGTATTGTGCAGTTAAAAATATCGAGAAAAAAAGAATTAATGTGTCTCATTCACACGAAACATAGAAACTATTTATTTATGCGGCGTGATTATTATCGGAAACAAGTTGTTTCGAAGTTTGTTCAGAGAAAAACATAACCTTTTTTGAGATACGTCGTATATCTCACATAGGCCTACGTAATTTATGAGTAAATATAATTGAGACAAAACCTTAAGTTTCACGAAAATATATTATTTAACTCATTTGAAAGAATTATTTCCCAGTATTAAATGAAAGTTACGCACGTAGTCGGCATTATGACGGGGTTATGACGGCTATGACGGCCTTACGACGGGCAAACCATCCCGCCTTACCTATGACAGGCATGTCGTAGCTAAGGCGTCTTACAGAAGGCGAAAAAAGATCCATGCTCGCTTTTAGAAGCGAAGCGTCATACCGATGACGCGTCATCCCTATGACGGGCGAAAAAGAGAACCATGCTCGACCGGCTGATGTACCCAGAGAACACAAAAATGTTTTTCACACAACTTTATAATTTAATGAAAAATATACAAAATACTTTATTTTTAAAAGAAAAAAAATTGGAAAGAGAATTTTAGGAATACATTTTCTTGCAGTATTTTAAGGAAACGTAACTGAAAGACAATTTTCGCCATCAAATTTTTTTTATATCATTTTAAGTTAATACATTTTTGGATTTGCTTTACCATAGTTCGTAATTAATATAATTTTAATAAATAATATTAATAGTGACCAACTGCTACAAATAGTTTATACTGTAAGATAATAATCTGTGTTTTTGAATTGATAGTTTTTTTTTCAGAACGTGTATTGATACTGTCAAAGTATATTACTTCATGGTCTTAAAAAATCATAAAAGTAATTTTTTTATCATACACAAAATATGATTCTCAATGTTAACAAACCTGAATAGTTACAATCTGCAACAGTGGACGCTGTTTGCCCTGTACTACAAGCTTAGCTGAAATGGTAAATAGAGGACAATTATTTTTCCTAATTAAGAATTATCTCAGGGCGACTCCGTTCTGCAGTGACACGGAAACGGAGACGGATTACGTAACAGAGTTTCCACAGCAGCACGCAGGCTGGGATGGACCCGTACGGATTAGTTCGGCAATGCTGAGCTCTTCTGTTTACGTTGCTCCGTATGACCAGTGGAGTTCGAGTGTTTGGCTGCGGGGGTAGCCATATTTATTTATCTTCTGAATACGTTTAAAAATTGTTTAAGTACAGGAATATCGACTTGTCTATGAATATTTTGTCGTTTATTTTTATTATATATGTAAATTCTGCCCGCACAATGATCTCGAAGCGCTCATGTATTTTGTTTTTATTTACATTAATATTTCGTAACCTTGAAATGCATTCTCATTGGTTGCCACGTGTTACGTTTCCGTGTATTGTGGAAGCAGCAGACGCGATAGTGAAATGTTCCGGGATTCCGTCTCCGTTTACGTGATCCGTCTTCGTTTCCGTGCCGTTGTAGAACGGGCCTTAGTGTTCAGGTCATCAATGGATACATGGGCCATTTCCTATTTTCGATGTTATGAACGTGGCAAAGACAGTATTATTAAAATAATGTTGCAATAGACTCGTGATATTTGCTATTTCGTGTGATTATAGTTTGACACTTCTTAAAACCATTATCAATGGTTCGCATTTCTTATGTCATTTACCTGATGTTATCTCATTTACCTGATGTTATCTTACGAACCATGATAACATGAAGTTGTTTACAAACACTGTTTATAGGAAAAAAAAAACTTTGTCGGAAATCACTTTTGAGAACTGTCAAATATGAGATAAGTTACATGACACAGGCTATATTTCCGTGCTCTGTGTGCCATATGCCATGGTCATGCGAACGCAAGTGTATGCGTTGATCATTTACGTTAAACTTTACATTTTGTGATCGTGTTTGAATATGACTCGAACTCTTGACTAGCACAAAATTTGCAGCAGAACTTGAAATGCAAGAGTTACTATTTTACTATGATACATCTATATAAATTGCCCTTAAACATAAGTAGTGACATAAAATTGAAATAACAAACATGTATATTGCGGTAGGTTTGGTTTTGAGTTATGGTTGGCACTATCCTGGTTTCCATATGGTTTCCTCTGCTAGAGCCGCGAGTCTTGGTAAATTCTTCACATTGAGAAGAATGTCCAGGCAGTGGCGTAGCGTGCCATCTCGGCGCCTGGGGCGGGAGACCCATTTTGCCGCCCCCATTCTATAGGTGCTTAATTAAAATTAAATTTCACATGCACTGAGGTACCTTTTATTGAAGTTAAAATAGGATGAGCGGTTTTACAAGCGGATTCTACGGGCCTTATGAGCAGCGAAGTCAGAAATAACTTTGTCAAAATCAATATTAGCAGCCAATTCTTGTTCAATCGACAATATAGCCAAGTTTGATAGTTTAGCGGAGCTCATAGTAGATCTGAGGTAATTTTTTATTAGCTTCAACTTCGAAAAACTTCTCTCACAACTTGAAACACTAATCGCCAAAGTCAAATATATACGAATCAAGATGACTATATTTGGAACCGAAATTCCGAGTCAGTTTTTGAATGAACTTGAGGAGCTCCAGTGGTCCTTTACCACTTATATCTTCCTCTGATTCAGAACAGGCAACAACAACAAACTGCTGAAGACGCTTCCGCTCCATCTGAAACTCGTCCTTGTCGATGTCTTCTAATAAATGGGAAAGATCACACTCGAACTTGCTGTCCAAAAGTTTCGCTGGCATCAAAAATCCGAACTTGTCCGATATTTCTTGAATTTGCTGGAATCGAGTCGTCATTTCTTGAATGATCTTGTCGAATGATGCGATAATCTCTCGACGGATTTCCTGTTCGTGAGACAAAGCTGCATCTTCAGAAGATTCATCGCCATGCATGCGTTTTTTCCTGCGAATTCTTCTCGTTTTGAGTTCGATTCCGAGTTTTTCGCAGAGAGTCTTAGCAAAGTCAATTGCTTCTTGCACGAAACGGTCTCTACTTTCCACTAAGAGGGTTTTCAAAGCGCAGAGTTTCTGAGCACACTTATCCACACTTAGTCCTCGTTGCTGCAGGTAAATCTGTGCGTCATCTACTTCAGGTAGCACTGCAGCCCAAAAGCCAAGATAAGTTAGGAAGTTAAATGACTGCATGGCTGTCAGGAGAAGACTGGCTCCCGATCTTGTTTCGGAAGTTTGAGATTAATCTGTTAATTGTTCCAGTACCTCAAGAACTACCTCAAACTTATTTTTAAGCATTTTGACAGCTACATGTCTAGCGCTCCAGCGCGTTTCAGTGACTCGTTTTACTGCTTGACCTGTGACGGCAACCAAAGCGTTCCATCGAACAGTTGATGCGGAAAAGAAGGCAAACAGCTTCTCCAGAGTTCCAAAAAACGTCACGAAATCCACTGATTCAGAAGCAGTGTGTACCCCAGCCAAGTTTAGTGAGTGGTTTATGCATGCAACGAATATAGCTTTCGCATTCAGTGCTTTAGTCCGGGCTTGAACTCCATTGTGGATCCCTGACATTGTGGCCGCATTGTCATAAGCCTGTCCTCTCAGATTCTGTATGTCCAGTCCGTCTGATGTTATCTTCGCGATTATATCGTTGCTGAGATCTTCTGCATTTTTTCCTTTTGGTTCGAAGAAGTCAATGAAAGATTCTACCACGGCGACTTTTTCTCCTTCGATATGTACATATCGCAGAACTTGGCTCATTTGGTCATTGTGGGAGATGTCTGGTGTACTGTCGAAGATTACGCAATAATATTTAGCTTCTTGAATACGACGGATGATGGTGGATCGAACTTGCTGTCCCAGTAAGTTTATAAATTCATTCTGGGTTTCTGGAGATAGATACGAAACTGAGACTCTTGCTCCCAGCTTTATCTTTGTCAGGTGTTCCATTAGAAGAGGGTCGTATTTAGCTAGGAGGTGCACTAACTCCAGAAAGTTCCCGCGATTGCCACTATCATCTCCTCGAATGTCTTCTCGATGTCCTCTGAAGGCCAGATTCTGTTTGGCTAAGAACTGGATAATATTCAGCAACCTGTACAGTACATCCCTCCACTTCTTCTCCTCACTTTCGAAAACTTCTTGTTGTTTCTGATCGATGGTTGCTTTACAGTTCAGGCGAACTTCCAACTCCTTCCATTTCAAGAAGCTCTGTTCATGGCCCAGGCTATTTTCATGGTCTCCTATTCTTGGATTTAGCTTCCACCATTTGTTGAATCCTTCTTCAGATGCGAAGTTAGAGCCGGAATTGCCAAACAGCTTGCAAGAAAAACAATACAAGGATTGCTTCAAAGGCGAGTACACCATCCATGTTCGGAGAACCTTTTCGCAGTTAGATAATGGTTTGTAGAACCACTCTTTGGTTAGTTTTCGGGTACCGCCTTTCGTTGAAGTCCCTGAGCGAACAACATCGGCAAATTTGGAATCGATGTGCTGTACTGAGTCAGATCCGCGACGTACTAGAAGCGTTCTTACTTCGTCGGTCATAGGAGAAGGCCAGCAACCTACATCGTCGAGATTCACATCTTTGATTTCGGCAGGAGCAGAAGGCACGATTTCAATTATGCCTTCTTTGGCAACATTCACTTTTTATGCAGGCTTATGACTAGATGCTTGAGGTACTTTTAATGAGTCGACTTCGTCTTGACCCTGCTCTGTGGTGGGACCAGAACTACTTCCAACTGCGACGGCAGGTACGTCTTCTTCTTGTACCTGTAAAATAAGTTATGTATTCCCATGAATATTGGCCGGAGGACACGTTAGAATTTCAAATAAGTATTTTATCTATCACAAAAAAAAAGTGGTTTTGGTGACGGCGCGGTTTGCCGGGCTTATAGGAAAATTTACAAACAAAATTGATTTTGTTTGGCAGCTACCTTTTTTAGAGTTTCCCGGTAAAAACTGACTGAGTAAGCCATGTTATAGATGTTATTAAAAGATAAAATGACGAGAAATTGGAGAAAAATCGTTGCCGCCATTTTTGAGCTAAATGAAAAATTATGTTATCTTTGTATGACAGGTACCATAAATAATAAAGTTATCCAAAAACAAAAAAAAAATATTCCTAGACTACTACTAGATTTACAAAACATCCCCTATTGAAGTTTTAAATTCAAGTAGCAGGACAAAATTCAGTCGTAAACTTAAAAAGATGTACCTTAACTCAATGTAATATATGTTAATATACTCCATACTTTTTAAACAATAATAAATGTTCAAACAGCTATTAGAGCAATTTTAAGTGTATTATAAAATAAGATTGAATGAACGAGTGTGACTTCGTACTCGCAGACAAACCTAGGTGAATAGGTTTTGCGAGACTAATGTAAGAAATATTGTAACTTTTGTAAACAATAAATAATAATAATAAATAACTGGAGTAATTCTAGGCCATGCATGATTCTAGATGGAGGAATCATATACCTACTTACACTGAAATCACTTCCGCTGCTGCAGGATGCCACCGAAGACGTTAACGTGGCTTTCGAACCAGAACTGGAACTAAAATATTTCAGTAATGCACCTTGAGACTTCTTCGCATCTGCTTCTTTCTTAGCCTTTTTTTTTTGCGGAATTCCGCACCGCTTTCGTTGACTCCTTTTCATTTTCAAAAACTAGTTCAAAGATTGGGTAAAGTTCTAAATGTTTAGTTTTAGAAGATTCAACAGTATTTAAAAGATCGAAACACAATCAAAATGACTTTCGTTCCGTATCCGAAACTCTCGCGAAACAAACATACGAGTAAAGCGTGATTGCGTAACGGTACTTCACGATGCACTAAAACAAACAAAGATCAGTACTGTAGCATGTGTGCTACAGCTGCTACCTTTGATAATGTCAAACTTTACAGTACAATGCGTAGTACTAAATTCAATGAGTGCGAAAGAGAGGCATTGACACGGGCCGACGCGTGAAACAAAAGATTTTGTATGAGTAATTAACATAGTAAGGAGTGCCGCTCAACTCGGCTCGCGCGCGCCGGGCGGCGCGGCGTGATGCGATGTTGCCGTTCGTATGTAAACAAACAAACGTCATAAAGAGCTCTGTCAGTGATTTCGCAGTTTTTCTTTTAAATAAATATTAAAAAATAGTTGGTGCGCAAAATTTTAGATAAAATTGGAACATTAGGCCTATAGTGTGTCTGACACATGTAATGAATGAATCATAGATCAGATCTCAACCCGATTCACCGGCGACCCGCCCCCGCGGGCTGCCGCCCGGGGCGGGCCGCCCCCTCCGCCCCACCCACGCTACGCCACTGTGTCCAGGGAAAGCAACATAACAGTTCTGTAACAAGTTCATAAGAATTACCAAACTTCACTACTAGCAACACAATGGTATGTATTCAGAATATACTAAACCAAGATTTATAACAGTTACATGAGTTGCAGGAACAGTTAATGTGTACTAAGAAACTATCACGTAACTGTCCCAATTTTAACCGTATTTATATGGGTTGTAGGTACAAAAATTTGGTTCCTACTATCATTATTTCTTAGAGTAAACTAGCTTTACATAAAATGGTATTTTGACAAAGGATTTAGCTTTTTTTTTTTTTCCCCCGCAAACAACTAGAATCAATTTTCGAGAACTGGACTTTTAGTTTCCAATTTATTCCCGGTGTTCGTGAGTTATTCCTGTTATGCTTACATACTAACGTTTCGAATTTTTATTTTGGATTCTAGTGGATCCGAATTGTGTAGCTTGAATTATAGTTGTTTTGGGGGGCGAACGATTTATTGTCTGGGGAAAAAAAACATTCGTTTTAATGTGCATTTTTCAAACATGCAATCATAGATATAATACAATTTCTTGGATATACGCCATTGCAGTTTTGCACTGTTTGTCATGGGAAAAAACCATAAATGCAAAATAAGAAGTAAAAACGGAAACACAAACCCACAGAAAACAAGCCTAAATTAGCTGATGTCGAACAGATTAACCCAACGATGAACCTAAACAGGTATTTAGGACAACACAAGGACGACCACAGCACAGATGAACACATTCGAACTTAAATACTAGAAATCAAAATTTAGTAATGAATAAAATAATAATAGCACAGACTAACTCAGTGGGCTAATAACGACGAGTTAGTTTCAGCAATGACAGTTAATGCAGACTGACAACAAAGCCTGGACATGACAGCAAATACACGAACACTACGATGCAGATAAACAGATATCATTGACAATACCGACGAACACAGTAGGTTTTCCATGACAAAACAGTTGGCGACGTTTCGGGAACTGGCAAATTGTGTAAATATAAAAATTCCCCATCGCATGCATTATTTAAAGAACGAACGCAATTTTTTAGACGGTATTTTTTAATGTCGGAAGTAAACGGGGGAACCGCTTAGCGCAGCAACTTATTTGACTATGGAACCACGTGTTCCCGAGGTGTGCTAGTCGGACCGAGAGACCAGCTGTGTTGGGTTTCGGGTGTGTTGGCGGCGTCGCTCTGCGGCCGTCCTGGCGTCCGTCCGGCCAGACCGCGTGTCGCCCCCCTCCTCTGCTCGCAAGTGTCTGCTCCAGCGCTGATCTCTCTGCAGCAGCCGCGCCGCAGAGGAGACGGCGACCGGCCGACTCGCTCCTCTCTGCTAATTAAACGCGTTGATGTTGGATGCGGCCGCTAACGAGCCCTTCCTCCCCCCCTTCCCCCTTCCCCCCTCTACCCCTCTCACTCCATTCACCGACTGGACCAGTCGACAGCGCGTGGGGTGCTTTAGAGCTGCTGCCTGCTTCCCTCTTCAATCTCGACTCGTTGTCGAGGACACCTGTTCCGGACATCAGATGCGTATTGCCAGTCATTTTTTTTGGAACTTGGTTCTTCCGTGTCCGCATATATTTACTGCGATGTATTTCTGGCCCAGCAAACTAATGCAGTTAGCTCAAACTGATAATTTTTTTAAATCAATATTTTTTTTTAAACTGAAGACAGTTGTTTTTATTGTTGTTTTAAAGGAAGGGGATGGGGGTTCGTTATGTGAGAAGAAAAGCGGTAAGCTGCGTCTCTAAGAAACAAAAAAAAAAGCACTTATAGAAAACTGTTATGTTCGATGTATTGCATTCTATATATGATCACAAACAAAGTTTTAATCAAGTTATACACGCTGATCAATAATATGTAAACAAAAGTCACATGCAAAAACTCAAATGTTTTGTTGTACGTGTACAATGTTGATAACGTATGGGTTCCGTTATTTAGCTACATACTTAGAACTACCAATTGAACAAAGCAAGAAATTATGCCGTTTAAATAAGTACAAAACGGTAAGCAACATTTGCAGTTTTGTCTGGTGTTAATTATAGAGTAACCAGGGCTAATTGTTTTATTGTATTAAAAAATAAGTTCTTTTGTAATTGTTTATAATCATACAAATAAGAGGCGTTATTATTTTTTGATGTGTATAACATTGTAACTCTCGGTATACGGCATTTGGTAGGAGTAAGTTCGTGAATGGAACGGAAATTGCATGGAACAGTAATGTGTAACCACAGTGCTGCCGTCTGTGGCGGATGGCGCGAACCAAAGTTCACAAAGCCAAGAAGAAATTATGTAGTATTTACTATTTAATACATTTTAACAAGATTAGCAGTATTTTAATAAAATTCCTTGTCGAAAATACGCCTAAACCAGTGATTAGAGTTTTTACAAGTCTTTTTTCCCCTCGCTTTTATCGGAGCAGTTTCATCATTTATTTTAGAATTTCGCTCTGCAGATCGAATGATTCGATAGTCAACGTAGCTGCTCCGTCAACGAATTCTAGCGGTGATTGCAGAAACTATGTGTGGTTTGCGTCAAGAAATCTAGTTAACACAATTTGCGTATATTCATCATGCTCGGCATTATTTTAAAGAACTCTACGTTAAATTTCGTGTAAGAGTTTCGTATCGTATTATAAGTGTATTTGTAACACGGGAACACATTAATTTGCTTGTTACCGAGGTTAGATTTTACACATCTCTGGCGAGTACTGAAGGACTCGCTCACGTGTTATTTTTTTTATAAAATGCGCATGTATTTCTTAAAGAGTAACCTTACATTTGAAACCAATTAGAGCTCAGTATTCCTGTTGCGTCACAGTATGAGCAAGAGTGAAGTGTTGTAAATTATCGGCCCTACACATTTCAAGGTCCTAAACATTAAGGACACGAACACGAGAAATTCTGAGTATTTGTTTGTGTTGTTTACAAATGCCAGCAGGAACACTGTACCAACGTTCAGTTGTAAGGCTTGGTCGCACAAAATGTTTGTAATTTCATTATATGTACTTATAATGAAAGATTGTCTCTGTAAATACATCACAATAGCTCTCTTGCATTTATTGTTTTGAAACGACGTTTGTCACCAGAAATTTTTTAAGCGCCATCTAACATCGGTAAGAAATCACGCAGTATTCGTAGTTACAGTCATTTGTGTTTGACTTTTGGCAACTCGTAAAAAAGTGTAGCAAACAAATATCTGGTAACAAAATTTGCGAACGAATGCAAAATAGCTGTCGTGATAACTGTACAGAAACAGCCAATTACTAGTGGAAATAACAAGAAGAAAATGAACTGACCAACATGGCTCTAAGGTGACCGCCTGGTTGTGATGGACGAACACTGACAGCGCGGGGGGGGGGGGGGGGGGGGGTGGCGACAAGGGCGACACTGTATCGCGCATCGCACGCCTCACAACCTCTACGCGCCAGGCACAGAACTGACGTGCATGCAGTCTCCGTGTCGGTAAAGCGTCTCCATGGGACTTAAAAGACGTGACCCTATAATTTTGTGATGGAATATAAAATATAAAGGCTCCCTGCACGTCCCTTTACCACTTAAAATAGTGTGCGTTAAAATTTTCTTATCTTAAAAGTGCCCGTGAAAACATCCGTTTTAACCTTTTCCACTGTCCAAAAAATGCACGATATGGACGAATCCACGGAGGAAATAAAACTTGCAATGGCTCTTAAATGCTATTAGTAATAAGACACATTTAATAAATCAGGAGCGGTTTGTTAATGACGAGTTGGGCTCGGAGCTCTGCACGTGGCCAGGTGGCCACTCTTCAGCAATGTTGTGGGTGGGGGGGGGGGGGGGGTGTCATCCGTCACCCAACTCGACCGCGCCGAGATGCAGAGCTCGAGGTGCTCGCCAGCAAGTGGCCGTCGTAAGGACCTGAACACGGCAATTGCCTGATGGGCGTCTTCCTGTCACGTTTATTCGCGCGCGCCCCGTCCAAGGACGCCTCTCGGGGCCGGGAACACTCTTGTTTGGTTTTTCCCGCGGTGCTCGTCGGACCACGGCTACACTCTCCTCCTCCATCCCCACCACCTCGCCGCCCGCTGGGGGCGCGGCCTCGCACTTCAGCCCACAACAGTAACCAACACCGTGTAACAACACCTGAACACCATACTACCTTTGAATATATATATACTGTATAGAAGTCGCCAGCCCAGGTTAAAATTTCTAATACGGTTTGAGGTAGTTGGTTAATTCACCGCCGCAATCGCCACCATCTGTAGGGCATCGACTTGTGGTGGTCCCTAGCGGACAAGTGTCGAACTCTTCAAACACCCCTTCCCCCTCCTGTAGAACGACTTTGAGCTGCCAGTGAATGTTGGGTGGTGCGGGGGAATGACAGCGGGCGACAGTGCTGCGCTCTAACGTGTAAATAACAACCTAAGACGATACAGGGCGTTACGGCAGCGCCCTGCAGTGGTGAAGTTCCCAAGCTGCTCATCATACGCTCCTGAAAAACGTAGAGTAAATCCTATCCACGCGCGACTTCTATACAGTATATATATTCAAAGATACTACCAAGCTTGCCGGACACATGCAGCACGCATCTTCAGGACACTGCCGCATAGCATCCTTTTAATTTACGCTCTTTTTCCCCCAATCATTTACAGTACTTAATATATTTGCAACACGCATAGCGCCGTTTCGAGCCAAGAGTGCTACATAGCGAATTACGTCTTATAAACTTTTTTTTATTTTAACACAATAATAACCTAATTATAAGTGGCAATGGCTGGTATCCCGTCGCTCGGGACTCTTCGCGGGCCACGGTTCAATGCCCTACAGAGCACGTGGTTCACGAGGCCTGTTGTTGCCAGTTGATGACAGTACAGTTCATGGCGCATCTGTTGCAGTGTTGTTTGAACAAGCAACTCGTCAGGGTGCGGTGGAAAGTCGGTTATTTTCTTTATCTTACGTTGATTCATTTTGATTTCTCGTCAAATTAGTTTTTTTTTTATTTTTACACTTCTGTGGTTAAAATGCTGTTCCTGTAGATTTATCAAATTGCACTTGTTGCTCTTGGTTGCAAATTAGGTCACCATATAGTTACTTATTTTAGAGTTGTAAAATCTCATGCAAGTGTATTGATTGGGAACACTTACCGCTACTGGAAAACATATAGTAAATATCTGGTGGCAAGATTTTTGACAAAAATTTTAATACAAAAAAAAACTGTCGAGAGAAGAATATTTGCCATGACGTTTGTGTTTCGCTGGAAGCGGGACAGCTGTGCAACATAGAGAGGCTTTTTACGCGAGAAACCAGCGTGTGTTTCGGCATGAGCCATGCATGTCCGTTGGCTTGTACAGATATCCTGCGGGCCGGCGACAAACTGTAAGTTGAACTTTTGCTATTACGAGTCTGGTGTTGGCACCGAGGTAAACCCAATGGACGTCCTGCAGTCAAGGTGGAGTAGAATTATTGGTGTTGCAATTTAATATTGCTTTTCGACGTTTTGTATGGATTCGCTGAACAATTTTTACAACTTAAAAGTACTGTTGCGCTAGGAAAACAATAGCTAGGTGTGAGTCAGCTATACGAAAGTAAAATTGGGCGTGGCAAGTAGACGAATTTTAATTGTTAAAAGGCCTTTACCATTTTGTTTGAACTTTGTCTTTTGGAGGAAGTTTTTCGGCAATATGGCGTTGATAAAGGTTGCGATTCGACGTCAAGATCAAATGTTTAGCGATGACATTTTGAACAGTATTTTTGGCCCAGTTGTGATGGACTGTGATTTGGATTTTTTTCTAATTTAAAGTGGCTCGCACTTTGATACAAATATTGCTAATTTGTAGGCACTGCTTGCAATCAGAAACAGTTAATGAGAATTTTTAATATCTTTTATTTTTCATCGGTTACCCGCTTAAATATGTAGTTCCAGAATATTTAGTTTTTGGATTTAGTTTGGAGTTGCAATTTGGTTTGATATCTGATCATTGTCTATTTATTATATGGATACTTATAAATTTATATTTTAATTATGTATTTTAATGTTTCCTATTTTTAAATGATGATTTTTACTTATAATTAATATCACAGTGATGTGGGAGAATGATTTTGAAGAAGGCGTGTCCCATACTGTTTATCGTTGACGTTAATAAATTTATATTTTTTGTGAAAAATGATCACAATTTGGAATGCGTATTAATTACGTTAATTTTAGTTTCTACACTGCTATGCTATATGCAAATCTCCCTTTATTTACTGTGCTCTGCTATTTGTTTATTAATAAAGTAACCTGCGTACCGGCGTTTTCGGGAGTACCTATATGTTGCGCGTTTCTTATGTTTACATATATATTTTTTAAATTTAGTTTGCTACTCCCATTGGAGAGCGACGAGGTTGTGTGTCGTTGCTGGATAAAAGCTGTTTGACCAGCAGAGGGGGGTGGGGCACATTCTTTTCATTCCAAACATTCTGGTGTTCTGGGAAACCGTTATCAAACCAATACTGGCAAGGCTGGTCTCGTGTTGTCTGGGCTTCGTTCAACACTTCTTTTTATTTGATGCTGACAGTACAAGGTAAATAATCGCAGTATATCGATCTTTTGTGGTCTCAGTCCTCAAAACACGCGCGGTGACAATCTGGTTTTGAAGTGGTCGAAATTGTTCACTCCGATTATGAAGTTTACCCAGCTCTTGCCTACCCACGCTCATGAAAATGTTGATTGTTTGATTTGTGCTGTTGTGACGGCTGGGTTGAGTTTGCTAGACGTACCATAAACATTGTGCTTGTGTCACTGTTGAATCTTGTGTACCGTACACCATGATGAAGCAGTTATTGTGTGCACATGCCATTATTTTATTCCGACGGAATTTCAATAGTAAAATATATCTATAATTGAAAACGATGATTGTAATAAGTGATTAGCACTGTGGATATATGATTTTTATATGAATTATAGTAGTCGCAAGTTTGTGAGACAATTTGAGTTGATAAGTGCAGGAATGTTTAGCTATTTTTTTGGACACAAGGCAAAAGGAATATCAGAAATCTCTGACAATAAATGCTATCCATCTTAGAAGTAAATTAAATTGAAAATGGATCGTTTTAGACGTGCGCCATGCCGCAGACACCCGACGACGCAGCATCGCTGCGACTGAGTGCACTCCGCGAAGAGTACCGGGCGGAGTGGCCGCTTAGCGCACACCCGCTGTTTGCGCCCGCGTGTTGTCTTCCGCAAATGACTTCTTTCCTGTGGCGCCCGGGTGAGTCACCGTCTGCGCCCCGAGATAGCGCGGGCTCGGTGATGAGAACTGCTCAGGAGAATAGCCGGGAGAGACTTCACCGGATGGACTGGTTAGACGAGATGCGGGGTTTCAAATTACGGTCGCGCTGTTTGACGCGAAGACTGTGTGCTCATTTCCTCAAATACATCAAACCTCGCGCAGTAGGTTGTGGTAATTACAAGTGCAGTGCTGCAATGCAGATTACATTAAATTCAGTGCAAATTTCCTAGTTACAGAATTTGTGCGTCAAAATACACGAGTTATGTTATAAAACGGCATTGTCGTTGAGCACCAGTGTCGAGTTTAGAGCAGCGGAATGTAGGATAATACTGGATATTACTATGCCGGTTACAAAGCGTACTTACATATTTGAAGCAAAAGGCTAACAGCGCAGTGTTTTACGTCACGCAACTACTGAGGCAACCTCTCAAGTTATTGCGGGCTTCGAACCTCTCACAAACCGACTGAACACTGTAATTTTTTTTTTTCAAATGAAACAGAAATATTCACGTAAAATCACAGATTTTTTTAAATTAGTACCTTTACATGAAAACAATTGCATCACTAAAAAAATAGCGTAATACTGGGTTCAGATTCATACCCGGGCATTTTTGCTTTGTTTTTTCCCAGTACCTGAAAAACTTAAAAGTAATTGTAAAGTGTTGACATAATAGCTTTACATTATTAACAGCGCATATTAAAGCATGACAAAATAAAGTCCAGTTAATAAATTATCTTTTCCATGATTTAAAAAAAAAACTGATGCTTGAATGAAAGATTACTTTAAGTATAAAAACTATGCGGCAATTTCCGTAAGATATGCTCAGCATTATCTCGAAAAACGTATTTAACATATCGTCGGCTTACTTCTGAAACCTCGTAAGTCCAGATTTTTCCCAGTTTTATATTCCGGATGTGTTTGGTGTTTTTTTTTTTTTTTTTTTTTCATTTTTTCATAGTGCATATGCTGATAAAACCTCGTAAGTCAACTCTACTTAGTCTCTTTTTCTATTCACAAATTATAAAACCTCGTATCTTTGTCAGTCGAAACCGTGCTCCAAAAGCTCATAAGTTCTCCTGTAAAATTGCCTGAAATGGAGTTACGAGGTTTTAGAAGTAAGCCGACGATATGCAAGAATGGACATAGCCATGTGTTGTGCGAAGTCACAGTATTATTTCTCGGCAGCTGGTTTCCAGAGGAATGTTTTGTAAGAGTGCAGGTAATTGTTTCCGTGAAGAGGTGATTGAAGCCGCAGATCGGCCCAGTCGCCCCGGCCGGGAGGTCGCGAGTGTGACGGCCGGGAGCAAGGCGGCGGGCCGGGTCGTCGACCCCTGGGCCCGCCCGGGTGACTGCCCGCCGCACCTGTCCGCTCCGCGCGCTGTGACGACACTCCGCGGTCCTCCTGCCAAGCGTCCCTGCGTGCAGAGACGAGCACCGCTGCGAGCCGCTCGCTCGCCAATCAGAACTGCTGCAGGACGCTTGGTCGGGCGACACCCAGCAAGGCGTGCCTCAGACGACTCTATTGCCGTCATCCAGTGGCGTAGCCAGGATTTGTGTATGGGGGGGGGGTGTTAAGAAGCATGCTCCCCCCCCCCACCCGTATTAAAGCGGGTGGTCCGGGGGTCCTCCCCCGTGAAAATTTGGATTTTAAGGTGTAAAATAGTGCTATTTTAGCAGTTTTCATTACTTAAATTTAAATATTGTAATGGTTAAAATTTTATTAATTTTAATATGAAATTTGTTTGAGTGATGAATAAGAAATTAATTAAAGATTTGTTGCTAGGGGGGGGGGGGGGGGGGCTACGCCCCTGCCGTCATCATAGTAGTTGCCGGATCTCGCTGTCCGACTGCAAGGTGCGGACATCTGTCCAGGAGAAAATTGCAATTTGGTCGGGCCCTCTCGTCCCCCAATACTTAACGTAAGAACAACTTTCAAACAATTAAAATTTAAAAAAAAACCTAAATTCCATAGCTGTAAACGGGATCTGCGCGTCTCGTATAACCTGTGTAAGGTTTCCAACGAATTCTGACAGTAATATACGCGTAAATGTTTGTCCGACTACCGGGTAAACTCACGCATTGAAAACGATCTCGAAACCGGGCTCCGGGGATTGTGTCCTTCCTCCTCTCCCCTCTCTCTTTCTCTTCCCCGACGACCCTGCATCTACCCGGGACCTTTTGGCTCACCAGCCATAAGCTCTAACCTCTTGTTACACGAACAAACTATTACAACTTATAAACGAAGTAATTTTGTGTTACTCATTTAAGTTGGAAGATTGCGACTTTCTAGTTCGGTGTTCGGTTGTAACGAGGGTAAGCAGACACGAAGGAAGAAGGGAATCAATGTTATCTATAGACTTACAAGGTTTCTGAAGTTTTTTTTTTTTTTTTCATTCTGAAGATTAACTGCTGAGTTCGTGTTCGAAGTGAAAAAAACTCAGTACCCGTAAATTTCTGACGTAAATTTACGTGGATGCTTGGACAACCTTGGAATAACTTCGTGAAGTTGGGTGGTAAAAACAGCGATGTGCCACGCTGATTGCCAGTTTGACCGTCTTATCGGCACGGGTTCACAGGAACTTACGAGAACCTTCTCTCCACAACAGCTTTGCTTTTATTCTATACATAATCCAGTATACACTAATTAAAGCCACGGTGGTCGAAAGCTCGGATCACTCGCCTCGAACAAATGCGATTCGTACTATCGTACATTCCTTAAAAGGTATGATCTTGTCATAGTGGCGGAAGCTGCCTTGAGCCGGCAAGTTTTCTCGGGGTACTCCCGTTTCCTTCACCAATGCACTCCGTCGCTTCTCCCTCGTAGTCTCTAATGATCTTTATGTCGACGAAACGGTTGCACAATGCCATGTGCTCAGAAGATCTCGATACATTTCCTACACGGTTTTGGTCTCTTGATAATTTCTGTGCCAGTATTTGGTATTTCGCAATATGGTTTACGATAGTCTCGAAAGTTATTTTGCAAATAAGTTTATTAAAGGCGGTATACGTGAGACTGATTGGTGATAGCTACTTTTTCCATGCAGTTTTATTTGCCACCCAAGTCACCTCACGAATGTCCGGCGGACTGGCCTAGCTATTACGTCACGACCTCAAGTAGAGCCCTGTTAGGCGGATCTGTAGTCGGATGCGAAGGAGTAGGCCCCAGTGTGGCGCCGTAGCACGGGGGCTCTAATGGCAGTGGTTTACGGGCAGTTGCTGCGCGAGCAGTGAAAAGCCTTCATTACCGCCGGCAGACGTGAAAGTTCTTGTCAGGGCGTGCCACTTCCCACTGTACGCCTCTCAACTGGAGCTAGTTGTAGCGAGCCATCAAGTCAGTCTGGAAAAAAAAAAGTCTTAATTATTCATCGATAAACGCCGTCTTGTGTCCATATGTTTGAGGTCATAGCCTAATAACTTTCCAATATTATTTATTAAAATTTTATTTATTTATTTTTAGTTCATAACATGATTTATTGGAATGCTCTAAGTTGTTAGTGATTGGCTGCAGTCAGAGTTTTCTCACGTTATATAATTTCGGGTTCAATAATGCATTTATTACTATGAATATCTACAACATAAATAGTATCGATAGTTCTATAATATCTATTAATACGTGCTCTGTGCATTTAAGAAGGTTAATTTGCAAGTAACGATGTTAATTAAAAAAGTTATTGCTGAAAATTCAGGCTGTTTACGAGAAAATTGTGAGTTGTAGTGAACTACGGCTGTGTTTACAGACTCGGTGATCGTGAGGTAATGCCAGCCATGCCTGTAGCGAGAATCGAAACACGGATTATTGCCTTGTCAGTTGTCAGAGACGCCAAGAGATTTTCGCCACCGAGGTCCCGTTCACATACGTGAGAACGAAGACACCACCACCACCACCCCCCCCCCCCCCCTTGACTGTGAAACGGGATTGTTAACTTAAACACTATGTCTAATGTAAAACTGCCCTTAAAAGTATTTTAAAGTTTTTTTTCTTATTGCATTCATGTAGGCCAAAATATTGGCGGTACAAGTATGAGCAATACAAGTACCGCGTCTAGAGATGACGCGTCGGTAAACCCCACGTGCAAAACTCTCTCCCCCCTCCCCCCTTGCTAATTCTACAGATTTGCACCCCTGAAGTGTACTATTGTTTGAATACCATTCTCCCTCCAGGTTTCTCTCTAGTCGTGGGTGACATCGGTGGACGTCGGTTCTGTCTGCAAATCGCGTGCTCGCAGAGTTGAGGGTGGGAGGGGCGGGGGCCGGCCGCCTCGTGGCCTCATTGCGCCCGTGGCTCGTGGCTCGTGGCTCGTGGCTCGTGGCCCGTGGCCCGTGGCTCGTGGCTGTGGACGAGGTCCACACAGCGCCACGACACCACGGTCCTCGTCGGCAGTGCTGCAGGTCGCCTCGCTGACGATAACACCTCGTGTCCACTACTTCTCTCGAAGGTCTTGCACCACCTTAATTCCTACGAACTACACAAACCTAACCAAAACAAGCCATTTATATGGAAGTCATGCGTATCATATACTTGAAAGGTAACCAAAATGGTGAATTTTTTTTAGTTCTCTATGTAAAAGAAGTCTTAAACGAATGCTAAAAAGATTCCATATATTCATTGTACGTATAAGTTAGTAAAGTTAGCCCACTATATATAGTGACTAGCATGTCTGGTTGATAAGCCAAGGGACCCGGGTTCGATTGAAACAACCTCCTTGGGTTCAGGACTGGTTGTTTGTGATGTTCCTTCCACCTTCACCCCGCGGAAGGCAATGGTAAACCACCGCGGAACCATCCTGCCTCGGCAAGCACAGGGACCCCATGTCTGGCATCACTGTGTCGTTGCCTGCGCTCGCGACACCCAGAATTGGGTAAAACGACTCATCATCGTATGTTAGTAACTTTCATTACATGTAACGTTACATAAAACTTGTTTTCAGTGTATGTTCAGTGGTAAAAGTATCTCTGTTCTCAATAAACGTGTATACAAAATGTTTCATGTTGCAACATAATTGATAGTGATAGGTATTGAGTAATTTTTTTAATTACAAACATGTTTTTTATGATAAATATTCCAAATAATAAAATTATTAAGAGGGTTGTTAAATGAATTCCATTCAGAAAACAGTAATGATCAATAACACTAGCACTTATCAATAATGCAGGCGAATGATTGTGCAGTTCTTGAATGTTTACTTTTGTTATTCTCTACCCAACAAAATACCTGGCAGTGGTGTGCGTTATGTCCTCCCCACCACTAAAAATTAGTATAAATTGCGTATTGAGTTAAAACAAATCACCTGTATTTTACTTACATTTAGGGAACTTTCGTTAGGCCTATGCTTTCTAGCATTCTTTATTACGGGAATAGAAAAAAAAATCAATCTAGTATTTAGATAAAAATCGATGTTTCCCGTTTAATGTTTGTGTGAATTATCTCATCTTTTTGAAGCCATTTCGCATTCACGTGAATTATATATTTATATTAGTCACAGCAGTGTTCAGGCAATGCTTATAGACAAGTCACTGCGTTTGCCACGCTCAGTGGGGTTATCAGGCACCAGAGTTTTTTTTTTTTTTTTCACGGAGGTCAAAGTTTGGTTGCGTGGTTTGTCGAGTCATAAAAGGTTCAACACCGGCGTAACGTTTTGTCGACAGCCTAGGTCATTGGAGGCTGATAAGCACATTAACGTAGTTGAAGGCAACTGGGGCAGTAGTCGGTCGTGGACTATATAGTCAGTAAGGATCCATCCCAGCATTTATTTAGCTGCGTGTGTTTTCTGGAAGCCGTTGCCAAAACTGTAGGCGCCCTAGGCGAAAAAACTTAATGGCCCCTCCCCCCCCCCCCCCGCCCGGACACTCCAAAAAAAAATTTCCTTGCCTCAAAATACATCACGGAAGCCTAAGAATTTGTCAACAATCAAATGTAAGCAGGCTTGTGTTTTTTTATTTTACTTTTTTACATATTACAAATCATAAACAGGTCACAGTGGACTTTAAATAATTACTCATATCAATATAAACATTCCAAACTGTAACAAAAATCCATTTTCATCTAGTTTCAATAATAATTAAACATATTATATGAGCTGTAATGTGTCGTGCTGCGCCGCCCCCAGCTACTTGGCGCCCTAGGCGGTTGCCTAGTTCGCCTGTACGGACGCGCCGGCCCTGGGTGCCAGGCGGCGCTCCGTGCTCGTCCCGCCCCTCGCCGCGTGATGACCTCCAAGTGGACGGGAGTTGCCGGCCGGCGAGGCGGGCGATTACAGGGCGGCGGCGCGCATGCGCCCGGGGCAGCTCCGGGACTCTCTCCCACGCCCGCGCCCAGGGTCGCCAACTGAACCCCGCTGAGCACAACTACGTTTCAGTTGGCTTATCAACCGTCCACTTGCTGGTGATGATGGTCGGGGGAAAGCAGTCTTCTAGTTGTACAATTTTCTTTTAGTCATTAGTAGAGACCGGAAAAATTCGCGAATTCATTTCGCGATAGGCTAAAATACAAATAGTTATACCTCAGTGCTGCCTCTGCCATTGGCTCAAAACTCACCTGGATGACTCTGGGCCAATGAGAAACGCCCGACCAAAGCTTTATCGAATCACAGGCTGCTACGTTGGAACGTCTCACAAGACAGCAGCCTATGAGTGGGTGGCATTTGACCGAGTGTACGTAGAACTATGGAGTTCATCCTGCAGGTCATTGAACCCGCGAATTTTTCCGGTCCCTAGTCATTAGAGGTCGTTGGAGGCGCTAACACTCAATACTCAGTTCAGGAATAGTGGGGGAACGGAATTGTCTGGAGTGATCTCGGGAAAACATATAAATCAGAATGCAGGATTACCAAAACCTGTATTTCAACCTGGATCCTCTGGAAAAGAGTCCAGTGTGTTACCACTGCGACGCCTCGCCTAGTGTAGCCTGCTCTACAGCCCTCACAATTGACAACTTGTTAGAACTTGCTATTTCTTATTTCAACGCCTTGTTGATGGATAAAAATACTCTGCAATAATTCAAACGTGTTCATAGTAGCTGTAATGCACTATACAAAAATATTAAAGAGAACATAGAGAGAGAGAGAAGCGTATAGATCGATGGGGCAATTTTTTTGATAGCATTTGGCCGGGAGAGAGAGACAGCTGATAGAAGACGTTTCATACGGAAGAAGAACCCAGGGGAATGTCCGTACTACATAGATTAAAGGTATTTAATTGCAATATGCGAACTAATTAGCAGCCCTAGAGGAGCTCCGAAAATCTGCAGTGGTTAGTTTAACCATTGAATTTTGATGAATTAATAAAATGTTAATAATATTTTTTTAAATTGAAATATTTTCATTAATTTTACGGCAGCATCAATAATTTCTAGTTTTTTTTTCGAATCAGGGTTTAACGTTTTGTCAACTTCAAACCGTTAGCGATGAGTGGCTGTAGGTTCGGTCTTTCAGACAGTTCTATAGGAAGTATAAGATTATCCAGACCTTTTCCGAATGAATCTTAATAATTCCAGGCATGCAGCCCAGTTAGAGGCCTTTTACTTGTCACCGGAAGACTTGACTAGGGTGTCGAGAAAGTCTCTCTCATTTTGCGCGTGTCCTGTGAATAGTCATTCAGGCTAGATTGAAATGTTCTACGCGTGATCAATGGAAACTTGCAAAATAAGCGTTATTATTTGGAGAGAGGTGGAAATGATTGTCATTATACGTACATTTGAACTGCGTTAACATTGGCCAATAGGTAGTTTTGACATGACCCGAAGAGCAAGAAACCAATCAACTTAGAAAATTCAAATTACCCAATTACACGAAATCCGGTCAGAAGGTAAAATGAGGCAGCGGCCAGTGGACAGTAAACACAGACTTATTTGTGTACGAGTGCGAGGAGTGAGTTCATCATGTGACCAGGTCTCTAATAATAAGGAACAGGAACAATTCACGGTTTCAATGACCTCTAGGGTAGACTTCAAGATCCTCTATGTACTTGAGCAAATAACACCAGTTCATTGGCTACTGACTCGTGACATCTAGTTGATTCGATAGCCTATCTCTTTAATGTAGCTTTTTCAATGTATCAGAGTTCTTCAGATGAACTTTGGCCCAATCACTGAAGCAGCGAGAAGATAAACAAATTGAAAATAAAGCCTATCACGAAATTAATCAGCGCATTATTCCGATGTGTACTAATAAAGACTGTATTTTTATAATGCAGGGACATGTATTTTTCGCGAAAACACTTCTAGAAAAACTGATGGTTAAAATTCTGTAACATCTTATTTGTTTCGTGATTGGTCGAGTTTCTTTCAGGTACATTTATCTACGGTCAGCGTGGAATAAAACGCGTCCCGAACGGCCCAGTCAAATAATGCTTGGCTTTTCTTGTAGACGGCCGCCAATTGCAAGAAAGAAACAGCTGACAAGTGCATATCATATTGGAGTCTAATGGACGTTTAGAATTTTTGGCGAACAATGTCTGTCCCTACTTTACTGTGCTTATTGACTAATTTACTTATTACCCGGGCACAGCACGGCGTTCAGAGTTTCAGAAAAACCACGCGATGTGAAAACTGCTCAATATAGCCAGACGAGTATGATTTGCTTACGAAAATCACTTAAGAATACGCTGAAGGCGTTGGAGAATTTCGGATTCTGTTTTTTAGTTTTAAACTGTATTTTTAGAAGATTGAAAATTTCTAAAACGCGTGTCTTCAGAATATTTTTAGGCATGAATCATGTGTTACAGATTCTTGAAAGCACTCAAGGACTTGCATTACTCCCTTACCTCCATTTCTCCGTCATATGTTATGTTTACCATTAAAATCATAGCCTTGCGCTTAGAGGCGATATCCGCACTAGAATCACCAGAGAGCGTCGCGCTTAGCATCCCGCCTCACTAACGCAAACTGGCTAGGAAGACCCCTTTAACTTCTTTGGACTGGGTTGCACATCATCTGGTAAACACTTCTTCGGTTTACTCCTTCTCGTGCAGAGCGTGCAAACATACTGTATTTCTTTAGTCCAATAAATACAGTAAAACATACGTGTATATGCTTCAAATCTACTTGCATTGCTATCGAATCAAGCCGCTAAGTCCTCGATGGTATGATTGCCTAGGCGTCACGCTCATGTAACGCGGGTCTCTCGTTTGTTTCTAGTCCCCGGCACAGGTGTTGTCTGGGTTGGGGGGGGGGGGGATGAATTTCCCCAGAAGTTATGAAATATATATATTTGTAATCCGTGAAGACAGTATGTTACTTTCTGAGAAGCCACGTCGCCTACAGGCACTACAGTAAGCCCATGTGTTATTGTCCAATAATAATCAGTTTTTTTCTTTTCGAAATTCTCCCTCCCCGAAAAAAAATATCGTGTATTCCTCCATGGCGCCGGCATATCTAGAATGATAATCACAGATTCTGGCTCTCCATTCTCGGTGAATGTCGTGCATTCACTCAAAGCTGAACGCTTTCTGTGGAACTACTATACTTAATTCATAAGGCGTGCAGTACTTTTGCATTTTAGCGCACAATTGTAGAACTTAAAACAGTAGGTACCCTACAATGTTATAGCTAGTAGTCGTTGATTAAAATTTCAGCGCAAGGTTTTTTTTATTTCATTTGTATTCTATTCGAGTTTTTTTGACCATGTTAAAGCTCTTAATATAATCTTTACCAGGCGTGATTATCATTTGAAAGCAGGAACAACACGATCTTATCTGATGTTCGCGGAAGAAGCCACAGCATGTGGCTAAGCCATCTAGTCGTGCGTGACTGATGTATGCGTCATGCGTCCCTTGAACACGTGTGTCGATACCACGGCGAGCTGAACACCTGCCTGTGTTTTAAGGCCACTGTCAGGATCAGGGTCAGCTTGCTCGGGCTTGTTTGCGTGTAAACATTGTGTCAGTGTGTTTAATTTAATAAGTTGCTCAAACAACGTAGGTGAATGTTTTGTGCGAGCGAAGTACTGAAGCTCAGGGACGGATCTAGGATTTCCTTCTGGGGCAGAAATTTGGATAACACCCCCCCCCCCCTTTTTTTTTCTCTCTTTCTCTCTCTCTCACACACACCTACACACACACAACTAAACCACCATTGTCCAACAGCAATAAACGTACCAGGCATAATTTTAGTTAGGTTTCAAAGAAATACTACCTATTTAGGTATACAGTGAACTCTCCATATAGCGATTCTCCCTATAACGATACTTTCTCTATAACGATTGATATTGACATTAACGTTTGGTCTACCATAAGAACAACATATTTTTTCTCTCTAAATAACGATATCGTTCACTCTCTATAACGATGTATTTACTTAGAACACTAATCAAAATACAGTAAAACATTACGATAAAACCAAATTTCCAGTCGTACCACTTGACGAGCGATCGCCAGTTGGACTCAAGGTCAATGCCCGTAACCGGTTATTTCCAGTGTTTAGGCGAGGGGGTGGTCGAGTCCACTAGTCGGCGCGGGGGTGGGAGGTCAGTGGCGGGCGAGGGGGTGGTCGAGTCCACTAATCGGCACGGGGGTGGCAGTTCAGTGGTGGGGAAGTTGAGCGCGCGCCAAGCAGCTCAGTCAGTTTACTCAGTTAGCCACGTCACGCCTGGCTGTTCATATCGGAGCTGTTTTTGTACACCTTACTGCACCGTGTAAGTTAATGAGTGTTTTATCAGTTTTATTCTAACCATTATGCTACCAAGAAAGCGGAAAGTGCTCACCGTGGATGAAAACGTGTCATTAGTTAAAGCAATTGAAAATTGTGAAAAACAAACTGATGTTGTGCGGCGAACGGGGCTTTCCCAATCGACTGTGGCTACCATTTGGAAGGATAGGCGCAAGTGGCTTGACGCAGATGTGCATGGGGATAAAAAGAAAATGCGAAAACCTCAGTATGAAGACTTAGATCGTGCTATTCTGCAGTGGTTTCAACAGCAACGCATAAATAACATACCGCTCTCTGGACCTTTGATAAAAATGAAAGCTGAGTTTTATGCAACAGAGCTTGGCATTCCTGATTTTAAGGCTTCTGAAGGTTGGCTGAGCAAGTGGAAGCAGCGCCACAACATTAATTATGGACAGATCAACGGGGAGGCTCGTGACGTCGATAGGAACACTACAGATGGCTGGCTAGAAAAGGTATGGCCTGATCTTAAGGCTCGTTATTCAGCCGAAAACATTTTTAATGCTGATGAGACGGGTCTATTTTACAAGTTGACACCAAACAAAACTTTAAAATTCAAATCAGAAAAGTGTATTGGAGGAAAGTTGTCAAAAGAAAGAATTACAGTTTTGGTAGCGGCCAATATGACAGGATCGGTAAAGAGAAAACTTTTGGTGATTGGCAAATCTAGAAACCCGCGTTGTTTAAAAAACATCAAGCGTCTGCCTGTCACCTACAAGTCAAACAAAAGTGCTTGGATGACGTCTCAAATTTTTGAAGAGGAGTTGAGAAAATGGGATTCTGAGTTGAAGGGGAACAAAATCTTGCTTTTGGTGGACAACTGCCCTAAACATCCAATGATTGAAAACCTCGAAAACATAGAACTCTGCTTCTTACCTGCCAACACCACAAGTGTCCTTCAGCCCATGGACCAAAGTGTTATCAAAAGTTTGAAAAGTCATTATAGGCGCAGGCTTTTAATGGAACTCGTCGAGTCTAATGGGAATTTCAAACCTACGATCCTAGACGCCATACAAATGGTCAGTAGGGCATGGGCAGAGGTAACGGATAAGACCATAAGACATTCCTTCAAGCATGCAGGATGGCTGAAAGATCCCGAGCCAGCAGATGATGAAGATGACTTGCCTTTGGCCGTTTGGGTTCAGCAGCTGGAGCTTCCTACAACATTTTCAGAAGAGGAGCTTCTGGATTTTGAAAACATCGATGGGCAAGTGGCTACAGCAGCGGGTGTTACAGACGAAGACATCCTGAATTCTGTTCGTGTTGATGAAGATAGTGATCAGGAAAACATTGATCCAGAGGAGGAGCCTGAACCAGAACCGGTCCCAACTCCAAAAGAGGCATTGGAGGCTGCTAAAGTACTGAGAAGATTCTTTACTCACCAAGATGATCCTGTGGCTACGGAAGATGTCGGTCGTTTAGAAGATAAAGTGAGGTCATTGCTGTGGAAAACTAAAAAAAGGCAAACGACGCTAAAAGACTTCTTCCAATAAACTGTATGAACTGTATGTCTTGTTGTGTTATGTATGTACGTATTTTGACATTCTAAATACAGAGTACTACATATGTACTAATGATTGTATACACTGTATCATTGTATCATTTCATATACATATGTAATTTACTACTACATATGTACATATGTGTGTTTGTGGACAATGTAAATATAGTACTGTATATTGTATTTATACTGTTTAATATGGTGTTTTATTTCAGCACACTACTCCATCCAAGATTTAAAAATAGATTTCTCTCTGTATAACAATCTTTCTCTATAACGATGAAAATCGCTGGTCCCTTGGATATCGTTATAGGGAGAGTCCACTGTATTATAAAATCTGTTCAGGTTGTGTTTGAACCTAACAAATTTATATCTAAAACTTTTGTCGGGAATAATTTTTGATAAATCGAACCATTGTTGCAGGGGTTGAAAAAATGAAGAAATAGAAGAATAAAAAATTCGTTATTTACGTACGATGTGCACTATTTAATCCGTTTTTTTTATTGTAAAACCTTAAATTATTATCTACAACATTCGTTTAAAATAATGTTTTATATGACCAATCATTACTGCAAGGGGTGGAATATACAAGGGTTGGAGGACAAAAAAAATCTCCCTTCGTAGGCATTTCGTTCAAATGGTTTCTAAATATGATAATTTTTATCTAAAACATTTGTCTGAAACAATTTTTGATTAGACGAATCATTGCTGCAAGGGGTTGAAAAATGAAGGTTAGAATTAAAAAAATATTCATAACTTTAGTACGTACACCATCAAATCCGTTCAAATGTTTGCAAATCTTATAATTTTTAACTAAAACTCTTGACTGAAACAATTTTTGATAATATAAACCATTCGTAAGGGATTGAAAAAACCTGAAGTTGAAATAATAAAAGATATAAAACTTTTTAACCATGTACTCTATCGAATTAATGTTCATTTTTGTTTAACTTTTTTAATATTGTTGAAAACTTTTGTCTAAATTAAATTAATTTTATATTGAAAATTATTACTGCAAGGGGTGGAAATAAGGCTTGAAAGACAAAATATTATTTTTTTTTAGATGTATAATCAAAACCATTATATTTTAATGAAACGGTACAACCTTAAAACAGGGGTTAAATTAAAACAAAATTAAAACTTACTTAGTATCAAATTCTTAGGAATTTATTAATAACCATTTTTTATTATCTCAAACCTTTGTCCAAAAAAAAATTATGATCACTTATTAGTGCAAAAGTTGAAGAATAGTGTTTGGAGGTCAAACATAATTAATTGCATCACTACCTTAGTAGGCATAATATTAAATTCGTTTAAGACATTCAACGCTGAATACTTTAAGTTAAAAAACATCCAAAATATTTTCGCTGCATGGCATATGAGAAAGTGTTAAATCGATTTTATTTTTAATATTTGCAAAAATATAGGATTTTATGTAGGCTACATTATGTTCTAAAAATTTTCAAGGAGCTTATAGAAGTTTCCAAAATATTTCCTAAAGAAGTAGATACTTCGAAATCTGCCTGTGCCTGTAGGCTTGCCGAAAAGGGATTTTTTTTTCCATCCGTGTATGTAAGTTATAAAAACATTTAAGCTACATTTTATCAATACCGTTGTACTTGTCACTGTTTTGAAAGTGAATTGTATTTTATAAGAATATTATTTATAGCAATATTATAGTACTCAAGGTTCAATGAAGACGAAGAAAATTTTTTTTTTAAATTGTGTTACAAGGTAAAAATTACAATCCTGAAAAATTATTTGACTAAACACAGAAACTAAAATACTTTAAATTCTGTATTACCCAAATCCTAAATAAATTCTAGGTCGAATAAAATTTTTGTCTGTCCATTTGAGCCTCTTTAACCAGGCGCTCGGAACAAGCTCCCCCCTCCCCTTTCCGCCCTTCTTGACAACACTCTAGATCCGTTCTTGTAATTGCTAATAATAGCTGTAGAAGACGAACTATAACGATGACCTTGACTCTCGAGCATCAATCCTACTCCCTTGAAAGTAATTATTTTGATCTTGAACGTCTTCGAAAGTATGAAGTAATTTCTTTACTGCAATATGAACTTAAACTGCATATAGTGCTGCAGCCTACATCCACCTGCTAAATACATATTGCAAAGTTGTCAGTGGTGCAGACTGTTCCGGCGCTGTTGCTGTGTTCAGCAGTGTTGGTGAAACGGAACACACAATGTGAAGCTTTGCAATGTATGCCTGCCACTGGTGCTACGTCGCGCGGCGCTGTTTCGGAGGGCAGCTAGGACTGTGCGGCGAGATGCGGATGACACGGCAAACAAGTCTGCCCCGTCGATTGAAGGACTGTGTTAGGTTGAGGGGGGGAGGTGTCCCCGAGTGCCGTGAGACGCGCAGTAGCCTTGGGGCCGACCGCCCGGCCCAGGGGTGGCCAGTCTCCGGCGACGCAGCTCTGTCGTAGGGACGTAGCAAGTGGCGGAGGCAACCCGTACTACACAGTTGGTGTTGGCGGAGGCCCGTGGGATCCGGACCCCTCCCTTCAAGGATTTAAAAGAAAAGAAACACAAGCGAATACAGATGCAATTTTTTTTTTAAAGTTTGTATAGACTTTCATTTAGAAGAATAATATTAATACTTATTGGGCTACAATAATGTATTTCCTCCCCTTTACGGCGCGACATGCCTCGTTCACAGAAGCGGCGGAAATTATGTTTCTGTGAGCATGTATATCATACGAATTTGACATGTGTGTTTAATGAATTTAATAGCGCGCACACATCCACACACACACATTTATGACTCTTTGAACCAAATAATAAAATTAATTATTTAAGAACATAGTTAAAATTAAAACACAACATATAAAATGGTTAGTGTTCATTTCTCAAACAAAATCATAAGTTTAATTTCTATGAGTAACATTAAAGTCTACTAGATATTCCCTGAGATTTAAGTGTGGAAATCAATTATTTTTCAATTTAAATTATAAAATACTACTCATCAAAATAATGACGTAATTGTTAAACTTGACCCCTCCACAAAATTATGGTATATTAGGTATAGATGGAGAATAGTATGGATGCGAGTACATTCTCAAATGAAATAAAAAAGCTTTTTTCCGCGCCATGTACTTCCGTTCATGACACTTTTTGGCGCCTCTATTGTCGGTTTATTCCCACGTTGTCTTTGATAATACCTTTTTTCTGCTACTGCCTTTTTTTTAGGCATGATGTTAAATCACGATTTTCAGCTTATTAAAATGAAAGAACAAAAAACACTCAAATGGAACATAAATTACACTTGTAAAGTATATATCACAAGTCTAAGTCCTTTTGACATACCAAATCACAGTGAGCACATACCAAAAATAAGTTACACTAATAAAACTAACCTCTTAAGTCTAAAGGTATTTTTGACATTTTCAATCACACTATTCATATAAAAATGACATACTTTTTAAAGTTAATTGCAAAAATAAGTAATTATTTTCCACACGAATAAATAATTTATTGATACTTTTAATTAAAAAAAATATATGGTAGCGTCAATTGTTAGCCGTTACGAAAATTGAGGACTAGACAAACACAAGCAGCGTTACGAGAATTCTGTAGCATCACTGCTGCTTCATTTCTACCTCTCCCCTGCCATCTCCAATTCCGGCCGTTACAACTAACATATAGCATGCTACGCTACGTACTTATCTCACCCCTCCCTTTTTTTGCCTTCTTCCCATTTGACCGCTAGTGCATTCTTTGGAGTGACATCCTCGACCGGTTTCCCCACCATTATTTTCCTCAATCGATCAGTATTTTCCTAACGCTCGAAAATTGTAGCCCATCAGCAAAGTACTTAGTTTCACTTCTACAGTTCCTGTGAGGAATTATTTTTGAAGTTAAACTATTTGAGCGCGATGAGAATAAAAATTCAAGGCCTAATTTTAATGCAAAGGTTTTTGTGAAACTTTGTTGTGAAACGTCTCTGACCCGAAAAAAGACAGAGATTAGGTACTTGGGCCAAAGAGAGATAACGAGAGCACTATGCTATATACGTTGTGTGGCTCGTTTTCGTTCTCTTTGTGCGATGAAAAAAAAATATATATAACTGAGAGTGATAGGTGATCGAAAGAATAAGACAGAGATTGTGCGCATGCGCTTGTTTCAGAAAATAGATTTAGTTATCGTATACACTCAGCTGTGAATGCCTTGAATTTTTATATTTCCTACCAACGCGCTCGCTTTCCCTACTGTTTCAACCATCAGCCTAGAGAGCGCTGTTGAGACAGTTCGTGCATTTCCCGCATAGATCGCGCTACCTGTTATGAATTTCATGTTTCGCACAGAGATTTGGCATGTTCCAATTGGCAGAATTGCTTGAACGAACAGTAACACGCACATTTTTTTTTCTTTATGGTGTGAGTATTTCAGCAGTGGGTAATATTTGTTTAGAAAATTGTCTTTTTTCTCTCTTTCGTTCTCCCCCCCCCCCCCTTTTTTTTTCTCTCCCTCCCCGCCGATTTACCCCTTACGATATACTTACGAGTCATTGTTTGAATTGCCAGAGAAGTTTCACTTGTATCACGTGCACTGAGTTAACGTGCGCTCTTCTTTCCTAATGTCTTGATGAAGGGAGTGTTGAAATGGACTCGACGCCCGGCGGGGCGGGTTGACGGAGATGGAGCCGGAGGGGTCGTTACCACAACGCCGAACGTACAATAACGCCGAATACCATAACGCCGAATGCCAAATCGACCGCAACGCCGACAGCTAGAAAACTGCCGTGTACAACAACGCCGAAATACAGTAACGCAGAAAAATGTTGCTGCGTAAAGGGGGGGGGGGGGGCGGCATAGGAGCAAAATGAAAAACAACTGAATGAATTTGTGTGCTAACCTTACCTAATCTAACCTTTGTGGCAGTCCTGCAATGACATTTTTCGGGGTTAATGTATTTCGGCGTTGTGGTACACAGCAGTTTTCTAGCTGTCGGCGTTGTGGTCAATTTGGCATTTCGGCGTTATGGTTTTCGGCGTTATTGAACGTTCGGCGTTGTGGTGCGTCCCCGAGCCAGATTCTCCCTGGCGCTCTTTGCCACACCCCTGGGGCGGGGTCCAGCGCTCTGCGGTCCAGCCGCGCGGGGAAACAAAACGACCAGAGTCGCGCCGGAGGCAGATGCCAATGAGATCACCGTCTCCCGCGCCCTCCTCCTTGTCCCAACAACTGCTCGTGCGTTCCCGCGTGGCCGGAACTTCCTCCGCCGCCATTTCGCAGACACGAGCGGAGCAGATGATGCTGGGATTCGTTCTACGTCAATCCCACCCAGTGAGCTCCGTTGTTCATTTTGTGTTTTGTTTGGCGTGCGTTTATTGAAGACGACATCATGTAGTGGTAAAGTCATCCGAAGTTAATAAGTACATTTATATTATTCTTGAAATTTCTCATTTTACCTAGCCCACCTGTTCGTTGTAAACTAAAACCGTTACAAAGTTTCCGTGTTAATAATTTTCCCATTGAAAATTGTTGGTCGAGAAATGATACTAAATGCATTTCCCTTTAGAAATAAAAAAACACATATATTTAAGAATTTTGTCCTATTCACACAGTAAAAAATTATTTGTACTTATGCTAGGAAATTTCTTGCCAGCGATATCACGTGTAAAACTGCAGGGCGGAGCTTTGTACCGTTTGTAATTTTACAGAGCTCTGCATTGCAGTTTTACAAGTGATATCGTTGGCAACTAAGTTTCCAAGAATTGTTTCTTGTAAGATTACAAAAAAATATTTTACAGTGTTTATTACACAGTTGGGAAAAGTTTGTAAATGGCTAAGCGTGCAAGGAAAACATTTATAAATACTAAACTTCACGAGCAAAACATCCATAAAAAATTAAAGTAGTTTATTTTAACAAATTTAAAGTTTAGTAAGTTCCTCATTATCAGTTACCGACACTCATATTTGGAAACACGTGAGGTTATGTTAGGAAGCCTGGTCCTGTCAAACTAACACACAACAAAAGCACGTGGCTGCGTGGCTGCCACATGCAGTGCCGTCAAGCATTACGAATTTCCCGTAACTATTACAGATTTAGACGACGAGTTACAGAATCATGGAATGTTATTTATTTATTACGGAAGCAGAGAAACTTAATCATACGATTGAAATATTGAATCATAATTTCATACTATAAATCTCGCTCAAACAGTTCATGTAGCTAATGTAATATAATAAGAAGGTAAACGTTTTGTGAAGTTCTGAAACTCTTTTTAGATTTTTAAAATGTACGAAGTTTTTAAACTACTTAATGAATGCGCTAGTTCGTTACTGTAAAGGAGCGAGGATTCAAGTATTCAGCTGTAAAAATACGTGGTTTCAATGACCTGTAGGATAGACTCCACAATTCCCCATATACTCGAGCAAATGCCACCTCCTCATTGACTACTGACTTGCGAGACCTGTCAACTGGGACGCTTGCGATTCGTTACTTCGTTGGATGGAGTTTTTTTTTTTTTTTCATTGGCTTAAGAGCCCTTCATATAATCTGTGAGCCAATCACAGAAGTTATACAAAGGTATGAACTCTTGAATGTTTCCTCTCTCTATTTATCTATTTATACCGCGTTCGTTTTACGCGTGTTTTATTGCCTGCAAAATTAATTTTACTGTTGGATGTTCCTGGACGTAGAAAGCAATGGAAGTGTAAATATTTATTTAGATTTATAATAATGTATAAGAATGTGTGTAAGTATGCAATTTTTCAAGTATGCAAGTATGCAGGTGTGCTAATATGCAAATGTGCTGAATGCAAATATACCTTCGTGCGTTCCACTACTGAGGCCATACACTCCTAATTGTAGCGTTTTTCGTTGCTGTCTGAACGTTACACTTCAGTTAATCTTCGGCCACACAGGGCGCTATGCTCGTTATGTTGGCGATGTTCGCTACGCCAGCTGCATCTCAGGTGTCACTGGCCACACACAGCTGTGTTCGCTATGTTGGCGATCCTGGCGACGTCGCCGGGTTTTCGGTTCTCGGCTGTTTTCTTAAGCGTCGCTGACTTTGCGCATGCGCAGATAACCAAAAACATGTTTTCGCGCGGAATTGTGCTGTTCTTCTGCGTTTGCTTTTTATTAAGTTTAATTTCTCTCAGTATTGTGCTTTAAATGACCATGTCAACGGAAAAGTTAGTTGCAGAAGTACGGGAATATCTATGTTTATGGAATGAATCTGTGGAAGAATTTAGGAGGCAGGATATGCAGCACAGTGCTTGGGATTTGATTTCAAAATAATGGTATCAAACTGAAAACTGAGTTGTTTATTCTGAAAAAAAAATCCATCAATTTGGTTTCGTCCTCACAAACAACTGCTTCATCAAATGATAATTTTTTTTTTTTTAATTTACATACTGTGAGAGCCAACAGAATATTTCATCATCGAAAACATCACTCGAATCCAACGGCATGCGTCTCTCCGACATCGCGAACTAGACTGGTCTGTATGGCCACCTGGCCCAGCGAACATAGTGAACATAGCGAACATAGCGCAGCTTTGTGTGTGGCCTCGGCTGTGCGCTGATGATTTCACCGCCTCGACTCACCCCACCGGCTGTAAATAGGTTTCACTAAAAGAAAAGTCGTCGCGAGAGGCCCGAGGCTGTGGGTGGTGTCGTGTAAGGTTTCGGGCGGGCGAGCGCGTGTAACGCACACCGCGCTTGCGGCTCGCCTGGCGACGGCGACACGGGTGCCAACCCCTGCCCCGCTGGTTTCCTTCACGCCCCAGTTGGCGCGGCGCGAGTGTTGTGGCGAGCCTGGCATCGACCGGCTCCGGAGCTGCCCCTTCATTGCTCTCGCGTGGCTCCGTCCCCTGCGCCTCCTCATTCACACGAGAACGATTCTTTTTTACCGAATCCATTCGTTTGAATCAGTTCCATGTAATGATTCGTTCAAAAGATTAGTTCTTTTCGTTCTCCTACGGAATGCGGCTCTTATCTTGAATCATAACTAGTTTACCCTTTGGAGTATTTGTTACGTCTTTGTGCCTGGCCGGTTATCGTAACCTGCTCTGAAATTCCAGACGTCTAGCTGTGTACTGACTGTTAGCTGATGGCAATTTTAATATTATAATATTGTCTAAAATGAAGCACTGTTAAATGAACTTGTTTTTATATGTTCTTTTTTCTGTATATGATATTTATAGCCTAATGGTTTTAGGACCTCTCTAAAAAGCCTGTACAAGCAGTGTGATGTAATTAACCCAAAATTGGGAAGTGTGGTGCGTTTTTGTTTTTACTTTTCTTGTTATTTTTAGTTCGCATGGTTTGTTAGTTTTTTTTTAATTTCCAAAGTTTGTGTTTGTGTATGTTGAAATTAAATTTTAAACTATGAATTAAGTGTCGACATTGTCAGATGTAGATACTTTTCATGTTACCCTATTTTATTTTATCAAATATCGTTTGCTCTTATGTACACGCACGCTCACGCAGTGATTACTGATTACTCTGTCTCCCTACGTCATGATTCATTTCGCGACCGAATCCAAGTAACGAATCGGACTGGCCGCGTGGCCGGTTCTCGTCTCGTTCTTTCGCCGATTCGTTCTTCTGACTCGAGTTCATCTTTTAAGGAATCGACCCTCAAATACCGATTCTTTACATCGCGAACGAATTACATGATTTCTTTCTCTCAAAGATTCGTTCGTTTTGAACGAATCGTTCACGAACGACACATCACTACACACACGCGCATCATTCCTTCATGTCTGGGCATACCTCCAGGCAATAAGTACGCTGTAAGTCTTCGCATTTGACTGTAATAAGGCTTGCCCGTGCTAGCGATTTTTCCCTTGTAATTTGCGGCCGTCTGCAAGAGAAGGCATTGTCCTGTTTGGCGAGGCCATTCAGGACGCGTTTGCTTCCTCACTGGATGGCTATGATCGGTTTGCTGACAGTAGATATGTACTTAAATGAAACCCAGCCAACCAAGAAACACAGACAACGCTACAAAATGTTTTTTAACACATAGTTGGTTCGGAAATCTTTTCGCTCTAGTAATATAGTATTGAAAAACTGCCATTTATTACATGTTTATAAATGGCACCTGTGTACCTGGAAATGATGTAATTTCAGACTAAATTTGATGACAGTAATATGTAACATTTTGCAAATTTGCTATAACATATTGCCTAACTGGAATATAAACAAAACTGAAGTGGCCTTAAAATTGTATTTTACGTTTATTTTAAATGGTTCCGGTAGTGCTGTTCATAAGTGCTGTATAACATTTCATTTTGCCAGCGCTTTAGTGCTAAAATACCTGACATTGCATACATAATCAGAACACGTACAAGCTTAGGCCGGCTTTGCAAGTTGAAAATATTATATATATATATGTAAAAAACAATTCTAGCGCCGTGAGCCTGTACTACGAAATAATAGTGTAAAAGGTTTTGTACTGAAGCTTTGCACTTACGACTGGCTGCCTCTATAGTCAGGCTCCTAGAACATCCCGCGGACAAGTAAGGAGAAACAGACTCTATTAAAACAGATTCGCGTTTTTTTCTCTCCACCTCTATTTAAGATACTGTCAAAATTTTACTCTTGTCTCTTTTCACAAATTTTTGCCCGGTATAACTGTTACCTCTAGCAGAAAACCTTGACACTAGTGATTATTAGTCATTTAATTTGTATATAATTCGCAGTATTTACGTTCTTGTTTTGTTGCCTTTACTTATTTTATTTTCGCTCATTGATTTTCATTTGTCAACCTAATCGTATCCTAATTAGCTGCCCGGACTTCACCTTTAACCGCGCCATACAAGAGCAACACGTATTCGCACATCACACAACAGCGGCTAGCCGTCACGAGATGAAACATGCAGGGAGACCCATCGTGTACACGGGAGTGCTGCAGTCAGAGGGGCGCAACTTAATATGCGGAATATGGTCACTAAAAATTTGTGCGTTTGAGAAATGCCAACATCAAAAATTAAGTTTTAAATATAAATCAACATAGAAATTTCGTAACCATTATTTTAAAAAAAAAGTAATTTTACAAACATTCTCGTTCTGAATTTATGGAATGGTGTATTAACAAGTTAGCTTATTGAGAATAATGACAAAATTTAAACTTTGGAATAATTTTTGACAGTGTTGAATTATTTTGGCATCAGTGAAATAGCATGGCTGGCATGTGCACACGTGCAGACGTGTGCCCGTGTGTATTATTATTATTATTATTGCTTTTTAAGCTGATGTTCATGGTTTTCAACACTTATACTTTTCTGCTATGCCGTTTTCAATTTTTCAAACAATATATTAAGGTTTTAAAAAATAAATTGGTTGTTCCTTATTGTAAAAAAAAATCTTAAACATTTATGGTGAATATTCCCAGCAGTGAACGACTACAATAAAATCAAGGTTGCCAACATTTACCTTCGAAATGTTAACGACTTTCAGGTTGTTAGGTTGCCTCTAATTCCAGCACAGTTCTCGGATTTCCAAAGAAAATCAGAGCGTTAGTTATAGCATTGAATATATTCAATGGTTATAGCATTGAGTTGCGACTCTTATATTCCTTGCTTTGTGGCCGCTGTAATTTTATCTTTTGTTGTGAATGGGACATAAATATTCATGTGAACTTACAGATATTTATAAATGTGTACACTTACATTGAAACAACTGTGTCACTACAAAATATTGTTCGCAGTTATACTGGGTTCGGATTCTTACCCGAACATTTATGCTTTGGGTTGTCGCAGTACCTCAGATAGTTAAAGTTATTTGTAAACCGTTCCGTGAATGGCTTTCCAGTATTAACTGCGCATACAAATAAGCAAATTAAAATAAAGTCAAAATATTGAATATTTTTTATATTTTCCATGATTTAAAGAAAATTATGCTTGAATGAAGCATCAATAAAAATATAAAATCATGCCCAAATTTTTGTAAGAAATACTCAGTATTATCTCGAAAAACGTATTTCATATATGCAAAAATATCTTTCTTGTAGTATAACAAACTATTTATTGGCAATTGGTTTCTAAAGGAATCTTTGGTAAACGTACATGAATATTTTTTGTGCATCATATCCCATTGCGTGTCATTGTATATTACCGTTCATGGCTTATTTTAGACGGGACGCAACGCCCAAGTTAAAAACTATTTGAAGGTAACCATATATTGCTACAGTACAAAATATTAGGTTACGTTTTATTGTTCGCCCAGAGATTGGCCAAATTTGAAGCTTTTCTTTTCTACCGTCTGGTGAGCACCCTCGCGTCGAGTGGATGGTCCACGAAGCGTAGGGCGTGCTTCCTCCCTCTCTCTGCGCATCCCTCTCTCCACCTTTTGGAGAAGGGGGGGGGGGGGGGGCACGTGCCGCCCCGCCACCCTTGTACCATCCCCTGCTTCAACCCCCGCGGATCCAATTTGTGGGATTCTTTCAGCGTCGGAAGGGGAGCTCCGTGCGAGGCATTGTGGCGCAGGATGCGAGCATCGCAGCTCGTTACATAGTCTCCTCTCTCTCTCTCTTCCCCTCTCCCTCTCTCTCCCCCTCTCCCACTCTCACTCGTACCACTCCTCGTCATTGTACTGCACGTCCGCGTGGCTTCACACGTCATCGTTGCGAAGGAAATAAACAACTCTCCCGGACATACCTACTGTGTCCGAATACCCCCTAGTCAGGGGTGTACCTGTGTTGGTAAGGCGGTATAATAATTGCGATGCTCGCTGGTGCTTCTAGCGCGGATTCTCCTCCAATCGCAATGCTCTGAACTGGCGCGCAGTCTTCTCGTCGGTCATGGGACAAATATGAAATTTGAGTGGTAAACGTAACAACAGTAAGATAAAGGTCTATTGAAAGGCACTTTGGTTCTTTCCAGAATATTTCCCGGTTGTTTAATGTCTATAAAATATTCTGGAAACACGTGGTTTAGCCATTTTAACTCTTCTAAAAATATAGTTAGAAAAACTAAACACCACCACAGAACTACCCATTTGCCCTCAGCGCGTTCTTAAACACTTTTTCGTACTCAGACTCCACTCGGATATGTTGAGCAGTTTTCAAATCGAATAGTTTCTTCTGAAGCCTTGCGCACCCATGTGTGTGCCCGGGTAGACGATGCCTTGAAGGACCCTTTTAGCCCAGACCCTAGAGGATCCTTGATGATTGCGTGTATCTAGATTTTTTTTTTTTTTACGTTTCGATTAGTTGAAAGGATATTTACAAAGAAAGACGATGCAACATTTAGTGAAACAAGTCGTTGACGTGTTTTAGTAAAAATGTTAAGATAGGCTGTTGCTTGCCAGTCAAATGCTGTTCAGTTGTTTGCTGTTTGAGTTGAAAGTTGTGTACTGAAGGACATACTACAACTAAACTGGAATGGTTAATTTATCCCACATTTTTGAGCTGCAGAACATTGAATTTGGGTTAAGTATCGCGCCTACAACATTGGTGACTTTGACTCGTTGAGAGCAGCGCACCCACTGGGCTCACATTGTTTAAAACATATGCAAGCAAGACATAGTATCAATGCTTTTATTAAGCCTCGTGAGCGTACCCATGGGATAGTGAACAGAGACTAGGTTTAGTGTGTAAATTTTGCCTTATGATTTGTTTAGCATTTTATATGATTACTAACTAGATTTACCAGTCATTCAAACAAAATTTTTGGCCCGTGGGGGGATCGAACCCACGACCTTCGCGTTATTAGCACGACGCTCTAACCAACTGAGCTAACGGGCCACGTTGGTAACACAAGCGATTTAATGGTGCATATGGAACTTAATATCGCCTTTAATTGAAAATATTAAAAAAATTGAAAAAAAAAATTGTATTTGTGTTGAAAATATGACAATTGGCCAAAAAAAAAAATATCAGTGGATCTGATTGCTACCAAATTTCACAGGATCACTTGCTGGGCTAATATGACGATTGCCTGAATATTTCGATAAAATCGGTCCAGCCGTTTTAGAGTCCATATGGAACATACATACACACACACATAGATTTTATGTGTGTATATATATAGATATATAGAGAGAGATTATCCGCTCATATATTATAATAAAATCGCATTTTGTTGAAAGGATTCACGATCAAGACGCGAGATTCCATTATTTACCGATGGCCCTTTGCAGTATCCTCTGTGGTTATTTTCCCGTAACCCATCCCGAGGAGTTTGAGGAATCGTGGATTTGGGAATATTGTTACACGTGTATTTAGTTAGCATTTTGGTTTGGCCTCACCGTCCTATTTATGTTTTTTTTTGTTGCTGTCAATTGATTGAGTTGAAAGTGGAAAAAAAAAAATGATATGGCTGGATAATAGATTGCGGAAAATTTTGTATGCCCAAACAAAAGACTGTCGAAAAATATAAATAAATTTAATTTATTGGTACGCACGAGGTTGTTTTGGCGTCGAAAGAATTCGGCCTAACATTTCACGGCTAGTTTTCTCACTGAATGCGGTATTCTTGTTAATCGATCATTCAGATTGATAAAGGACACATTTATGCTATTCGGAAACAGCCATAGTTGTATGTTGCTCTCACACTGGAATAACACGAGATTCTTTCAGCAAAAACAGCACGAAACTGCGCTATTGCTGTAGCGTGTTCACTGCGTCCATTCTACACAGGAAAAATAAGTATGTACTTTTACAAAAATAAATATATTGTAACTTTGTGTTCAACACATGGCTGTGGTTATTTTTGTATAAATGAAGTCCTTTTTAGAGATAATACTGAGTATTTATTACGAAAATTGAAGAATAATTGTATATTTTAATTGATCTTTCATTCAAGCATAAATTTTTAAAACATGTTAAGAGATAATCGAATATTCGATAATTTGACTTATTTTGTTGTATCAAGCTTACTAATATGCTTAGTTAATACTGGAAAGCTGTTTAGGGAACGGTTTACAAATAACTTGTAACTATTGGAGGTACTGGGATAACACAAAGTATAAAAACCCGGGTAAGAATCCTAATCCAGCATTACTGCGAACACTATTTGGCAGTAATGCAGATTTTTTTCCATGTAAATGTACAAATTTACAAATATCTTTATTTTAAAATGGATATTTATGTTCCGTTTAGAAAAAATAAACATACTGTGTATGGCTACGGGTTAGCGGGTTTGAGCACAGCACTAGTAGCGGTAACGATGGCTGTTTGCAGATGGCAAGGATCTAGTCTTAACCAAGATACCCTTTTTTAAGGCTGCATTCAGTAAGAAACTAGCTGTGAAATGATATATCCGAAATATCTCGACGCCAGCACATTCTGACGTACCAACGTATACCTATAAATTCTTTTTTCGGCAGTCGTGTGTTTGCGTTTACGAATTATTAATTTGGCGATTTTCAACTTTACACATTCAGTCTAATAATTTAAAAATAACAGATTAACATAAAATGATGAAGACATCAGGTTACTTGCCAAGCAACAAACTATCGTGGCATTTCTACCAGAATTTAGCGTCACAAGGATGTATGAAAGGATGCATTGGCGAATTTGTAATGACTTCCTTTAAGGTGCCCTTTTCAAGGATCCTCTCTAGGCTAAAGTGTTTTCAAGGTAAGTATAGAAAACAGCCACAGGCAGTTAGCGCTGGTGAGTTGCTATCTGCAGGGATGACCTCGACGAGATGCGATAACACCAAGTGCCATGAAAAACTACTGTGTTAATGTCTAGAATGTTGTCATAATTGCTTGTATCTAAAACAAGAATAAAAAAGAACAGGGCATTCTTTTTCTTTTACTTTTTCAAAATCTCCATAACGCTACCAGAACCCTTTTTCATTTTGTAACCTGAAAGTTATTCTTTATCCCACCGGATTATTCATACCACCTATATAGGCTCTCTCATGGTCAGGATTTCAAATACCAGTGGAATTACTTGTTCGCTGCAAGATGCGTTTCCCTGCAATGAAATAGCGTGTATTAAATGCTCTATCGCCTTTATTTCATGAGCTATAGTCTAGTATGATAGTTTAGTATAATTTTTGCTTCAGTTTTTTTTTTTGTGATTGCAACTCTACCAACAGAGATTAGGGAATATAGATTCCCTAATCTCTGTTGTTAGATTAGTATTAATATTTGTATTGTCTTTCATTCACATTTAATCAAATACATTACACCGAGTTTATCAGCTAACGAGTTAAAAATATCAAATATTTTTTATAAAAAAAATCCTTATCTGTGCAATGCTAAGTCACAAAATGCATTAAAACTGCTGGTGGTTCTCCTCTCCCCCCTTGCAGAGGCGTCACGCACGCGCCATGTGGTGCATGTGGTGCATGTGGTGCATGTGTGCTGAAGCGAAAGGAGTGAGGTAAAGGAGCTCTACCGCCGCCCATTTGCGGTAGTGGAGTGTTACTCATCAGCTTCTCGCCTCCCCCTTTCCCCGCAGTTCACCCGAGCTAAACGTCCTCCGAGCCTTTTCCTGGTTCCTTTTCATCGCTCCTCCTTATTCTATCCTGTTCAGTGTTCGCAGGTTGCTGTTCCTGTTTATATCGCAATGAAGTATGGAGTTTATCAAACCTTGAATGAGTTAAGGTGTACTTTCATTCTAGTGGAGATCATACTTTATGACTATGAAACAGGGTTGGGAAAACAAGTTTTTTTTTAAACCAAACAAACTTTTTTGTTTGTTTAAACCAGCTTTTTTATTACGTTAGTTATTTGGGTTCTCAGCATGTTCAAATGAAAGCCATACAACATCCCGCTTTTTGCCACTCATGTTGAACCAGAAAAGTTATAACATCAAAGAATGCAAGTCCAGAAAATCTGCACATCTGACTGGGACTTAACCACAGAAAGTGTTCCATAGAATGGGTGTTTCCCACAGAATAGGGATTTACAGTATAGTCGGGGATTTCCCACAAAATAGGAATATTTTTTAATAATAAATGTATTCATTTCCTCTTTTTTTAAGCTCTGTATACGGTTCACGAATCAATTGGATTTTACAGGAGTATTTAGCTGCGTATAATTGACAACTTATTGAAATCATCTAAATGATACTATCTTAATTAGTATATATTTTTTGTTCCTGTAAATCACAAGAAACAATAATGAGCTAACTTTTGTTGCTATTAGAGTGGATTCAGACCTTTCACTAAAAAATTAAGATATTCTATTTGAAAACACATTATTAAAAAAAAATTTGTTTTTTTTTTAATAAAAATGGTTTAAACCATTGTTTAAAACAGCCAGTCCTGCTATGAAATAAATGCATTTTATTTTAATTTTAGTATTATAAAATAATTATAAATAAGTATTATTATTATAGCGTAACATTATTACCACACAAAAAAAACAAATAATAGTTCAGTTACAATAACAAATTTAAAATTTGGTATATCTTAGGAATTGACAAAGTGGGTCTGAAAGGGTTACTGCCTCCCTCTTTTTTTTTTTGCCTTAGCGAGGAACTACTTACACACTAATTAACCAAACTAACCCAACCAGTTTGAAAGCAGCTTTGTGAAATTGTCCTGCTCCCACGCATCTATAATTAAAAATAATTATGGAAATCCACTTGAATATGTAAATTCATACAGTTTATTTTAGTGACTGAAAGTCGTTGATTCAGTCTTGCACGCAATGTTGGTTGTATCATTTTGTGGCCATTGTTGTGGATTGAACGTTTTTCCTGTACATTTTAACTATAACTCTCCTGCATTGTATATTTAGTTGACTTGAGGGAGTTTCTGGGGTTGGCTGCTGCATGTTCTTTCTATTCCCATTAACCTGCTTCAGAATGGCATGCACGTTCCTGTAAGAATACCGTTTACTATTCCTAGTTTATAACTTATGCTCACGATTGACTGCCTCACCCTAAATGTAATTCTTCTTTTACAGCAAATATTTATGAACTATTTGTCGTTTGGTCGGTAACAAATATTGTGCGTGTGTTACATACGGTTGCAAAATGATTAATGTTTAATTGAAAATAAATTTTTTTTTGTATCAATTGGCGTTGTGAGGTGTCTAAATTTATCGGCGAAAGGAAACAGAAAATTTATACATTTTAAATTTGTGATTATTGCATACATGATGGCGTACAACCTTCGACCTTGTCCACCAGCCATGAATGTGGGTCGTAGCAAGAAATCTTCCATGTGTTAATTCCCGGAAGTCCGCACGTAGTTGTGCGTAGTTGTTTATAACGACGAAAGCTCCTTTGGTATGTGTGTGAAGGTCGATCTTATCGCCGCATCCTCAAACGCACACGCACGCGCGCGCTCACACACACACATAAACACTCACACGCAGGCATAGAGGCGAAATTCTTGCATCTAAGCTGAACCCACTATAAATGCTGCTGGATTTGTGAAAATTAATATAAAGCATTAGAGGCTATCATTCTTTAGACCTGATTTATATTATGATGTTATAGAATGCTAAATTATCGTACTCTTTTTTAAAAAGAGAACTAGTTGCATTGGAATCGATACTAAACACTTCGTCAGTTTTTGGTGAATTTTTTTATATCCAGATTTTACTTGATGTAGACAACGAGAACGTTCGAGACGGCCGAACGCTATACTACTCAGGGAAATAATTTTGAAATAATTGGGCATGGCGTCTCGTCTTTAGAACCCTTCCGATGTCTGCCTGGAGAGATTTCGGGCGACCGTGCGAAACCGAAATACGAAGTCATCACTTTTGTAGTGTATATAGTGGAAATGATGGAGTGTACTCAACATTTTAATTTTAAAGGACGTTTCCCGTTGCGAAAAAAAAAACAAAAAAAAAACACGCTCTCAAAAATGACTTGACACGGGATAACACGATGAATTAAACCTTAGGACAAAAATAAAGAACACAATAAAACAAATCAACAGAAAACCTAGTGGTTATTGTTCTGTCACTGTATCTCGTGTTTTCTTTTAAACTTCATGTTTAACCGTGGAAAACTTCTATTCAAACTCAAATCACAGGAAATCAGGATGCGTGCGCAATGAGGGAAATCGCAGCCTTTTATAAGTTACAAACCAATAACTAGAGGCATGTATTTTTTCTCAAAAAAATCTGAACGCCTTTGCCGTATATGACCGGGCCATTGACGACGCGTTTACTTCGGTACTAAATTAATTATGATTGCTGTCCTGAAAGTGAACATTTGATTTAAAAAAAAACTCTCAACCAATCATGTTACAGTGTTTTAACTCAGCTATAGCCCTAAACCTTTTCGCAAAAAATTACATGCCCCTACCTGCAGCTGAGACCTGCAGAATGCGCTTTATTTTAAGTTCATAAACTAAACACGCTTGTACCTAAATACATTTGCCACATTTGACTTTCCGGACGGATGGCATATGATTGGGGCATATGCACGTATTTTATAATGTTGTTATTGGATTTGTGGCCCTTCAAGGAGAGTCCAACTACCGACTCTCCAATGAGAACGACATTTAAATGAACAGGGATATTGCCTGTGTCGATATAGCTAGAGGCACGAGGACGTCGCTGTTTGGTTTGTTAGAAAAGTAGACTGGACACGTCTACGACTGGTTCACAGCTATAGCCAGTGATGAACTGAGATGAGCAGCGCGGTCGAGAAGCCTGTCGACGTGGCGCGTGGCGCGTGGCGCCGGACCTATGATCGCCGCCCGGCAGAAACAATTGATTACCGCTGCGCCCGACCCCCCAGGGCTGACGTCTGGACGTGACGTCGCCATGGCGACCACTCGGCGCGCGCCGCGTTCATTCATTAGCGCCGCTCGGGCAGGGCCGCAGGTGTTCCGTCATGTCAGGAGAGCGTCCACGGCGCAGCTGCAACGCTGGCTGTCCAAACAAGTCACTCTTTCCACTCGAGTGCAGTGGAAAAGTCTTAAAAAAAAGGAGGAAGAAAATGCCACGTATTTCACGTCACAACAAAACTTGCTACCGTAAACAAGTATCTAAAGGGGCCCTCACACTGGCAAAAATTTGACTCAATATTTTGAAGGTGTCGTGTTTGTACAAAAATATTGAGTGTGTGAGGAAATATATTGCGCAAAAAAAGGGGTGTTCAATATTTTGTGGAGTGTTCAAAAGTTTTCTGAAAGTTTAGAAAAAGTTTTGCGGACCCGTCAATATTTTATAGCACGAGAATGCCGTGTGAGGGGGCTGACAAAATATTGCGCAATATTTTTGTGTAGTGTGAGGGGTCCAGACAATTCAATATTGTTGTACAAAAATGAGGTCAACAATTTTGCGCAAAATATTGAACGTAATTTTTGCCAGTGTGAGGGCCCCTTTACGGGCCCTGATCTGTTTACGAAAAGCATTTAAAGATACACTGCGGGCGGATGAGTAGTTCTGTTTCACTGATTTGATTTTCAACTATTTTTAAGAGATTGAAAATGTCTAAAACGTGTGTTTTCAGAATAATTTTTAAGCACGGAACACCTGGTAATGTTTCTTGTGAGCACTTTATCTTCAGTTGTTCACCATATAATTTTACGGTTACCGGCCAAATTTCATGATTGTTCTATGACCGACCGGCGAGAAGACCGCGCGCCAGTCTACAGCCTTGCGCTTAGAGGCGATACAGCTCTAGAAGCACCAGCGAGCGTCGCACTTATCATCCCGCCTCACTAACACCAATGCACACCTCACCAGGCGCACAAGCTCTGAAAGCGCGGGGTCGTTAAGGGCGATACTGGCTCACGCACTACACGTCTCTTCGCCTCTACGCGCCGGGCAACGAACTGCCGTGCAGTTTTCGCGTGGGTAACGCGACTCTCTGTAGGGCTGTAAGCGATGGCTCTAAAATTTTATGGTGTAAATTAAAGATAAAGGCCCTCTGCACTTCCATATACCACTATACTGTGTGTAGAATGTAAGATACCTTTAAACGTCCGCGGAAACACCCATTTTAACCGTATAGGATGGTAGAGGAGAAATCATGGAACGAAACTTGTGTAGACAAGTGCAATGGTTATTAAGTGTTATTCGTAATCAGACACTTTTGATAAATCTGGAGCGGTTTGGAAATGGCACGAGCACCCGGAGCTCCGCCGTTTGGCCACTTAGACAGGCGGCCACCTAGACAGACGGCCATCTAGACAGGCGGCCACCTTAATGTGATCCACGATGTTGCGTGTGCACTATAATAGTGCTAAGGGCTTTGGGGGGGGGGGGGGGGCAGCCTACAGATTGATGCCCTTATTACGTCGCTGCATGAGGTGGGACTTAAACCCAGGTCTAAGGACTTGAAATGACCTTGTACACCAATAAGACAAGACATTATAAGTAAGACTCTTTGGTTAGGACGATATGTGCAGTTGACATAAAAAAATTGTCGTGGGTTTGACCGTACTAAATTTTATTTATGGGATGCACCATAACTTAACGTCAAGCTGAGAACAGTTGACAGGCCAGTAAATTAGGGTTAGAATTAAAATCAGAGCGTATATTAGTTAACGAGTTATACGCTTTTTTAAAATAAATTTTTAAATTCCCACCCTGCATCATATTATTAGGTACTGTGACTAAGCATGTTTTCCAAGAAATCATAAATAACCCTACTTTTGATAATAATTAAAAATAAAATCTAACATGCTATGCTATAAGGGGAAATTTTTTTTGCAAATTTCTACGGAACAATTTATAATGGCGCAAATTTGACTAGTCATACTGGAAACGAAATTACTTGCTAATTTAGAAAGTTATTTGAAAAGTTGGCTTATTGAAGCGAATGACTTACTAAATTAGAAACGTAATTCTTTTCTTCAGTACCATTTATATGGCTTAATCAGCACACTCGGAGTAGGTGTGATTGGAAAGTTTTAAGAATCGGAATGTAAATTGTGATGGATCTCATTCAGATAATTAGCGTAAAATCCAATATGGCTGGGCCTAATCCCCCTTAAAACACAACTTTTAGCCATTTTCACTCTTCTGAAAATACTGTGTTAAAATTAATTACGGTAGCATAACTCCTTATCTGCACTGAGCGTATTAATTAATGATTTTTTTTTTTTTGAACAGAAACGGCCGGACATGTGGAGCAGTTTTCACATCACGCGGTTTCTTCCGAAGCTCTGAACAGTCTCCATAGCCTCGTAGCAGTCATCAGTAAGGCACTGCTACCACAACACACGCAAACCAATAGAAACAAAAAAAAATGTTGTTTAAAAATTAGTTACCTAACAGTCTGCAGAAGATAATTTTTTGTATAAGGCGTATCAACTTATGTTAAATAATTAATCTACGTTGTTAATTGAAAAAAAAGTTATTTGCAAGCAGAACATTTTCCAAATGGAAATTTGGCATTCACGTAGATTTGACCACTATACTCCCGTGAACTTCTGATCAAAACAACAAAGATATATCAGATACAGTTATAATGGTTACGCAACAGTAATACGTCAACATACAGATAAACGTACCATAACCGATTGAATTTATAGCTAATATTTACAGAACTCCAAAATAGTTTAGTTTCTTTCTAAATCCGTGAACTATATTTTTGTGCTGCGACCGAAAGATGGAGCCACACCGCTGCTCACATGTTCGCCGCACGACCGCAAGTACCGGCGAGTGTCCCGGGCTGTCGTGTCGCGTGCAGACTGCCGAGCGCGCGCATTCCCGGCATGCCTGCCGCGCCGCGCCGCGCCAGCACGTCCAGCTACTGCGCAACGAACCGCTGGAGAACACAACATAACCGGCCCGTAAGAAAAAAACGGAAAGGTAGATTTCAGCGTCGTGTACTCGTTGTTAGTCAAGGAGGTTGGTTGCTTGCCTTAAAGGGCCCCGCCTATCTGGGCACACGTACGGTGTGCAAAGCTTCAAATAAAAGCACGAGATTTAAAAACTACATACCATAAACATATCAGAGTAGTTCTGTTTCGCGCGTGCATGTATGTGTGTTTATATGTGTTTATATATATATATATATATATATATATATATATATATATATATAAATATAATTAGCCTTTTTATACGGTACGGTACAGAAGAAAAGTTTTAACAACGCAAAATCTGAATAGGCCCCTATATCTTCTGAACCAAAGATTTTCAGGAAAAAAAAGGTTTTCAGGGCATCATTTTTTTTGGAACTGTACAATTGATTTCCAGAGTTTGGACATTACGAACTGAAGCGACATGTATAGTTATATTATACTTCTTGCTTCACCCCCCGAATATCCGTCCGTGTCCAGTCCGTATGTTCTATACCTACATCATCCCTGGACCAGCTTTTGTTTGTTCTGACTGCAGAAAATCTGCAGGGAATTTTTGGGACTTACGCTCTTGAAGTGCTTTGTAGTCTTTCGACGAAGCAATATGTAATACTGTTACCACTTCAAGGTTAGTTTATGTACACATATCGCTAAACAACACTTTGATAAATGCTCGTGAAAAACCAAGTCAGGAGTTGATTGGCTTGTGGGTTGTTAATTCATGTCGAAGGAAAAGATTTCACCGACGTTTCAGTCATCTTGCAGTCGCCATCATCAGGGTAGCAGTTACCTATTGAGGTTCTTGGAAATTCTCATACCTTTAAACATTATCGCCTGAGAGGGGAGTGTTTCCTGATAGGCTGCAGCTGTGGATCAGAGTATATATTTTTTTTAAATTCTGGTTGGCTGGTTGGTTTAGCCAATCGAGGCAGGGCTTCTGTAATTGGTTGGGGCTGTCGGCCGCTCAGGGGTCACTTCACTTCTGGTTGGCTGGGCTGTTTGACCAGTCAGAGGCAAGCTATCTTTTATGGGATTCAGAGCTAGGTTTTGAGGATCTCTGAAGAGTGGTTCCCATATTCTGCTTAATCGTATCCATAGTGACTACAAGGTCGACCGAAACGCCGGTGAAATCGTCTCCTTCGACGCGGCTACTACCCAGGAGCCAAGCAACGCCAGACAATGGCAGCGAAAGCTTCAAGCCTGCGATTTCTAAAAAACCAAGTCAGCTTGCAAGAACTAGACAAAAAATAAAAGTGGCTTTCATAGACTTTATCCCGCATTTTCTCTCGTTTCATTGTTTCACACCAAGAAGATTCTTTTTTCCTTCGATTTCCGATGGCATCAAACCTCTATGTTTATCATGTGGGAAACGTGGCAGACGTTGTCTTGAACCGGTGGCTTTTCTCGAGGTGCTCTTGTTTCCATACAACATTCACTAGTGTCCGTTTTGCTTGGCGACACGTTGATTTTGGAACACTTTATCATAATTCCGTCTGATTGCTGACTCACGCCTGCCATTCAAATATGACGCCTTCATATTTCTTGTTTGAGATTTGTTTTGTAGGTATCACATGAATTTTAACGATTTCGCGGCATGACACTGTAACTATTAAAAGTCGTGGTTTCTTGTGCGTTTCTACGTTCGGTCCAATGGTCACAACGCCTAGTTGGTGGATGAAAAGGTTACAGTTTTTATTACCGGCTAGCAAAGGTTCAGATTAAAAATCCCTTTTTTCGTGGTTCAGGTGTGTGATTTTATTTTTGTCATTTAAATTTTACGTAGCACAATCGTCATACTTATCAGCATAATAATCGTTTCCTCACTTATTGTATTTCCTTCGGAATCATACGAGAAAATGGTTTCGCGCCTTAATCACATGTTCGATCGCACATCGTGTTATTTTATTCACAAAATGATAACTTAACGTGGGTGGAATCTAGTGATACATAAGTAGTAAGCTAATATATATAACTCATGACTTATGCTAAATTTATTTAATTTTCCTAAAGATTTTTAAAAAATCTGTGTAAAGGGTTAGTTTTTTTTAGTTATAAATTTCGTTGTTACAAAGTTAGTCGCAAACTTAGTTAGGCATTATTATTATTATTCGACTGAATAAAACACGCGAACGGAAATTGCTTTTAAATGTTTCAATGATTTGTTGGTTCACTTTGGTTGGCATCTTGGCATCTTGGCACGTGCGGGAAGTTATGTCGCTCGTCAATAAATCAGAGTATTCGACATCATCAACACACCAGTGATACGCACATTAGCCCAATTGAGCAATTCACGAGCTCAAGAGGCAGTTAAAACAGCTGGAGAGCTCCAAGAATAAACACAAGTCAATCTGTGATGCGAACTTGTCCGACAGCTGTTCTGCAAAATAAAATCCTTGATGTAATGCGATTGCTTGGCTTAATGATTTATGTTTCTAAAATCGCCTGTGTAGGTCAAGTGGCAGTTTTCTCTCATTCCTAGACCTAATTTTTCTTTTAAAACATTGATAAAAAATACAATCAAGGAAACTTTTCCTCCGTGTAAGGATATTGAAATCAATATATTCTTAGGGGAAAATTACTGTTGCCTATATGGTATGTAATGCAAATAGTATATGTAACACTTAAAGAACGGTAACTTTTATTGAATGAGAAATATTCTTTACGTTATACGTCAAATCATTACCACACAACTGTTAACTAAAACATAATTTAACTTGTGCCAAACAGAAACCTTGTAAACTATTTTTAAAGACTAATATGTTAAAATGATAAAACAATATAATTATTTTATAACCCTTGTATATAAAAACAACATTAATGATAATTCTAGGCCTTGTATTTTTAGTGGAAAATTGGTCCGTAATAATTTACAGTACAAATAAATCCCGATGCCTTGAGTGTTAGTAAAAGAGTATTATACAGTTTTCACTAACGGAATGTAACAATTTTCTGTCATTTAATAACTCGTTTTAAAGGCAAATATTAACGAGTGCAATATGATTGTTATTTTATGGGTGTTATGTCGCGCTCTGTAACTGACGCCACTTGGGACGTACTAAAAGTATATTTTTATTTGTTTTTGTAAGCCTTGTTGTAGCAGCATATCAAGTTTTTCTGTTCGTGTGTAGTTCGAATCCCGTCACACACATGGATGCAAGGGAAGCTCACTGAAGGCCGTGTCTCGCGGGAGGGACAACTCGCAGATGCACTGACGAAGGTTCAAGGTGCAAAATGCAAGGTGAAAGGTGATTGCCAAGTGCTAGTTATTTCCGGCCTTTGTGTACACTTCCGCTAAATTTTCGGTGCTAGCATTGCCGTGAGCCTCGTGACTTGCATGCATGCGCTGATGACATGGAACCACGAAACTTATAAAGAGGATAAATGTGTCTTTGTATCACCAATTCTTTCACTAATTAGTGTAAATTAACGTGTTTAGACTGCCAAACGTTTTAAAATTTCATCCTTACTTATTGTATTTTACGTTTAATTTATGTTGTGTAGACGAGTGAGTGAAAACTTCCAAAATATATTACCCGAACCGCCCCTTCATCCGATTGGGCCTCATTTATGACTACAATTATTGCTATTTCTACCATCTAACCTTGAATTTAATGTCAGGACATACTAAAAATTAACTAGTGGTTACGAGTATACATTTGTTTTAATGTTTACGTTTATTAACGCGAATAAATTGATGGCGGGCGTTCTCAAATAAAATATTGTTTCGAGTTTTGCACCAGGTATGTGAAAGTTTTTAAGAATGGCGTTTAATTTCCGAGAGACATTAGAAAACCACTCTCGCCCAGTGCTGAGCCAGTGATGCGCTCGGCAGTAAGGAAGGCCTGGCTTCGATCCTCAGGGGCCTTTAAGCATACCCCCTCACCACTCTCAAATACACTAATTTATAGTACATTTACAATTATACGTGTTACAGTGCTGCCAAGTTTTACGGATTTTTAGTAATTGTTTCTGATTTTGACGTCCATTACGGAACTACGGTGTGTTATTTATTTATTACGGAAACAGAGAAACGTAATGACACGTACTGAATGATCGTACTATAAATATATCTAGCTCAAGTAGATAACATAATAAGAAGGTACATATTTTGTAAATTACTTCAAATAAATATAAAGCCTGAATTATATAAATATAGTTTTATAAATTTTAAGTTTTTTACATAAATATGTAATGTTTAAAGTATTTAATGGGTTTATCAGGTTGTTACTGTATATAAGTGAGTTTTTCTACTTTTGTAGAATTTAGTATTTGGCGTAGACTTTATCACGTTTATTTACGCGTATTTTACTATATGTATAAATGTGATTATTAATTGGTATACTTGTAAGTTGGTAGCGCTGCGTATATAATTTATTGATTTAAAAAAAAAAAACTAAGTTATTTGATATTGTGTGGGCACAACACATGTTTATCATAATTTTTGGAAAACTTTAGGCAAACCGGGTATTTATCGACCAATTTGACATTATATGTGAAGAAGAAATTAAGTTGACAGCCTTACAGTTAAATATAGATGGTTATAGTTTCTTGTACTGTATGACTACATGCTGGTGTGAGAGCAGAGATAATGGAGCCGTGTGACAGTATGAACTGAACTGTATGAACTGAATAAGAAATTTCTCCCCCTTTTGGTTTTTTGACCCAGCCCTCTCAACCTAAACCCTACCGGCCGGGGGGCCCCCACGGGCGTGGATACGGAATACGCCGTATACGCGAAACAGAAGAGGTGTTAGAGATCCAGCTAGTCCAGAGGCTGAGGCTACTGGAGTCGTGTGACAGTTGGCACTCCTGCGTGACGCACGAGTAGCGGTCCGGCGTGGACGGGCGGAGGCCCGCGGCTCGGCACGAACCCAAGACCTCCCCGCGGCGCGGCCAACCTAACGGTCCCAGGGAACCGTTCCCGAACAGGAGGGAAAAAGAAGGAAAAAACGTTGGCAGCGCGCGTAATCGGCACGTTGGTGTTGGGTGGGACCTCCCTAGTATCGGTACGGTGCGGTTTGCTATTTGTCACGGCGGAACACGCAGACCGTACCCGATACTTTCCTTCGTGCCACGTTGCGGTTGGCATCACTGTCTCTGTTTTGTGGCACTTTCTCTCCTCCCTTAGATTGCTTGTAATATTTGTTTTGGTTTTTTAAATCTGTGGCGAAGTTAAGGCACAGGCCTTTCTTACAACTGAAAAATGCTCATACACTGAAATGATAATAAACCTATGGGTTTTATTACTATGTAAACAAGCCTATATATACTATATTCCTAAATACAAGCAAAGCACCACCATTGCAACACTGAATGTTTAGATTCAGAGTAAAATTCATAAGTAATCTTTAACCTAAAAAAAAAAGATTAATTTGTGTGAACTCCTTCCCAGATTTAACTATTCTGAAATACCTTATCGGTACAAAAATAAAGAGTGAGCAACAGAAGAAAGGATGACTACGGTAGAAACTGCTTGAAAATGACGGAATGAAAGGACAACCGTTGTGAACTCTTGAGAAAGCCTACAAGATCTGACACACTATGCCTAGAGTAATTGTTTGGATAGACGCAAGGTAGCGCAGCACGTGCCCCTTCGTGGTGGGTACTGATGCTGCGGCCACGGGCATTCAAGTGGCTACAGGAAGCCGGCGTGGAGTGTACAATGGGACTTTGTTCAGGCAGCCAGCCACCAATTTTAGCATCACATTTTACAAACCTTGCACCTCTCCCGCTTCCATGCTACCCGTCTTGGTTATTTTTGTGCCCTTCCATAGATCTAATTTAGTTTTATGGTTTAATACAAAAAATTAAAAATGAATCCAATGCCACACAAAGCCATCAGATGGAGTTTTCCGGTATTTGTTTGGCTCTAATTATTGTAAAATAAATATTTACATCTGATATCGGTTATAGATGTGATCAAGTAACTGCAGCTAATTACAATGAGTTCAAAATTAAAAAAAAAAATTAGAATGGAATAATGAGACTTAATGAAGGTGAAAGATGAAGGAAACTTAAGCCTATATCACAGGATGGAGGGTTTCGTACAGGCTTTGATAAAATATATTACAAAAGGTCCTGCACGCAGGCTGCTATAGAAGTTTCTGTGGAAGAAGCCGTGCCGAAATACCTAATTTCCGGCAAATATGTGCCGGAAATCAGGTATTTCGGCACGAAGCTATCACGTATAATGTGACTGGTATAGGCCTAGCTAATCGTGTGCAAGGCAAAAATGTAAACAAATTCTAAATTATGTTCTACTCGACGGAAATCACGGCATCTTCAATACGAATCTCAAATTCATTTTTTGACTTAAAAAAGCATCTTTATTTAAATAAATCCATACGTATTAACGAAAATTTTTACAGATTCACGTATTTAGATATTTAAAAACACTCTGATCACTTAAAATATACCCTTTTAAGCCTATTGTTTCTGCTTATTTAGTTTGAATTCTTAAATTCATCTCACATTTTTGTGTAGTATAAGGGAAAATAAATATTGTATAGTATTTATCAATCCAAAAAGTTAATAATGGATTTTCCATTGATTTGTTATAGTTTCGACAAGCAATCACAAAATAGTAACGTCAAACTGAACAAATTATTGGCAAATATTACGGGAGAAAATGGTTACTTTTATAAAGTAGCAGTGACTTCTGGGAAACAAATCTACGTATTTATCAAAAAATATTTCTTCTTTCAGCAGCTATCCTTTTCTGTCATAGGTATTGTTTATTCAATAGTACTGGTGTGGGTTTTATTTGTGTGTGTTGTTTTCAAGTATTTTATCAACACGTGTTTACCTGCATGCCAGGAATGAAAGATAGATTTGTTAGATAGGGAGGAGGAAAAAAGTATTGATAATTCACTAAATTTTAACTGAGGAAATTTATGTATAATATATATTGAGTCATTTAAATCCCCGAATAGGTTTACCTTATTACGAATAAATGTGCATACATAAACCTGCCACTATAATTCGACAAGAAACAAACGAGCTTTCTTGGACATTGACGTGGGTGTCTACTCAAGTTCTTTTGCTAGTTGTCGCATTATAGTTCTGATGCAATGAAAAACCACACATTTTGCAATTTTTATGTGAAAAACGAATTGGACTATACGAAAGCGATAATATAGTACTTATCATATTCAGAAAACACAATTTACAAATACGTGTCAAAAATTCCACGCAACGAAAAATTCCACATTTTAAATGTTAAATGTTGATTAGGTAACGAGATAGAACGAAAATTTCCAAATATTTTACTTAAGCGCCTTTGTTAATATTTAAGAAACTGTTTGATTTTTCCAGTCACAGAAACGTATGTAATATCATCGAACTTCATCTTGAAAGTGTTAGTTCATTTAAAAGCTATTTCTCACGAACACACAAATTTTATCGGCTGGAATGACACTCGCGTTGCAATTTTGAAATTAAATAAATCGTACTTGCTTTCATATTACGTTTTTTTTTTCCTTTTCGGTTGCTTTATTAAATTTCCAAAAAATATAACACACGACTTGGCGATAGGCATATTTACATCATGACATCGCGTAATTTTGGTTTAAATCACATAATATTATATCATGTACACTTCCAAACGGACTAAGACAGTTGGTTGTATAAAGTACACTTCAAAAAATAACTATTACGAATGATTTAACTGTCGTAGTTAAAATAAACACGGCGGATACTTTACATATTTATCGCGTAACGCCGTAACAGCTTCCAGAATCCACATGTTACACACTTTAATAAACAATACTTAAAATATAACTACCACTTGCATCACTAGGAGCGCCCGACTACTACCACCTGATTAGCAAACCAAACCTTCCGCAGAAAATTGCACCGGACCAATGTACGAAACCTCCATTCAAAACGGCCAGTGGTCTGCTAACACTTGCACGATAGTTTGCACCGCGGTCCAAATATATCATTGTACAGAAATTTCCATGGAATTTTCATCTTGTAATAGGGAATGTATCGTCTGAAAGTGAGGAACTACTTTTTTAAATTACTGCCAACTTGACTGAACTTTCACACAGCAGGTACGGGCATGCACATTTATCCAAATGTTTGTTTAAAATGTGTCGAAGATCTTGCGAATGCACTTAATTTGCTGCCTGCCACCTCACTCCCAACTACTGCCTGTTGCGTGAATGGTCCAGACGCACTGCAGTGAAAGTGGAACTGCAGTGGAGAATTTTTGCCAGTGGAAGAACGTAAATACCGCGGTGGAGAAACGAGTTTCGTGTTAAAGGTGTGAGACGCCCGGCACATTGTGTGGCCTGATGGGTCGCTTTCTCTGGCCAATTACCGCAGAGATTGGAGTGAAACCGTAAAGACCGCGCGACGTGCAGGTTGGCTCCCGGCAGTCTGCGCGTCTAGTGCCGCTTGGGGGTTCCACATTCGGCAGCCCAGTCGGTGTATTCGTGTATCAGTACAACAGAGTTTCATTTCAACTCACCCACTGAGCCTCATACCTACCAACACAAGTATGATAACTAATTGAAATGAAAAAGTGACCAGAACTGCGCTATAAAAAAAAACACCGAGAATATGCCTCAAATAAATTTTTTCTTTGGTCTTCCGATAAACTTTTCATTAGCTTCTGTAAACATTTTTTTTTGCAAGCGATGTGAGGAAGTACTATCTTAGTTCAGTTAGAGCCAGTGTCTATCTACTGTTGCTTTAAATGCGCAGCTGTTGATTTATTTAATTAAAGTTTAGACCGATCGTGAAATCATTTTACGACAGCGACAAGTTTTGCGATGGTTGTAAAAACATTCATATCAAAAAATTATACACATGCTTCGAGAGCCATATTCATCACTTCCCCTGATATTTTGCAATAAACAAGTTGTTGGGCTCCAACATTAAAGGCGGTGGCTAGCCTTGGGAAGCACTTCTGACCATAAGTCGGTATACGTTTTCAACTCTTTTTTTTTTTTTGTAAATGAACATGCAGCCGAAATTTGTCTGTCAAATTTTGACTCACCCTTGAGGTCTATGCAATGCGTATAGTCAGCTACGCGAGTATTTCGCTAAAACGTTTCATCTCAACATATTTATCAAAAAATTGTAGCTTTTACGGTTGGTAGGGTAATGTTAAACACGACGTAACTATCTTCATGCGAATCATGGACGTCCAGCAGTACAGCAAACACACTCTCATTGACTAACTCAATCTAGGAGCAGCACCTCTTACCTACAAAAACCAATAGAAAAACATTTTCGAAGCATTTACACAGTGTGTCGGAGTCTAGCCAACAGTATAATATTATCGTGAAGTAAAGATGTTACCAACTATAGTTATTCTCATTAG